>NC_090807.1:10794458-11112375 GCF_036512215.1 Solanum lycopersicum
TCATGCCATGCACGATGTCCTTCGACTGTGTGTGCTGCCCAACGACGATGATATCATGCCACACCCGACATCGTTCGACCGAGTGTGCTGTCCAAAGACGGTGATGTCGTGCCACGCACAACGTAGTTTGACTGTGTGTGCTGCCCAAATGCAATGATGGAATGCCACGCTCAAAGTCGTTCGACCGTGTGTGCTGTCCAAAGGCAGTGATGGCATGTCACGCCTAACGTCGTCCAACCGTGTTTGCTGTCCAAGGGCGGTGATGTCATGCGACGCCCGACGTCATTCGACAGTGTGTGCTGTCCAAGGGCGGTGATAACATGCCACGCCCTACCTCGTGCGACCGTGTGTGCAGTCCAAGGAAGGTGATATCATGCCATACTCGATGTCGTTCGACCGTGTGTGCTGCCCAATGGCGATGATATCATGCCACACCCGACGTCGTTCGACCGAGTGTGTTGTCCAAAGGTGGTGATGACATGTCATGCCCGACGTCGTTCAACCGTGTGTGCTGTCCTAAGGCGGTGATGTCGTGCCTCGCCCAACGTCGTTTGACCGTGCGTGCTGCCCAAAGGCGATGATGGAATGCCTTGCCCAACGTCTTTCGACCGTGTGTGCTGTCCAAAGGCAGCGATGTCATGCCACGCCCGATGTAGTTCGACCGTGTGTGCTGCCCAAGGGCGGTGATTTCATTCCACGCCCGACGTCGTCCGACCGTGTGTGCTGTCCAAGGGCGTTGATGTCATGCCATGCCCGACGTAGTCCTACCGTGTGTGCTGCCCAAAGGCGATGATGGCATGCCTCGCCCGACGTCATTCGACCGTGTGTGCTGTGAAAGGGCGATGATGTCATACCACGTCCGACGTTGTCCGACCATGCGTGCAGTCCAAGGGCGGTGATGTAAAGCCACAACCGACATCGTTCGACCGTATGTGCTGTCCACAGGCGGTGATGGCATGTCACGCCTGACGTCATCCAACCGTGATTGCCGTCCAAGGGCTATGATGGCATGCCACGCCTGACGTCGTTCGACCGTGTGTGCTGCCTAAAGGCGATGATGGCATGCCACGCCCAACGTCGTTCGACCGTGTATGCTGTCTAAAGACGGTGATGTTATGCCACGCCCGATGTAGTCCGACCGTGTGTACTGTCCAAGGGCGGTGATGTCATGCCACGCTGAACGTCGTCCGACCATGTGTGCTGTCCAAGGGCGGTGATGGCATGCCACACCCGACGTTGCCGACTGTGTGTGCTGTCCAAGAGCGGTGATGTCATGCCACGCCCGATGTTGCCGACCGTGTGTGCTGTCCAAGGGCGATGATTTCATGCCATGCCTGACGTCGTCCGACCGTGCATGCCATCCAAGGGCGGTGATGTGATGCCACGTAGAACGTCATTCGACCGTGTGTGCTGTCCAAAGGCAGTGATGTCATGCCACGCTCAACGTCATTCAACCGAGTGTGCTGTCCAAAGGCGGTGATGCCATGCCACGCGTGACGTAGTCCGACAGTGTGTGCTGCCCAAGGGAAGTGATGTCATTCCATGCCCGACGTTGTCCGACTGTATGTGCTGTCCAAGGGCGGTGATCTCATGCCACGCCCGACGTAGTCCGACCGTGTGTGCTTCCCAAAGGCAATGATGGCATGCCACGCCCGATGTCGTTGGACTGAGTATGCTTTCCAAAGGCGGTGATAGCATGTCACACCCGACGTCGTTCGATCGTGTTTGCCGTCCATGGGCTATGATGTCATGCCACGCCCGACGTCATTCGACAGTGTGTGCTGCCCAAAGGCGATAATGTCATACCACGCCCGACGTAGTCCGACCGTGTGTCCTGCCCAAAGGCGATGATGGCATGCCACGCTCGACGTTGTTCGACCGTGTGTGGTGTCCGAAGGTGGTGATGTCATTCCATACCCGACGTAGTCCGACCGTGTGTGTTGTCCAAATGTAGTGATGGCACGTCACGCCCGACGTCGTTCGACCGTGTGTGCTGTCCAAAGGCGGTGATGTCATGCCACGCCCGACGTCGTTCGACCGTGTGTGCTGTCAGAAGGCGGTGATGTCATTCCACGCCCGACGTAGTCCGACCGTGTGTGCTGTCCAAAGGCAGTGATGTCATGCCACGCCCGATATTGCTGACCATCTGTGCTGTCCAAGGGCGGTGATGTCATGCCACACCCGACGTCCTCTAACCGTGCGTGTAGTCCAAGGGCGGTGATTTCAATCCACGCTGGATGTTGATTGAACGTGTGTGCTTTCCCAAGACGGTGATGGCATGTCATGCCCGACGTCGTTTGACCATGTGTGCTGCCTTCAGGCAATGATGGCATGCCACTCCCGACGTCGTTCGATCGTGTGTGCTGCCCAAGGGCGGTGATGTCATGCCACTCCCGACGTCGTCCAACCGTGTGTACTGTCCAAGGGCGGTGATGTCGTGCCACGCCCGACGTCATTTGACCATGTGTGCTGTCCAAGGGCAGTGATGTCATGCAACTCCCAACGTCGTCAGATCGTGCGTGCAATCCAAGGGTGGTGATGTCATGTCATGCCCGACGTCGTCAGACCGTGTGTGCTGTCCAAGGGCGGTGATGTCATGCCACAGCCGATGTTGCCGACCGTGTGTGCTGTCCAAGGGCGGTGATGCCATGCCACGCCCGACGTTGTTGATCGTGTGTGCTGTCTTAGAGCGGTGATGTCATGCCATGCCCGTCATTACCGACCGTGTGTGCTGTCAAAGGGCGGTGATGTCTTGCCACGCCCGACGTTGCCTACCGTGTGTGCTGTTTAAGGGTGATGATGTCATGCTACGCCCGACATTACCGACCGTGTGTGTTGTCCAAAGGCGGTGATGTCATGCCACGCTCGACGTTGCCGACCGTGTGTGTTGTCATAGGGCGGTGATGTCATGCCACGCCCGACGTTGCTGACTGTGTGTGTTGTCTAAGGGCGGTGATGTCATTCCATGTCCGACGTCATCTGACCGTGCATGCAGTCCAAGGGCAGTGATGTCATGCCATGCCCGACGTCATTTGACCGTGTGGGCTATCCAAAGGCGGTGATGTCATGCAACACCCGACGTCGTCCGACTGTGTGTACTATCGTAGGGCAGTGTTGTCATGCCACGCCCGACGTTACCGATCGTGTGTGCTGTCCAAGGGCGGGGATGTCATGCAACGCCCGACGTTGCCAACTGTGTGTGCTGTCCAAGGGCGGTGATGTTATTCCATGTCCGACGTTGTCCGACCGTGCATGCAGTCCAAGGGCGGTGATGTCATGCCATGCCCGACGTCGTTCGACCGTGTGTGCTATCCAAAGGCGGTGATGTCATGCAACGCCCGACGTCGTCCGACTGTGTGTACTGTCGTAGGGCGGTGATGTCATGCCACGGCCGACGTTGCCGACCGTGTGTGTTGTCCAAGGGCGGGGATGTCATGCTACGCCCGACGTCGTCCGCATGTGTGTGTTGTCCAAGAGCGGTGATTTCATGCAACGCCCAACGTTGCCGACCATGTGTGCGATCCAAGGGAGGTGATGGCATGCCACGCCTGACGTCGTCCGACCGTGTGTGCTGCCCAAAGGCGATGATAGAATGCCATGCCCGATGTCGTTCGACCGTGTGTGCTGTCCAAAGGCGGTGATTTCATGCCATGCCCGACGTTGCCGATCGAGTGTGTTGTCCTAGGTCGTTCTACTGTGTGTGTTGTCCAAAGGCGGTGATGTTATGCCACGCCCGACATAGTCCGACCGTGTTTGCTGCCCAAGGGCGTTTATGTCATGCCACTCCCGATGTGGTCCGACCGTGTGTACTATCCAAGGGCGGTGATGTCTTGCAATGCCCGACGTTGCCGTCCGTGTGTGCTGTCCAAGGGCAGTGATGTCATGCCTCTCCCGACGTCGTCCGACCGTGCGTGCAGTCCAAGGGTGGTGATGTCATGCCACGCCCAACGTCGTCCGACCGTGTGTTCTTTCAAAGGGAGGTAATGCCATGCCACGACCGACATTGCCGACCATGTTTGTAGTCCAAGGGTGGTGATTTCATGCTATGCCCGACGTCGTCCAACCGTGCATGAAGTCCTAGGGAGGTAATGTAATGCCAAGCCCGACGTCGTTCGTTCGTGTTTGCTGCCCAACGGCGATGATGGCATGCCAAACCTGAATTCGTTCGACCGAGGGTGCTTTCCAAACGCAGTGATGTCATGCCACGCCCGACGTAGTTCGACCGTGTGTGCTGTCGGAGGGCGGTGATGCCATGTGACGCCCGACATTACCGATCGTGTGTGCTGTCCAAAGGCGGTGATTGCATGTCACGCCCGACGCCATTCGACCGTGTGTGTTGTCCAAGGGCAGTGATGGCATATCACGCCCGACGTTGCCGACCGTGTGTGCTGTCCAAATGCGGTGATGTCATGCCATGCCCGACGTCGTCCCACCGTGCATGCAGTCTAAGGGCGATGATGTCATGCCACGCCCGACTTCGTTCGACCGTGTGTGTTGTCCAAGGGCGGTGATGTCATGCCATGCCCGACATTGTTTGACCGTTTGTGCAGCCCAAAGGCGATGATGACATGCCATGCCCGACATCGTCCGACTTTGCGTGCAGTCCAAGGGCAGTGATGTCATGCCACGCCAAACGTCGTTCGACCGTGTGTGTTGTACAAGGGCAGTGATGTCATTCCACGCCCGACGTAGTCCGACCGTGTGTGCTGTCCAAAGGGGGTGATGACATGTCAAGCCCGACGTCGTTCGACCGTGTGTGTTGTCAAAGGGTAGTGATGGTATATCACACCCGGCGTTATCGACCGTGTGTACTGTCTAAGGGCGGTGATGTCATGCCACGCCCAACGTCGTTCGACTGTGTCTGCTATCCAAGGGCGGTGATGTCATGCCATGCCCGACGTCATTTGACTATTTGTGTTGCCCAAAGACGATTATGGCATGCCACGCTCGACATCGTCCGATCGTGCGTGCTTTCCAAGGGTGGTGATGTCATGCCACGCCCGACGTCGTTCGACCGTGTGTGCTGTCCAAGGGCGGTGATGTCATGCCACGCCCGACGTTATTTGACCATTTGTGCCGCCCAAAGACGTTGATGGCATGCCACGCCCGACAGCGTCCGACCGTGCGTGTAGTCCAAGGGCTGTGATGTCATGCCACGCCCGACGTCGTTCGACCGTGTGTGCAGTCCAAGGGCGGTGATGTCATGCCACGCCCGACGTTGCCGACCGTGTGTGTTATCCAAGCGCAGTGATGTAATGCTACGCCTGACGTCGTCCTACTGTGTGTGCAGTCCAAGGGCGGTGATGTCAAGCCACGCTCGACATCGTTTGACATTGTTTGCCATCCAAGGGCTATGATGGAATGCCACGCCCGACGTCGTTCGACCGTGTGTGCTGCTCAAAGGTGATGATGGCATGCCACGCCTGACGTCGTTCTACCGTGTGTGCTGTCTCAAGGCGGAGATGTCATGCCAAGCCCGATGTAGTCTGACCGTGTGTGCTGCCCAAGGGCGGTCATGTCATGCCACTCCCGACGTTGTTCGACTGTGTGTGGGGTCCAAAGGTGGTGATGTCATTCCATGCCCGACGTAGTCTGACCGTGTGTGTTGTCCAAATGTGGTGATGGCACGTCACGCCCGACGTCGTTCAACCGTGTGTGTTGTCCAAAGGCGGTGATGTCATGTCACGCCCGACGTCGTTCGACCGTGTGTGCTTTCCAAAGGTGGTGATGTCATGCCACGCCCGAAGTAGTCCGACCGTGTGTACTGTCCGAAGACGGTGATGTCATGCCACGCTCGACGTTGCCAACCATCTGTGCTGTCCAAGGGCGGTTATGTCATGCCGCGCCCGACGTCCTCCAACTGTGCGTGTAGTCCAAGGGCGGTGATTTCAATCCACGCACGACGTTGTTTGAACGTGTGTGCTTTCCAAAGACGGTGATGGCATGTCATGCCCGACGTCGTTCGACCGTGTGTGCTGCCTTAAGGCAATGATGGCATACCACGCCCGACGTCGTTCGATCGTGTGTGCTGCCCAAGGGCGGTGATGTCATGCCACTCCGGACGTCATCCGACCGTGTGTACTGTCTAAGGGCGGTGATGTCGTGCCACGCCTGACGTCGTTCGACCGTGTGTGCTGTCCAAGGGCATTGATGTCGTGCAACTCCCGACGTCGTCAGACCGTGCGTGCAATCCAAGGGTGGTGATGTCATGTCATGCCCGATGTCGTCCGACCGTGTGTGCTGTCCAAGGGCGGTGATGGCATGCCACGCCCGACGTTGCCGACCGTGTGTGATGTCCAAGGGCGGTGATGTCATGCCTTGCCTGACGTTGTCGAACATGTGTGCTGTCCAAGGGCGGTGATGTCATGCCACGCCCGATGTCTTCGGACCATGCGTGCAGTCAAAGGGAGGTGATGACATGCCACGCCCGATGTCGTTCGAGCGTGCGTGCTGCCCAACGGCGATGATGGCATGCCACACCCGATGTCGTTTTACTGAGTGTGTTGTCCAAAGGCGGTGATGGCATGTTATACACGACGTTAATTGACCGTGTGTGCTGTCTAAAGGCGGTGATGTCATGCCACGCCCAATGTTGTTTGACCGTGTTTGCTGCCCATAGGCGATGATAGAATGCCACGCCTGACGTCGTTCAACCGTGTGTGCTATCCAAAGGCGGTGATGTCATGCCACGCCCGACATCGTTCGACCGTGTGTGCTTTCTAAGGGCAGTGATGTCATGCCACAACCGACGCTGTTTGACCATTTGTGCAGCCCTAAGGCAATGATTAAATGCCACGCCCAACATCGTCCGACCGTGCGTGCAGTCTTAGGGCGGTGATGTCATGCCACGCCAGACGTCGTTCGACTGTGTGTGCTGTAAGGGCAAAGATATCATTCCATGCCCTACGTAGTCCGACCGTGTGTGCTGTTCAAAAGCGGTGATGACATGTCAAGCACGACGTCATTCGATCGTGTGTGTTGTCCAAGGGCAGTGATGGCATATCACGCCCGACGTTGCCGACCGTGTGTACTGTCCAAGGGCGGTGATGTCATGCCACGCCCAACGTCGTTCAATCGTCTGTGCTGTCCAAGGGCGGTGATGTCATGCCACGCCCAACGTCATTTGACCGTTTGTGCCCAAAGACGATGATGGCATGCCACGCCCGACATCGTCCGACCATGCGTGCTGTCTAAGAGCGGTGATGTTATGCCATGCCCGACGTCATTCAATCGTCTGTGCTGCCCAAGGGCGGTGATTTCATGCCACGCCCGACGTCATTTGACCCTTTGTGCCCAAAGACGATGATGGCATGCCACGCCCGACATCGTCCGACCATGCGTGCTGTCCAAGGGCGATGATGTCATGCAACGCCCGACGTCATTTGACCGTTTATGCCACCCAAAGACGCTGATGGCATGCCACGCCCGACATCATCTGATCGTGCGTGCAGTCCAAGGGCCGTGATGTCATGCCACGCCCAACGTCGTTCAACCGTATGTGCAGTCCAAGGGTGGTGATGTCATCCCACGCCCGACGTTGCCGACCGTGTGTGTTGTCCAAGGGCGGTGGTGTAATGTCACGCCTGACGTCGTCCTACTGTGCATGCAGTCCAACGACGGTGATGTCAAGCCACGCCCGACATCGTTCGACATTGTTTGCCATCAAAGGGCTCTAATGGAATGCCACGCCCGACGTCGTTCGACTGTGTGTGCTACTCAAAGGTGATGATGGCATGCCACGCCCGACGTCGTTCAACCGTGTGTGCTGTCTCAAGGCGGAGATGTTATGCCAAGCCCGATGTAGTCTGACCGTGTGTGCTTCCCAAGGGCGGTGATGTCATGCCACTCCCGACGTCGCCCGACAGTGTGTACTGTCTAAGGGCGGTGAAGTCATGCCATGCCCGACGTTGCCGACCGTGTGTGCTGTGCAATGGCATTGATGTCATGCCACACTCGATGTTGCCGACCGTGTGTGTTGTCCAAGAGCGGTGATGTCATGCCACGCCCGACGTCATCCGACCGTGCATTCAATCCAAGGGCGGTGATGTCATGCCACGCCCGACGTCCTTCTACCGTGTGTGCTGTCCAAAGGAAGTGATGTCATGCCATGCCCGACGTTGCCGACCGTGTGTGCCTTCCAAGGGTAGTGATATCATGCCACGCGCGACGTTGCCAACCGTTTGTGCTGTCCAAGGGCGGTGATGTCATTCCACGCCCGACGTCGTCCGACCTTGCATGCTGTCCAAGGGCGGTGATGTCATGCCATGCCCGACGTCGTTCGATCGTGTGTGCTATCCAAAGGCGGTGATGTCATGCAACGCCCGACGTTGTCCGACTGTGTGTACTGTCCTAGGGCGGTGAAGTCATGCCACGCCCGACGTTGCAGACCGTGTGTGCTGTCCAAGGGCGGGGATATCATGCTACGCCCGACGTCGTCCGACTGTGTGTGTTGTCCAAGAGCGGTGATGTCATGCCACGCCCGACGTTGCCGACCATGTATGCGGTCCAAGGGCGGTGATGTCATGCCACGCCCGACGTCGTTCGACCGAGTGTGTTTTTCAAGGGCGGTGATGGCATGCCACGCCTGACGTCGTTCGACCGTGTGTGCTGCCCAAAGGCGGTGATTTCATGCCACGCCCGATGTTGCCGACCGAGTGTATATTCCTAGGGCGTTGATGTTATGTCACGCCGGACGTCGTGTGACCATGCGTGCCTTCCAAGGGAGGTGATATCATGCCACGGCCGACGTCGTTCGATCGTGTGTGCTGCCCAACCGCGATGATGACATGCCACACCAAACGTCGTTCGACTGAGTGTGCTGCCCAAAGGCGGTGATGGCATGTCACGCCCGACGTTGTTAAACCGTGCGTGCAGTCAAAGAGCGGGGATGGCATGCCACGCCCGACGTCGATCGACCGTGTGTGCTGTCCAAGGGAGGTGATGTCATGCCACGTCCGACTCTGTGTGCTGTTCAAGGGCGGTGATGGCATGCCACGCCTAACGTTGTCGACCTTGTGTGCTGTCAAAGGGCGGTGATGTCATGCCATGCTCGACGTTCCCGTTCGTGTGTGCTGTCTGAGGGCGGTGATGTCATACCACGCCCGACGTCGTCCGACCCTGCATGTAGTCCAAAGACGGTGATGTCATGCCACGCCCTACGTCGTTCGACCATGTGTGCTACCCAACGGCGATGATGGCATGCAACACCTGACGTCTACGACGGAATGTGCTGTCAAAAGGTGGTGATGGCATGTCACGCCCGATGTTGTTCGACCGTGAGTGATGCCCAAAGGTGATAATGGCATGCCACGCCCGACGTCGTTCGACCGTGTGTGCTATCCAAAGGCGGTGATGTCATGCAACGCCCAACGTCGTCCGACTGTGTGTACTGTCCTAGGGCGGTGATGTCATGCCACGCCCGACGTTGCCGACCGTGTGTGCTGTCCAAGGGCGGAGATGTCATGCTACGACCGACGTCGTCCTCCTGTGTGTGTGTTGTCCAAGAGCGGTGATGTCATGCCACGCCCGACGTTGCCTACCATGTGTGCGCTCCAAGGGCGGTGATGTCATGCCACGCCCGACGTCGTTCGACCGAGTGTGTTTTTCAAGGGCGGTGATGGCATGCCACGCCTGACGTCGTCCGACCGTGTGTGATGCCCAAAGGGCAGTGATGTCATTCCACGCCCGACGTCGTCCGACCGTGCATGCAGTCAAAGGGCGGTGATGTCATGCCATGCCCGACGTCGTTCGACCGTATGTGCTATCCAAAGGTGGTGATGTCATGCAATGCCCGACGTCGTCCGACTGTGTACTGTCCTAGGGCGGTGATGTCATGCCACGCCCGACGTTACCGACCGTGTGTGCTGTCCAAGGGCGAGGATGTCATGCTACGCCCGATGTCGTCCAACTGTGTGTTGTCCAAGAGCGGTGATGTCATGCCACGCCCGACGTTGCCTACCATGTGTGCGGTCTAAGGGCGGTGATGTCATGCCACGCCTGACGTCGTTCGACCGAGTGTGTTTTTCAAGGGCGGTGATGGCATACCATGCCTGACGCCGTCCGACCGTGTGTGCTGCCTAAAGGCGATGATGGAATGCCATGCCCGATGTCGTTCGACCGTGTGTGCTGTCCAAAGGCGGTGATTTCATGCCACGCTCGACGTTGCCGACCGAGTGTGCTGTCCTAGGGCGTTGATGTTATGCCACGCCCGACGTCGTCCGACCATGCGTGCATTCCAAAGGAGGTGATGTCATGCCACGCCCGACGTCGTTTAATCCTGTGTGCTGCCCAACCGCGATGATGACATGCCACACCAAACGTCGTTCGACCGAGTGTGCTACCCAAAGGCGGTGATGGCATGTCACGCCTGACGTCGTTAAACCGTGCGTGCAGTCCAAGGGCGGTGATGTCATGCCACGCCGGACGTCGATCGACCGTGTGTCCTGTCCAAGGGAGGTGATTTCATGCCACGTCCGACCGTGTGTGCTGTCCAAGGGCGGTGATGGCATGCCACGCCTAACGTTGTCGACCTTGTGTGCAGTCCGAGGGCGGTGATGTCATGCCACGCTCGACGTCGTCTGACCGTGCGTATAGTCCAAGGACGGTGATGTCATGCCATGCCCTATGTCGTTCGACCATTTGTGCTGTCCAATAACGGTGATGTCATGCCATGTCGTACGTCGTCTGACCGTGCGTGCAGTCTTAGGGTGGTGATGTCATGACACGCCTAACATCGTTCGACCATGTGTGCTGCCCAACGGCGATGATGGCATGCAACACCTGCCGTCGTTCGACGGAATGTGCTGTCAAAAGGCGGTGATGGCATGTCATGCCCGACGTTGTTCGACCATGTGTGCTGTCCAAAGGCGGTGATTTTATTCCACGCCCAACATCGTTCAACAGTGAGTGATGCCCAAAGGCGATGATAGCATTCCACGCTTGACGTCGTTCGACTGTGTGTGCTGTCCAAGAGCAATGATTTCATGTCACGCCCGACGTAGTCCGACCATGTGTGCTGCCCAATGGCGGTGATGTCATGCCACGCCCGACGTTGCCGACCGTGTGTGCTGTCCAAGGGCAGTGATGTCATGCCACACCCGACGTTGCTAATCGTGTGTGTTGTCCAAGGGAGGTGATGTCATTCCACGCCCGACGTCGTCCGACTGTGCGTGCAGTCCAAGGGCGGTGATGTCATGCCATGCCCGACGTCGTTCAACTGTGTGTGCTATCCAAAGGCGGTGATGTCATGCCAGGCCCGACGTCGTCCGACTGTGTGCTGTCCAAGGACAGTGATGTCCTGCCCACTCAACGTTGCCGACCGTGTGTGCAGTCCAAGGGCGGGGATGTCATGCCACGCCCGACATCGTCTGACTGTGTGTGCTGTCCAAGAGCAATGATGTCATGCCACGCCGGACGTTGCCGACCATGTGTGCTGTCCAAAGGCAGTGATGTCATGCCACGCCCGACGTTGCCGACCGTGTGTGCTGTCCAAGGGCAGTGATGTCATGCCACGCCCAACGTTGCCAACCGTGTGTGCTGTCCAAGGACGGTGATGTCATGCCACGCCCTACGTCATTCGACCGTGTGTGCTGTCCAAAGGCAGTGATGTCATGCTACGCCCGACGTTGCCGACCGTGTGTGCTGTCCAAGGGCAGTGATGTCATGCCACGCCCAACGTTGCCAACCGTGTGTGCTGTCCAAGGACGGTGATGTCATGCCACGCCCTACGTCATTCGACCGTGTGTGATGTCTAAGGGCGGTAATGTCATGCCACGCCCGATGTCGTTCGACCGAGTGTGCTGTCCAAAGGCAGTTATGGAATGTCACGCCTAACATTGTTCGACCGTGTGTGCTGCCTAAAGGCGATGATGGAATGCCACGCCCGACGTTGTTTGACCGTGTGTGCTGTCCAAAGACGGTGATGTCATGCCACACCCGATGTAACCTGACGTAGTATGATCGTGTGTAATGTCCAAGGGCAGTGATGTCATGCCACGCCCGATGTTGCCGACCTAGTCCGACCGTGTGTGCTGTCCAAAGGCAGTGATGGCATGTCACGCCCGACTTCATATGACCGTGTGTGCTGTCCAAAAGCGATGATGTCATGCCACGCCCAATGTCGTTCGACTGTGTGTGCTGCCCAAAGGCGATGATGGCATGCCACGCCCAACGTCATTCAACCGTGTGTGCTGTCCAAGGGCAGTGATGTCATGCCACGGTCGACATCGTTTGACTGTGTGTGCTGTCCAAGGGCGGTGATGGCATGCCACGCCCGACATTGCCGACCGTGTGTGATCTCCAAGGCGGTGATGTCATGCCACGCCTGATGTTGCCGACCGTGTGCGCTATACAAGTGCGGTGATGTCATGCCACGCCTGACATCATTCGACCGTGCGTGCAGTCCAAGGGGGGTGATGTCATGCCACACTCGACGTCGTTCGACCATGTTTGCTGTACAAAGGCACTGATGTCATGCCACACCCGACGTCGTTTGACCGTTTGTGCTGCCCAAAGGCGATGATGCCATGCCACGCCCGACGTCTTTCGATCATGTGTGCTGGCCAAGGGCTGTGATTTCATGCCACGCCCGACGTCGTTTGACCGGGAATGCTGCCGAAAGGCGATGATGGCATGCCACCTCCGATGTCGTTCGACCGTGTGTGCTGTCCAAGGGCGGTGATGTCATGCCACACTCGACGTCGTTCCACCATGTTTGCTGTACAAGGGCGCTGATGTCATGCCACACCCAACGTCGTTTGACCGTTTGTTCTGCCCAAAGGCGATGATGTCATGCCACGCCCGACGTCGTTCGACCATGTGTGCT
Organism: Solanum lycopersicum; assembly: GCF_036512215.1. Taxonomy (NCBI): domain Eukaryota; kingdom Viridiplantae; phylum Streptophyta; class Magnoliopsida; order Solanales; family Solanaceae; genus Solanum; species Solanum lycopersicum. The sequence continues at coordinate 10,807,282 of NC_090807.1, forward strand.
GGCCAAGGGCGGTGATTTTATGCCACGCCCGACGTCGTTTGACCGTGAATGCTGCCCAAAGGCGATGATGGCATGCCACCTCTGACGTCGTTCGACTGTGTGTGTTGTCCAAAGGCGGTGGTGTAATGCCACGCCCGACGTCGTCCTACTGTGTGTGCAGTCCAAGGGCGGTGATGTCAAGCGACGCCCGACATAGTTTGACATTGTTTGCCATCTAAGGGCTATGATTTAATGCCACACCCGACGTTGTTCGACTGTGTGTGCTGCTCAAAGGTGAAGATGGCATGCCACGCCCGACGTCATTCGACTGTGTGTGCTGTTTCAAGGCGGAGATGTTATGCCAAGCCCGATATAGTCTGACCGTGTGTGCTGCCCAAGGGCGGTGATGTCATGCCACTCCCGACGTCGCCCGACAGTGTGTACTGTCTAAGGGCGGTGATGTCATGCCATGCCCGACGTTGCCGACCGTGTGTGCTGTGCGATTGCAGTGATGTCATGCCACGCTCGATGTTGCCTACTGTGTGTGCTGTCCAAGGGCGGTGATTTCATGCCACGCCCGACGTCATCTGACCGTGCATTCAGTCCAAGGGCGGTGATGTCATGCCACGCTCGACATCGTTCGACATTGTTTGCCATCTAAGGGCTATGATTGAATGCCACGCCCGACGTCGGTTGACCATGTGTGCTGTCCAAGGGCGGTGATTTCATGCCACGCCTGACATCATCTGGCCGTGCGTGTAGTCCAAGGGTTGTGATGTGATGCCACGCCGAACGTCATTCGACCGTTTGTGCTGTCCAAGGGCGGTAATGTCATGCCACGCCCGATGTCGTTCGACCGAGTGTGCCGTCCAAGGGCGGTGATGGCATGCCACGCCCGACATCGTTTGACTGTGTGTGCTATCCAAGGGCGGTGATGGCATGCTACGCCCGACATTACCGACCGTGTGTGATCTCCAAGGCGGTGATGTCATGCCACGCCCGATGTTGCCGACCGTGTGCGCTATACAAGTGCGGTGATGTCATGCCACGCCTGACATCCTTCGACCGTGCGTGCAGTCCAAGGGGGTGATGTCATGCCACACTCGACGTCATTCGACCATGTTTGCTGTACAAAGGCACTGATGTCATGCCACACCCGACGTCGTTTGATCGTTTGTGCTGCCCAAAGGCGATGATGCCATGCCACGCCCGACGTCTTTCGATCATGTGTGCTGGCCAAGGGCGGTGATTTCATGCCACGCCCGACGTCGTTTGACCGGGAATGCTGCCGAAAGGCGATGATGGCATGCCACCTCCGATGTCGTTCGACCGTGTGTGCTGTCCAAGGGCGGTGATGTCATGCCACACTCGACGTCGTTCGACCATGTTTGTTGTACAAAGGCGCAGATGACATGCCACACCCGACGTCGTTTGACCGTTTGTGCTGCCCAAAGGCGATGATGCCATGCCACGCCCGACGTCGTTCGACCATGTTTGCTGGCCAAGGGCGGTGATTTTATGCCACGCCCGACGTTGTTTGACCGTGAATGCTGCCCAAAGGCGATGATGGCATGCCACCTCCGACGTCGTTCGACCGTATGTGCTGTCCAAGGGCGGTGATGTCATGCCACACTCGACGTCGTTCGACCATGTTTGCTGTACAAAGGCGCTGATGTCATGCCACACCCGACGTCGTTTGACCGTTTGTGCTGCCCAAAGGCGATGATGCCATGCCACGCTCGACGTCGTTCGACCATGTGTGCAGTCCAAGGGCGGTGATGTAAAGCCACACCCGACATCGTTCGACCGTGTGTGCTGTCCAAAGGCGGTGATGGCATGTCATGCCTGACGTCGTCCGACCGTGTTTGCCGTCCAAGGGCTATGATGGCGTGCCACGCCCGACGTCGTTCAACCGTGTGTGCTGCCCGAAGGCGATGACGGCATGCCACGCCTAACGTCATTCGATCGTGTGTGCTGTCAAAGCGCGGTGATGTCATACCACGCCCGACGTCGTCCGACCATGCGTGCAGTCCAAGGGCGGTGATGTAAAGCCACACCCGACATCGTTCGACCGTGTGTGCTGTCCAAAGGCGGTGATGGCATGTCATGCCTGACGTCGTTCGACCGTGTTTGCCGTCCAAGGGCTATGATGGCGTGCCACGCCCGACGTCGTTCAATCGTGTGTGCTGCCCAAAGGCGATGATGGCATGCCACGCCTAACGTCGTTCGACCGTGTGTGCTGTCCAAAGACGGTGATGTTATGCCACGCCCGACGTAGTCCGACCGTGTGTACTGTCCAAGGGCAGTGATGTCAAGCCACGCCGGACGTCGTCCGACCGTGTGTGCAGTCCAAGGGCACTGATGGCATGCCACACCTGACGTTGCCGACTGTGTGTGTTTTCCAAGGGCGGTGATGTCATGCCACGCCCGACGTTGTCGACCGTGTGTGCTGTCCAAGGGCGGTGATTTCATGCCACGCCTGACATCGTCTGGCCGTGCGTGTAGTCCAAGGGTTGTGATGTGATGCCACGCCGAAAGTCATTCGACCGTGTGTGCTGTCCAAGGGCGGTAATGTCATGCCACGCCCGATGTCGTTCGACCGAGTGTGCTGTCCAAAGGCAGTTATGGAATGTCACGCCTAACATTGTTCGACCGTGTGTGCTGCCCAAAAGAGGTGATATCGTGCCACGCCCAAAGTTGTTTGACCATGTGTGCTGCCCAAAGGCGATGATGGAATGCCACGCCCGACGTTGTTTGACCGTGTGTGCTGTCCAAAGGCGGTGATGTCATGCCACACCCGATGTAACCTGACGTAGTATGACCGTGTGTAATGTCCAAGGGCAGTGATGTCATGCCACGCCCGATGTTGCCGACCTAGTCCGACCGTGTGTGCTGTCCAAAGGTAGTGATGGCATGTCACGCCCGACTTCATATGACCGTGTGTGCTGTCCAAAAGCGATGATGTCATGCCACGCCCAATGTCGTTCGACTGTGTGTGCTGCCCAAAGGCGATGATGGCATGCCACGCCCAACGTCATTCAACCGTGTGTGCTGTCCAAGGGCAGTGATGTCATGCCACGCCCGACATCGTTTGACTGTGTGTGCTGTCCAAGGGCGGTGATGGCATGCTACGCCCGACATTACCGACCGTGTGTGATCTCCAAGACGGTGATGTCATGCCACGCCCGATGTTGCCGACCGTGTGCGCTATACAAGTGCGGTGATGTCATGCCACGCCTGACATCATTCGACCGTGCGTGCAGTCCAAGGGGGGTGATGTCATGCCACACTCGACGTCATTCGACCATGTTTGCTGTACAAAGGCACTGATGTCATGCCACACCCGACGTCGTTTGATCGTTTGTGCTGCCCAAAGGCGATGATGCCATGCCACGCCCGACGTCTTTCGATCATGTGTGCTGGCCAAGGGCGGTGATTTCATGCCACGCCCGACGTCGTTTGACCGGGAATGCTGCCGAAAGGCGATGATGGCATGCCACTTCCGATGTCGTTCGACCGTGTGTGCTGTCCAAGGGCGGTGATGTCATGCCACACTCGACGTCGTTCGACCATGTTTGCTGTACAAAGGCGCTGATGTCATGCCACACCCGACGTCGTTTGACCGTTTGTGCTGCCCAAAGGCGATGATGCCATGCCACGCCCGACGTCGTTCGACCATGTGTGCTGGCCAAGGGCGGTGATTTTATGCCACGCCCGACGTCGTTTGACCGTGAATGCTGCCCAAAGGCGATGATGGCATGCCACCTCCGACGTCGTTCGACCGTATGTGCTGTCCAAGGGCGGTGATGTCATGCCACGCCCGATGTCGTCCGACTGTATGTGTTGTCCAAGGGCGGTGATGGCATGCCATGCCTGACGTTTCCGACCTTGTGTGATGTCCAAGGGTGGTGATTCCATCCCACGCCTGATGTTGCCGTCCGTGTGTGCTTTCCGAGTGCGGTGATGTCATGCCATGCCCGACGTCATTCGACCGTGCGTGCAGTCCAAAGGTGGTGATGTCATGCCACGCTCGACGTCGTTCGGCCGTGTGCGCTGTACAAGGGCAGTGATGTCATGCCATGCCCAACGTCGTTCAACCGTGAGTGCAGTCCAAAGGCGGTGATGTCATGCGACGCTCGACGTCGTTCGGCCGTGTGTGCTGTACAAGGGCGGTAATGTCATGCCTCACCCGACGTCGTCCGACTGTATGTGATGTCCAAGGGCGGTGATGGCATGCCATGCCCGACGTTTCCGACCGTGTGTGATGTCTAAGGGCGGTGATGTTATGCCACGCCCGATGTTGTCGTCCGTGTGTGCTTTCCTAGTGCGGTGATGTAATGCCATACCCGACATCGTTCGACCGTGCGTGCAGTCCAAAGGTGGTGATGTAATGCCACACTTGACGTCGTTCAGCTGTGTGTGTTGTACAAGGGCGGTGATGTCTTGCCACGCCCGACGTCGTTTGACTTTTTGTGCTGCCCAAAGGCGATGATGACATGCCACGCCTGACGTCATTCAATAATATATGTTGTCCAAGGGCGGTGATGTCAAGCCACGCCCGATGTCGTTTGAATGTGTGTGCTGTCTAAAGGCGATGATGCCATGCCACACCCAATGTCATCCGACCGTGTGTGCTATCCAAGGGCGGTGATAGCATGCCATGCCCGACGTCGTCCAACTGTGTGTGCTGTCCAAGGGCGGTGATGTCATGCCGCGCATGACGTTGCCGATCGTGTGTGCTGTCCAACGGCGGTGATGTCATGCCACGCTAGACTTCGTCGGACCGTGCGTGTAGTCCAAGGGCGGTGATGTCAAGCAACGCTTGACGTCGTTCGACTGTGTGTGTTGTCCAAAGACGGTGTTGGCATGTTACGCCTGACGTCGTTCGTCCGTTTTTGCCGTCCAAGGGCTATGATGGCATGCCACGCCTGACGTCGTTTGACCGTGTGTGCTATCAAAAGGCGGTGATGTTATGCCACGCCCGACGTAGTTCGACCGTGTGTGCTGCCCAAGGGCAGTGATGTGTTGCCACACCCGACGTCATCTGACCGTGTGTACTGTCCAAGGGCGGTGATGTCATGCCACGCCCGACATTGCCGACCGTGTGTGCTGTCCAAGGGCGGTGATGTCATGCCACGCCCGACGTTGCTGACCGTGTGTGCTGTCCAGCGACTGTGATGTCATGCCACGCCCGACGTCGTCCAACCGTGCGTGCAGTCCAAGGAGGGTGATGTCAATTCAAATCCGACGTCGTTGGACTGTGTGTGCTTTCAAAAGGCGGTGATGGCATGCCATGCCCGACATTACCGACCCTGTGTGTTGTCCAAGGGGGGTGATGTCATGCCACGCCCGACGTTGCCGACCGTGTGTTCTGTCCAAGGGGGTGATGTCATGCCACGCCTGACATCGTCCAACCATGCATGCTGTCCAAAGGCGGTGATGGCATGTCACGCCCTATGTCGTTCGACCGTGGGTGCTGCCCAAAAGCGATGATGGCATGCCACGCCCGACGTCGTTCGACTGTGTGTGTTGTCCAAGGGTGGTAATGTCATGCCACGCCCAACGTTGCGCACCGTTTGTGCTGTCAAAGGTCGGTGATGTCATGCCACGCTTGACGTCTTCCAACTGTGTGTGCTGTCCAAGGTTGGTGTTGACATATCACACCCGACGTTGCTCACCGTTTGTGCTGTCCAAGGGCGTTGATGTCATGCCACGCGTGACGTCATTCGACCGTGTGTGCTGTCCAAGGGCGGTGATGTCATGCCACGCCCGACGTTTTCTAACCATCTATGCTGTCCAAGGGCGGTGATGGAATGCCACGCTCGACGTTGCCGACCGTGTGAGCTGTCCAAGGGCGGTGATGTCATGCCACGTCTGACGTCGTGTTACTGTGCGTGCAGTCCAAGGGCTGTGATGTCACGCCATGCCCGACGTCGTTCGACTCTGTGTGCTGTCCAAAGGCGGTTATGGCATGTCACGCCTGACATCGTTAGACCGTGTTTGCCGTCCAAGGGCTATGATGGCATGCCCCGCCCGACAACAATCAAACTTATGTGCTTTCCAAAGGCGGTGATGTTATGCCACGCCCGACGTAGTCCGACTGTGTGTGCTACCCAAGGGCGGTGATTTCATGACACTCCCGACATCGATCGACCGTGTGTACCATCCAAAGGCGGTGATGTCATGCACGCCCGATGTTGCCGACCGTGTGTGTTGTCCAAGTGCGGTGATGGCATATCCCGCCCGATGTTGCCGACTGTGTGTGTTGTCCAAGGGCGTTCATGTCATGCCACGCCTGACGTCGTCCGACCGTGCGTGCATTCCTAGGGCGGTGATGTCATGCCATGCCTGACGTTGCTGACCATGTGTGCTGTCCAAGGGCGGTGATGTCATACCACGACCGACGTCGTCCGACCGTGCGTGCAGTCCAAGGGCGGTGATGTAAAGCCACACCCAATGTTTTTCGACCGTGTGTGCTGTCTAAAGGCAGTGATGGCTTGTCACGCTCGACGTCGTTTGATCGTAACTACTGTCCAAAGGCGTTGATGTCATGCCACGCCCGACCCTTCTGACCATTTGAGCAGTCCAAGGGAGGTGATGTCATGCCACGCCCAACGTCGTTCGACCGGGTGTCTTGTCCAAGGGTGGTGATGTCATGCCACGCCCGACGACGTCTGACCGTCTGTGCAGTCCAAGTAAGGTGGTGTCATGCCATGCACGATGTCCTTCGACTGTGTGTGCTGCCCAACGACGATGATATCATGCCACACCCGACATCGTTCGACCGAGTGTGCTGTCCAAAGGCGGTGATGTCGTGCCACGCACAACGTAGTTTGACTGTGTGTGCTGCCCAAATGCAATGATGGAATGCCACGCTCAAAGTCGTTCGACCGTGTGTGCTGTCCAAAGGCAGTGATGGCATGTCACGCCTAACGTCGTCCAACCGTGTTTGCTGTCCAAGGGCATGCCACACCCAACGTCGTTCGACCGTGTGTGGTGCCACTAGGTGATGATGGCATGCCATGCCCACGTCGTTCGACCGTGTGTGTTGTCCAAAGGCGGTGATGTTATGCCATTCCCGACGTAGTCCGATCGTGTGTACTTTCCAAGGGCGGTGATGCCATGCCACGGCCGACGTCGTCCGACCGTGTGCTGTCTATGGGCGGTAATGGCATGCCACGCCCGACGTTCCCGTCCGTCTGTTCTGTCCAAGGGCGATGATGTCATGCCACGCCCGACGTTGCCGACCGTGTGTACTGCCAAGAGGGGTGATGTCATTCCAAGGCCGACGTTGTCCAATCGTGCGTGTAGTCCAAGGGCGGTGATGTCATGCGACGCCCGACGTCATTCGACAGTGTGTGCTGTCCAAGGGCGGTGATAACATGCCACGCCCTACGTCGTGCGACCGTGTGTGCAGTCCAAGGAAGGTGATATCATGCCATACTCGATGTCGTTCGACCGTGTGTGCTGCCCAATGGCGATGATATCATGCCACACCCGACGTCGTTCGACCGAGTGTGTTGTCCAAAGGTGGTGATGACATGTCATGCCCGACGTCGTTCAACCGTGTGTGCTGTCCTAAGGCGGTGATGTCGTGCCTCGCCCAACGTCGTTTGACCGTGCGTGCTGCCCAAAGGCGATGATGGAAAGCCTTGCCCAACGTCTTTCGACCGTGTGTGCTGTCCAAAGGCAGCGATGTCATGCCACGCCCGATGTAGTTCGACCGTGTGTGCTGCCCAAGGGCGGTGATTTCATTCCACGCCCGACGTCGTCCGACCGTGTGTGCTGTCCAAGGGCGTTGATGTCATGCCATGCCCGACGTAGTCCGACCGTGTGTGCTGCCCAAAGGCGATGATGGCATGCCTCGCCCGACGTCATTCGACCGTGTGTGCTGTGAAAGGGCGATGATGTCATACCACGTCCGACGTTGTCCGACCATGCGTGCAGTCCAAGGGCGGTGATGTAAAGCCACAACCGACATCGTTCGACCGTATGTGCTGTCCACAGGCGGTGATGGCATGTCACGCCTGACGTCGTCCAACCGTGATTGCCGTCCAAGGGCTATGATGGCATGCCACGCCTGACGTCATTCGACCGTGTGTGCTGCCTAAAGGCGATGATGGCATGCCACGCCCAACGTCGTTCGACCGTGTATGCTGTCTAAAGACGGTGATGTTATGCCACACCCGATGTAGTCCGACCGTGTGTACTGTCCAAGGGCGGTGATGTCATGCCACGCTGAACGTCGTCCGACCATGTGTGCTGTCCAAGGGCGGTGATGGCATGCCACACCCGACGTTGCCGACTGTGTGTGCTGTCCAAGAGCGGTGATGTCATGCCACGCCCGATGTTGCCGACCGTGTGTGCTGTCCAAGGGCGATGATTTCATGCCATGCCTGACGTCGTCCGACCGTGCATGCCATCCAAGGGCGGTGATGTGATGCCACGTAGAACGTCATTCGACCGTGTGTGCTGTCCAAAGGCAGTGATGTCATGCCACGCTCAACGTCATTCAACCGAGTGTGCTGTCCAAAGGCGGTGATGCCATGCCACGCGTGACGTAGTCCGACAGTGTGTGTTGCCCAAGGGCAGTGATGTCATTCCATGCCTGACGTTGTCCGACTGTATGTGCTGTCCAAGGGCGGTGATCTCATGCCACGCCCGACGTAGTCCGACCGTGTGTGCTTCCCAAAGGCAATGATGGCATGCCACGCCCGATGTCGTTGGACTGAGTATGCTTTCCAAAGGCGGTGATAGCATGTCACACCCGACGTCGTTCGATCGTGTTTGCCGTCCATGGGCTATGATGTCATGCCACGCCCGACGTCATTCGACAGTGTGTGCTGCCCAAAGGCGATAATGTCATACCACGCCCGACGTAGTCCGACCGTGTGTCCTGCCCAAAGGCGATGATGGCATGCCACGCTCGACGTTGTTCGACCGTGTGTGGTGTCCGAAGGTGGTGATGTCATTCCATACCCGACGTAGTCCGACCGTGTGTGTTGTCCAAATGTAGTGATGGCACGTCACGCCCGACGTCGTTCGACCGTGTGTGCTGTCCAAAGGCGGTGATGTCATGCCACGCCCGACGTCGTTCGACCGTGTGTGCTGTCAGAAGGCGGTGATGTCATTCCACGCCCGACGTAGTCCGACCGTGTGTGCTGTCCAAAGGCAGTGATGTCATGCCACGCCCGATGTTGCTGACCATCTGTGCTGTCCAAGGGCGGTGATGTCATGCCACACCCGACGTCCTCTAACCGTGCGTGTAGTCCAAGGGCGGTGATTTCAATCCACGCTGGATGTTGTTTGAACGTGTGTGCTTTCCCAAGACGGTGATGGCATGTCATGCCCGACGTCGTTTGACCATGTGTGCTGCCTTCAGGCAATGATGGCATGCCACTCCCGACGTCGTTCGATCGTGTGTGCTGCCCAAGGGCGGTGATGTCATGCCACTCCCGACGTTGTCCAACCGTGTGTACTGTCCAAGGGCGGTGATGTCGTGCCACGCCCGACGTCATTTGACCATGTGTGCTGTCCAAGGGCAGTGATGTCATGCAACTCCCAACGTCGTCAGATCGTGCGTGCAATCCAAGGGTGGTGATGTCATGTCATGCCCGACGTCGTCAGACCGTGTGTGCTGTCCAAGGGCGGTGATGTCATGCCACAGCCGATGTTGCCGACCGTGTGTGCTGTCCAAGGGCGGTGATGCCATGCCACGCCCGACGTTGTTGATCGTGTGTGCTGTCTTAGGGCGGTGATGTCATGCCATGCCCGTCATTACCGACCGTGTGTGCTGTCCATGGGCGGTGATGTCTTGCCACGCCCGACGTTGCCTACCGTGTGTGCTGTTTAAGGGTGATGATTTCATGCTACGCCCGACATTACCGACCGTGTGTGTTGTCCAAAGGCGGTGATGTCATGCCACGCTCGACGTTGCCGACCGTGTGTGTTGTCATAGGGCGGTGATGTCATGCCACGCCCGACGTTGCTGACTGTGTGTGTTGTCCAAGGGCGGTGATGTCATTCCATGTCCGACGTCATCTGACCGTGCATGCAGTCCAAGGGCAGTGATGTCATGCCATGCCCGACGTCATTTGACCGTGTGGGCTATCCAAAGGCGGTGATGTCATGCAACACCCGACGTCGTCCGACTGTGTGTACTATCGTAGGGCAGTGTTGTCATGCCACGCCCGACGTTACCAATCGTGTGTGCTGTCCAAGGGCGGGGATGTCATGCAACGCCCGACGTTGCCAACTGTGTGTGCTGTCCAAGGGCGGTGATGTTATTCCATGTCCGACGTTGTCCGACCGTGCATGCAGTCCAAGGGCGGTGATGTCATGCCATGCCCGACGTCGTTCGACCGTGTGTGCTATCCAAAGGCGGTGATGTCATGCAACGCCCGACGTCGTCCGACTGTGTGTACTGTCGTAGGGCGGTGATGTCATGCCACGCCCGACGTTGCCGACCGTGTGTGTTGTCCAAGGGCGGGGATGTCATGCTACGCCCGACGTCGTCCGCATGTGTGTGTTGTCCAAGAGCGGTGATTTCATGCAACGCCCAACGTTGCCGACCATGTGTGCGATCCAAGAGAGGTGATGGCATGCCACGCCTGACGTCGTCCGACCGTGTGTGCTGCCCAAAGGCGATGATAGAATGCCATGCCCGATGTCGTTCGACCGTGTGTGCTGTCCAAAGGCGGTGATTTCATGCCATGCCCGACGTTGCCGATCGAGTGTGTTGTCCTAGGGCGTTGATGTTATGCCACGCCCGACGTCGTCCGACCATGCGTGCATTCCAAGGGAGGTGATATCATGCCACGCCCGATGCTGTTCGATCGTGTGTGCTGCCCAACCGCGATGATGACATGCCACACCAAACGTCGTTCGACTGAGTGTGCTGCCGAATGGCGGTGATGGCATGTCACGCCTGACGTCGTTAAACCGTGCGTGTAGTCCAAGGGTGGTGATGTCATGCAACGCCCGACGTCAATCGACCGTGTGTGCTGTCCAAGGGAGGTGATGTCATGCCACGTCCGATCGTGTGTGTTGTTCAAGGGCGGTGATGGCATGCCACACCTAACGTTGTCGACCTTGTGTGCTGTCCAAGGGCGGTGATGTCATGCCACGCCTGACGTTCCAGTCCGTGTGTGCTGTCCAAGGGCGGTAATGTCATGCCACGCCCAACGTCGTCCGATTGTGCGTGTAGTCCAAGGACGGTGATGTCATGCCACGCCCTACGTCATTCGACCGTGTGTGCTGTCCAAGGGCGGTGATGTCATGCCACGCCCTACGTCGTCTGACCGTGCGTGCAGTCCAAGTGTGGTGATGTCATGCCACGCCTGACATCGTTCGACCATGTGTGCTGCCCAACGACGATGATGGAATGCCGCACGTGACGTCGTTCGACGGAATGTGCTGTCAAAAGGCTGTGATGGCTTGTCACGCCCGACGTTGTTTGACCGTGTGTGCTGCCCAAAGGCGGTGATGTTATTCCATGCCCAACATCGTTCGACCGTGAGTGATGCCCAAAGGCGATGATGGCATGCCACGCCTGACGTCGTTCGACCGTTTGTGCTGTCCAAGAGCAATGATGTCATGCCACGCCCGACGTAGTCCGACCATGTGTGCTGCCCAAAGGCGGTGATGTCATTCCACGGCCGACGTTGCCGACTGTGTGTGCTGTGCAAGGGCGGTGATGTCATGCCACACTCGACGTCCTCCAACCGTGCGTGTAGTCCAAGGGCGGTGATTTCAATCCACGCCAGACGTTATTTAAATGTGTGTGCTTTACAAAGACGGTGATGGCATGTCATGCCCGACGTCGTTCGACCGTGTGTGCTGCCTTAAGGCAATAAAGGCCAGCCACGCCCGATGTCGTTCGATCGTGTGTGCTGCCCAAGGGCGGTGATGTTATGCCACTCCTGACGTCGTTCGACCGTGTGTACTGTCCAAGGGCGGTGATGTCGTGCCACGCCCGATGTCGTTCGACTGTGTGTTGTCCAAGGGCAGCGATGTCATGCAACTCTCTACGTCGTCATACCGTGCGTACAATCCAAGGGTGGTGATGTCATGTCATGCCCGACGTCGTCCGACCGTGTGTGCTGCCCAAAGGCAATGATGGCATGCCACGCCTGACGTCATTCGACCGTGTGTGTTGTCCAAAGGCGGTGATGTCATGCCACTCCCGACGTAGTTCGACCGTGTGTGCTGCCCAAGGGCGGTGATGTAATGCCACTCCCGACGTCCATGCCCGATGTTGCCGACCGTGTGTACTGTCCAAAGGCGGTGATGTCATGCCACGCCTGACATTGCCGACCGTGTTTGCTGTCCAAGGGCGGTGATGACATGCCACTCCCGACGTTGCCAAGCGTGTGTGCCGTCCAACGGCGGTGATTTCATGCCACGCCCGACGTCGTCCAACCGTGCGTGCAGTCCAAGGAGGGTGATGTCATGCCACGCCCGATGTCGTTAGACTGTGTGTGCTTTCCAAAGGCGGTGATGGCATGTCACGCCCGACGTCGTTCGATCGTGTTTGCCGTCCATGGGCTATGATGTCATGCCACGCCCGACGTCGTTCGACCGTGTGTGCTGCCCAAAGGAAATGATGTCATGCCACGCCCGACGTAGTTCGACCGTGTGTGCTGCCCAAAGGCGATGATGGCATGCCACGCTCGACGTTGTTCGACCGTGTGTGGGGTCCAAAGGCGGTGATGTCATTCCGTGCCCTACATAGTCCGACCGTGTGTGTTTTCCAAATGTGGTGATGGCACGTCACGCATGACGTCATTCGACCGTGTGTGCTGTCCAAAGGCGGTGATGTCATGTCACGCCCGACGTCGTTCTACCGTGTGTGCTGTCCAAAGGCGGTGATGTCATGCCACGCCTGAAGTAGTCCGACCCTTTGTGCTGTCCAAAGGCGGTGATGTCATGCCACGCCTGAAGTAGTCCGACCGTGTGTGCTGTCAAAAGACGGTGATGTCATGCCACGCCTGACGTCATTCGATCGTGTGTGTTTTCCAAGGGCGTTGATAACAAGCCACGCCCGACGTCGTCCGACCGTGTGTGCTGTCTAACGGTGGTGATGGCATTCCACGCCCTACGTATTCCGACCGTGCGTGCAGCCCAATAGCGGTGATGTCATGCCACGCCCGATGTCATTCGACCGTGTGTGCTGTCCAAGGGCGGTAATAACATGCCACGCCTGACGTCGTCTGACCGTGTGTGCAGTCCAAGGGAGGTGATGTCATGCCACGCCCGATGTCGTTCGACCGTGTGTGTTGTCCAAAGGCGGTGATGTCTTGCCCCGCCCAACGTCGTTTGACCGTGTGTGCTGCCCAAAGGCATGATGGAATTCCACGCCCGACGTCGTTCGACCGTGTGTGCTATCCAAAGGCAGTGATGTCATGTCACGCTTGACGTAGTCCGACCGTATGTGCTTTCCAATGGCGGTGATGTCATGCCACGCCCGACGTAGTTCGACCGTGTGTGCTGCCCAAAGGCAATGATGGCATGTCACGCCCGACGTCATTCGACCGTGTGTGCTGTCCAAGGGCGGTGATGTCATGCCACGCCCGAAGTAGTTCGACCGTGTGTGCTGCCCAAGGTCGGTGATGTAATGCCACTCCCGACGTCCATGCCCGACGTTGCCGACCGTGTGTACTGTCCAAAGGGAGTGATGTCATGCCACGCCTGACATTGCCGACCGTGTTTGTTGTCCAAGGGCGGTGATGACATGCCACACCTGACGTTGCCAACCGTGTGTGCTGTCCAATGGCGGTGATGTCATGCCACGCCCGACGTCGTCAAACTGTGCGTGCAGTCCAAGGAGGTGATGTCATGCCATGCCTGATGTCGTTGGACTGTGTGTGCTTTCCAAAGGTGGTGATGGCATGTCACGCCCGACGTCGTTCGATCGTGTTTGCCGTCCATGGGCTATGATGTCATGCCACGCCCGACGTCGTTCGATCGTGTGTGCTGCCCAAAGGCGATGATGTCATGCCACGCCCGACGCAGTCCGACCGTGTGTGCTGCCCAAAGGCGATGATGGCATGCCACGCTCGATGTTGTTCGACCGTGTGTGGGGTCCAAAGGCGGTGATGTCATTCCATGCCCGACGTAGTCCGACCGTGTGTGTTTTCCAAATGTGGTGATGGCACGTCACGCCCGACGTCGTTCGACCGTGTGTTGTCCAAAGGCGGTGATGTCATGTCACGCCCGACGTCGTTCGACCGTGTGTGCTGTCCAAAGATGGTGATATCATGCCACGCCCGAAGTAGTCCGACCGTGTGTGCTGTCCAAAGACAGTGATGTCATGCCACGCCTGACGTTGCCAACAATCTGTGCTGTCCAAGGGCGGTTATGTCATGCCACGCCCGACGTCCTCCAACTGTGCGTGTAGTCCAAGGGCGGTGATTTCAATCCACGCACGACGTTGTTTGAACGTGTGTGCTTTCCAAAGACGGTGATGTTATGTCATGCCCGACGTCGTTCGACCGTGTGTGCTGCCTTAAGGCAATGATGGCATGCCACGCCCGACGTCGTTCGATCGTGTGTGCTGCCCAAAGGCGGTGATGTCATGCCACTCCGGACGTCATCCGACCGTGTGTACTTTCTAAGGGCGGTGATGTCGTGCCACGCCCGACGTCGTTCGACCGTGTGTGCTGTCCAAGGGCAGTGATGTCGTGCAACTCCCGACGTCATCAGACCGTGCGTGCAATCCAATGGTGGTGATGTCATGTCATGCCCGACGTCGTCCGACCGTGTGTGTTGTCCAAGGGCGGTGATGGCATGCCACGCTCGACGTTGCCGACCGTGTGTGATGTCCAAGGGCGGTGATGTCATGCCTTGCCCGACGTTGCCGAACATGTGTGCTGTCCAAGGGCGGTGATGTCATGCCACGCCCGACGTCTTCCGACAATGCGTGCAGTCCAAGGGAGGTGATGACATGCCACGCCCGATGTCGTTCGACCGTGTGTGCTGCCCAACGGCGATGATGGCATGCCACACCCGATGTCGTTTTACTGAGTGTGTTGTCCAAAGGCGGTGATGGCATGTTACACCCGACGTTAATTGACCGTGTGTGCTGTCTAAAGGCGGTGATGTCATGCCACGCCCAATGTTGTTTGACCGTGTTTGCTGCTCATAGGCGATGATAGAATGCCACGCCTGACGTTGTTCAACCGTGTGTACTGTCCAAAGGCGGTGATGTCATGCCACGCCTGACATCGTTCGACCGTGTGTGCTTTCCAAGGGCAGTGATGTCATGCCACAGCCGACGTTGTTTGACCATTTGTGCAGCCCAAAGGCAATGATGGAATGCTACGCCCGACATCGTCCGACCGTGCGTGCAGTCTTAGGGCGGTGATGTCATGCCACGCCATACGTCATTCGACCGTGTGATCTGTAAGGGCAGTGATATCATTCCATGCCCGACGTAGTCCGACCGTGTGTGCTGTTCAAAAGCGGTGATGACATGTCAAGCACGACGTCGTTCGACCGTGTGTTTTGTCCAAGGGCAGTGATGGCATATCACGCCCGACGTTGCCGGCCGTGTGTACTGTCCAAGGGCGGTGACGTCATGTCACGCCCAACGTCGTTCGACCATGTGTGATGTCCAAGGGCGGTGATGTCATGCCACGTCCGACGTTATTTGACCGTTTGTGCCCAAAGACGATGATGGTATGCCACGCCCGACATCGTCCGACCATGCAAGCTGTCTAAGGGCGGTGATATTATGCCACGCCCGACGTTGTTCGACCGTGTGTGCTGTCCAAGGGCGGTGATGTCATGCCACGCCTGACGTCATTTGACCGTTTGTGTCGCCCAAAGACGCTGATGGCATGCCACGCCCAACATCGTCTTACCGTGTGTGCAGTCCAAGGTTCGTGATGTCATGCCACGGCCAATGTTGTTCGACCGTATGTGCAGTCCAAGGGTGGTGATGTCATGCCACGCCCGACGTTGCCGACCGTGTGTGTTGTCCAATGGCGGTGGTGTAATGCCACGCCCGACGTCGTCCTACTGTGCGTGTAGTCCAAGGGCGGTGATGTCAAGCCACGCCCGACATCGTTCGACATTGTTTGCCATCAAAGGGCTATGATGGAATGCCACGCCCGACGTTGTTCGACTGTGTGTGCTACTCAAAGGTGATGATGGCATGCCACGCCCGACGTCGTTCAACCGTGTGTGCTGTCTCAAGGTGGAGATGTTATGCCAAGCCCAATCTAGTCTGACCGTGTGTGCTGCCCAAGGGCGGTGATGTCATGCCACTCCCGACGTCACCCGACAGTGTGTGTTGTGCAATGGCATTGATGTCATGCCACACTCGATGTTGCCGACCGTGTGTGCTGTCCAAGGGCGGTGATGTCATGCCACGCCCGACGTCATCCGACCGTGCATTCAATCTAAGGGCGGTGATGTCATGCCACGCCCGACGTCCTTCTACCGTGTGTGCTGTCCAAAGGCAGTGATGTCATGCCACGCCCTACGTCGTTTGACCGTGTGTGCTGCCCAAAGGCGATGATGGAATGCCATGCCCGATGTCGTTCGACCGTGTGTGCTGTCCAAAGGCAGTAATTTCATGCCACGCCCGACGTTGCCGACTGAGTGTGCTGTCCAAGGGCGGTGATGTTATGCCACGCCTGACGTCGTCCGACCATGCGTGCATTCCAAGGGAGGTGATATCATGCCACTCCCGACGTCTTTCGATCGTGTGTGCTGCCAAACCGCAATGATGACATGCCACACCAAACGTCGTTCGACCGAGTATGTCGTCCAAAGGCGGTGATGTCATTCCACGCCCGACGTCGATTGACCGTGTGTGCTGTCCAAGAGAGGTGATGTCATCCCACGTCCGACGTCGTTCGACCGTGTGTGCTGTCCAAGGGCGGTGATGGCATGCCACGCCTCACGTTGTCGACCTTGTGTGCTGTCCAAGGCCGGTGATATAATGCCACGCCCAACGTTACCGTCCGTGTGTGCTGTGCGAGGGCGGTGATGTCATGCAACGCCTGAGGTCGTCCGACCGTGCGTGTAGTCCAAGGATGGTGATGTCATGCCACACCCGACGTCGTTCGATCGTGTGTGCTGTCCCAGGGCGGTGATGTCATGCCACGCCCGACGTTGCCGACCGTGTGTGCTGCCCAACGGCGATGATGGCATGCCACACCCGATGTCGTTTTACTGAGTGTGTTGTCCCAAGGCGGTGATGGCATGTAACACCCGACGTCAATTGACCGTGTGTATTGTCCAAAGGCGGTGATATCATGCCACGCCCAAGATCGCTTGACCGTGTTTGCTGCCCATAGGCGATGATGGAATGCCATGCCCGATGTCATTCGACCGTGTGTGCTGTCCAAAGGCGGTGATTTCATGCCACGCCCGACGTTGCCGACTGAGTGTGCTGTCCAAGGGCGGTGATGTTATGCCACGCCTGACGTCGTCCGACCATGCGTGCATTCCAAGGGAGGTGATATCATGCCACTCCCGACGTCTTTCGATCGTGTGTGCTGCCAAACCGCAATGATGACATGCCACACCAAACGTCGTTCGACCGAGTGTGCCGTCCAAAGGCGGTGATGTCATTCCACGCCCGACGTCGATTGACCGTGTGTGCTGTCCAAGAGAGGTGATGTCATCCCACGTCCGACGTCGTTCGACCGTGTGTGCTGTCCAAGGGCGGTGATGGCATGCCACGCCTAACGTTGTCGACCTTGTGTGCTGTCCAAGGGCGGTGATATCATGCCACGGCCAACGTTACCGTCCGTGTGTGCTGTCCGAGGGCGGTGATGTCATGCAACGCCCGAGGTCGTCCGACCGTATGTGTAGTCCAAGGACAGTGATGTCATGCCACGCCCGACGTCGTTCGACCGTGTGTGCTATCCCAGGGCGGTGATGTCATGCCACGCCCGACGTTGCCGACCGTGTGTGCTGCCCAACGGCGATGATGGCATACCACACCCGATGTCATTTTACTGAGTGTGTTGTCCCAAGGCGGTGATGGCATGTAACACCCGACGTCAATTGACCGTGTGTGCTTTCCAAAGGCGGTGATGTCATGCCACGCCCAACGTCGTTTGACCGTCTGTGCAGCCCAAAGGAGATGATGGAATGCCATGCCCGATGTCATTCGACCGTGTGTGCTGTCCAAAGGCGGTGATTTCATGCCACGCCCGACGTTGCCGACCGAGTGTGCTGTCCAAGGGCGGTGATGTTATGCCACGCTCGATGTCGTCAGACCATGCATGCTTTTTAAGGGAGGTGATATCATGCCACGCCCGACGTCGTTCGATCGTGTGTGCAGCCCAACCGCAATGATGACATGCTACACCAAACGTCGTTCGACCGAGTGTGCTGTCCAAAGAGGGTGATGGCATGTCACGCCCGACATCGTTCGACCGTGCGTGCAGTCCAAGGGCGGTGATGTCATGCCACGCCCGACGTTCCCGTCCGTCTGTGCTGTCCAAGGGCGATGATGTCATGCCACGACCGACGTTGCCAACCGTGTGTGCTGTCCAAAGGTGGTGATGTCATGCGAAGCCTGACGTCGTCCGATCGTGCTGCAGTCCAAGGGCAGTGATGTCATGCCACGCTCAATTGACCGTGTGTGCTGTCCAAGGGAGGTGATAATATGCCACGCTTGACGTAGTCCGACCGTGTGTGCAGTACAAGGGAGGTGATGTAATGCCATGCCCAATGTTGTTCGACCGTGTGTGCTTCCCAACAACGATGATATCATGCCACACCCGACATCGTTCGACCATGTGTGCTGCCCAAAGGCGATGATGGAATGCCACGCACGATGTCGTTCGACTGTGTGTGCTGTCCAAAGGCGTTATGTAATGTCATGCCATGCCCGACGTACACCGACCGTGTGTGCTGCCCAAGGGCGGTGATGTCATTCCACGCCCGACGTCGTCCGATCATGTGTGTTGTCCAAGGGCTATGATGTCATGCCACGCCCGACGTAGTCTGACCGTGTGTGCTGCCCAAAGGCGATGATGGCATGCCACGCCCGACGTCATTCGATCGTGTGTGGTGTCAAAGCGTGGTGATGTCATACCACGCACGACGTCGTCCGACCATGCGTGCAGTCCAAGGGCGGTGATGTAAAGCCACACCCGACATCGTTCGACCGTGTGTACTGTCCAAAGGCAGTGATGTCATGCCACGCCTCACATTGCCGACCGTGTTTGCCGTCCAAGGGCTATGATGACGTGCCACGCCCGACGTCGTTCAACCGTGTGTGCTGCCCGAAGGCGATAATGGCATGCCACGCCTAACGTCGTTCGACCGTGTGTGCTGTCCAAAGACGGTGATGTTATGCCACACCCAACGTAGTCCGACCGTGTGTACTATCCAAGGGCAGTGATGTCATGCCACGCCGGACGTCGTCCGACCGTGTGTGCTGTCCAAGGGCAGTGATGGCATGCCACACCTGACGTTGCCGACTGTGTGTGTTGTCCAATGGTGGTGATGTCATGCCACGCCCGACGTTGTCGACCGTGTGTGCTTTCCAAGGGCGGTGATTTCATGCCACGCCTGACGTCGTCTTTCCGTGCGTGTAGTCCAAGGGTTGTGATGTGATGCCACGCCGAACGTCATTCGACCGTGTGTGCTGTCCAAGGGCGGTAATGTCATGCCATGCCCGATGTCGTTCGACCGAGTGTGCTATCCAAAGGCGGTTATGGAATGTCACTCCCAACATTGTTCGACCGTGTGTGCTGCCCAAAGGAGGTGATATCGTGCCACGCCCAACGTTGTTTGACCATGTGTGCTGCCCAAAGGCGATGATGGAATGCCACGCCCGACGTTGTTTGACCGTGTGTGCTGTCCAAAGGCAGTGATGTCATGCCACACCCGATGTAGCCCGACGTAGTATGATCGTGTGTAATGTCCAAGGGAAGTGATGTCATGCCACGCCCGACGTTGCCGACCTAGTCCGACCGTGTGTGCTGTCCAAAGGCAGTGATGGCATGTCACGCCCGACTTCATATGACCGTGTGTGCTGTCCAAAAGCGATGATGTCATGCTACGCCCAATGTCGTTCGACTGTGTGTGCTGCCCAAAGGCGATAATGGCATGCCACGCCCGACGTCATTCAACCATGTGTGCTTTCCCAGGGCAGTGATGTCATGCCACGCCCGACGTTGTTTGACTGTGTGTGCCGTCCAAGGGCGGTGATAGCATGCCA
Organism: Solanum lycopersicum; assembly: GCF_036512215.1. Lineage (NCBI taxonomy): Eukaryota > Viridiplantae > Streptophyta > Magnoliopsida > Solanales > Solanaceae > Solanum > Solanum lycopersicum. The sequence goes on from NC_090807.1 coordinate 10,827,452, forward strand.
CGCCCGACGTTGCCGACCGTGTGTGATCTCCAAGGCGGTGATGTCATGCCACGCCCGATGTTGCCGACCGTGTGTGCTATATAAGTGCGGTGATGTCATGCCACGCCTGACGTCATTCGACCGTGCGTGCAGTCTAAGGGGGGTGATGTCATGCCACACTCGACGTCGTTCGACCATGTGTGCTGGCCAAGGGCGGTGATTTCATGCCACGCCTAACGTTGTTTGACCGTGAATGCTGCCCAAAGGCGATGATGGCATGCCACCTCCGATGTCGTTCGACCGTGTGTGCTGTCCAAGGGCGGTGATGTCATGCCACGCCTAATGTCGTCCGATTGTATGTGTTGTCCAAGGGCGGTGATGGCATGCCACGCCCGACGTTTCCGACCGTTTGTGATGTCTAAGGGCGGTGATGTCATGCCACGCCCGAAGTTGCCGTCCGTGTGTGCTTTCCTAGTGCGGTGATGTCATGCCACGCCCGATATCGTCCGACAGTGTGTGCAGTCCAAGGGAGGTGATGTCATGCCACGCCCGATGTCGTTCAGCCTTACGTGCTGCCCAACGGCGATGATATCATGTCATGCCCGATGTCGTTCGAACGAGTGTGATGTCCAAAGGCGGTAATGGCATGTCACGCCCGACGTCGTTCGATCGTGGGTGCTGTCCAAAGGCGGTGATGTCGTGCCACGCCCAACATCGTTCGACCTTGTGTGGTGTCCAAAGGAGATGATATTGTGCCACACCCGACGTCGTTCGACCGTGTGTGCTGTCCAAGGGCGGTGATTCATGCCACGCCTGACATTGCCGACCGTGTGTGCTGTCCAAGGGAGGTGATGTCATGCCAAGCCCGACGTTGTCGACTGTGTGTGCTGTCCAAGATCAATGATGTCATACCATGCCCGACGTCATCCGACCGTGCGTGCATTCGAAGGGTGGTGATGTCATGCCACACCTAACGTCATTCGACCGTGCGTGCTGTCCAAAGGCGGTGATGTCGTGCCACACCAAACATTGTTCGACCTTGTGTGCTGTCCAAAGGAGGTGATATTATGCCATGCCCGACGTCGTTCGACCGTGTGTGCTGTCCAAGGGCGGTGATGCATGCCACGCCTGACATTGCCGACCGTGTGTGCTGTCCAAGGGAGGTGATGTCATGCCACGCCCGACGTTGTCGACTATGTGTGCTGTCCAAGGGTGGTGATGTCATGCCACGCCCGACGTCTTCCGACCATTTGTGCAGTCCAAGGGAGGTGATATCATGCCATGCCCGATGTCCTTCGACCGTAAGTGCTGCCCAAGGGCGATGATATCATGCCACACCCGACGTCGTTCGACCGAGTGTGCTGTTTAAAGGCGGTGATGTCGTGCCACGCGCAACGTCGTTTGACTGTGTGTGTTGCCCAAAGGCAATGATGGAATGCCACGCCCGACGTCGTTCGACCGTGCGTGCAGTCCAAGGGCGGTGATGTAAAGCCATACCCGACGTTGTTTGACCGTGTGTGCTGTCCAAAGGCGGTGATGGCATGTCACGCCTGACGTCGTCCGACAGTGTTTGCCGTCCAAGGGCTATTATGGCATGCCACACCCGATGTCGTTCGACCGTGTGTGCTGCCCAAAGCGATGATGGCATGCCATGCCAAACGTCGTTCGACCTTGTTTGTTGTCCAAAGGCGGTGAAGTTATGCCACTCCCGACGTAGTGCGATCGTGTGTACTTTCCAAAGGCGGTGATGTCATGCCATGCCTGACGTTGTCCGACCGTGTGTGCTATTTAAGGGCGGTGATGGCATGCCACGCCCGATGTTCCCGTCCGTCTGTGCTATTCAAGGGAGATGATGTCATGCCATGCCCAACGTTGCCGACCGTGTGTGCTGTCCAAGAGGGTTATGTCATTACAAGCCTAACGTCGTCCGATCGTGCGTGCAGTCCAAGGGAGGTGATGTCATGCCACGCCTGACGTCATTCGATAGTGTGTGCTGTCCAAGGGCGGTGATAACATGCCACGCCCGACGTCGTCTGGCAGTGTGTGCAGTCCAAGGGGGGTGATGTCATGCCACGCTCGATGTCGTTCGACCGTGTGTGCTGCCCAACGGTGATGATATCATGCCACATCCGACGTCGTTCGACCGAGTGTGTTGTCCAAAGGCGGTGATGACATGTCACACCCGATGTCGCTCGACCGTGTGTGCTGTCTAAAGGCGATGATGTCGTGCCTCGCCCAACGTCGTTTGACCGTGTGTGCTGCCCAAAGGCGATGATGGAATGCCACGCCCGACGTCTTTTGACTGTGTGTGCTGTCCAAAGGCGGTGATGTCATGCCACGCCCGACGTAGTCTCACTGTGTTTGCTGCCCAAGGGTTGTGATGTCATTCCACGCCCGACGTCGTTTGACCGTGTGTGCTGTCCAAGGGCGGTTATGTCATTCCACGCCCGACGTAGTCTGACCGTGTGTGCTGCCCAAAGGCAATGATGGCATGCCTCGCCCGACATTATTCGACCGTGTGTGCTGTGAAAGGGCGGTGATGTCATACCACGCCCGACATCGTTTGACCATGCGTGCAGTCCAAGGGCGGTGATGTAAAGCAACAACCGACATCGTTCGACTGTGTGTGCTGTCCACAGGCGGTGATGGCATCTCACGCCTGACGTCGTCCAACCGTGTTTTCCATCCAAGGGCTATGATGGCATGCCACGCCCGACGTCTCTCGACCGTGTGTGCTGCCTAAAGGCGATTATGGAATGCCACGCCCTAACGTCGTTCGATCCTTTGTGCTGTCTAAAGATGGAGATGTTATGCCACGCCCGATGTAGTCCGACCGTGTGTGCTGTCCAAGGGCGGTGATGGCATGCCACACCCGACATTGCCAACTATGTGTGCTGTCCAAGGACGGTGATGTCATGCCACGCCTGACGTTGCTGACCGTGTGTGGTGTCCAAGGGCGATGATTTCATGCCACGCCTAACATCGTCCGATCGTGCGTGCAGTCCAAGGGTAGTGATGTGATGCCACGCTGAACGTCATTCGACCGTGTGTGCTGTCCAAAGGCGGTGATGTCATGCCACGCGTGACGTAGTCCAACCGTGTGTGCTGCCCAAGGGCGGTGATGTCATGCCACGCCCAACGTTGTACCACCGTATGTGCTGTCCAAGGGCGGTGATGTCATGTCCCGCCCGACGTAGTCCGACCGTGTGTGCTGCCCAAAGGCAATGATGGCATGCCACGCCCGACGTTATTCGCCCGTGTGTGCTGTCCAAGAGCAGTGATGTCATTCCATGCCCGACGTAGTTCGACCGTGTGTGCTGCCCAAGGGCGGTGATGTATTTCCACTTCCGACGTCCATGCCCGACGTTGCCGACCGTGTGTACTGTCCAAGGGCGGTGATGTCATGCCACACCCGACATTGCCGACCGTGTGTGCTGTCCAAGGGCGGTGATGACATGGCACGCCTGGCGTTGCCGACCGTGTGTGCTATCCAACGGCAGTGATGTCATGCAATGCCCGACGTCGTCAAACCGTGCGTGCAGTCCAAAGAGGGAGATGTCATGCCACGGCCGATGTCGTTGGACTGTGTGTGCTTTCCAAAGGGGGTGATGGCATGTCACGCCCGACGTCGTTTGATCGTGTTTGCCATCCATGGGCTATGATGTCATGCCACGCCCGACGACGTTTGACCGTGAGTGCTGCCCAAAGGCGATGATGTCATGCCACGCCTGACGGTAGTCCGACCGTGTGTGCTACCCAAAAGCGATGATGGCATGCCACGCTCGATGTTGTTCAACCTTGTGTGGTGTCCAAAGGCGGTGATGTCATTCCATGCCCGACGTAGTCCGACCGTGTGTGCTGTCCAACTGTTGTGATGGCACGTCACGCCCGACGTCATTCGACCTTGTGTTCTGTCCAAAGGCGGTGATATCATGCCACACCCGACGTCGTTCGACCGTGTGTGCTGTCTAAAGGCGGTGATGTCATGCCACGCCCGACGTAGTCCGACCGTGTGTGCTTTCCAAAGGCGGTGATGTCATGCCACGCCCGACGTTGCCGACCATCTGTGCTGTCCAAGGGCAGTGATGTCAGGCCACGCCCGACGTCCTCCAATCGTGCGTGTAGTCCAAGGGCGTGATTTCAATCCACGCCCAACGTTGTTTGAACGTTTGTGCTTTCCAAAGACGGTGATGGCATGTCATGCCCGACGTCGTTCGATCGTGTGTGCTGCCTTAAGCCAATGATGGCATGCCACGCCCGACGTCGTTTGATTGTGTGTGCTGCCCAAGGGCGGTGATGTCATGCCACTCCCGACGTCGTCCGACCGTGTGTACTGTCCAAGGGCGGTGATGTCATGCCACGCCCGACGTCGTTTGACCATGTGTGCTGTCCAAGGGCAGTGATGTCATGCAACTCCCGACGTCGTCAGACCGTGCATGCAATCCAAGGGTGGTGATGTCATGTAGTGCCCGACGTTGTCAGACCGTGTGTGCTGTCCAAGGGCGGTGATGTCATGCCATAGCCGATGTTGACGACCGTGTGTGCTTTCCAAGGGCGGTGATGTCATGCCACATCCAACCGTGTGTGCTGCCCAATGGCAATGATGTCATGCCACGCCCGTCATTACCGACCGTGTGTGCTGTCCAAGGGTGGTGATGTCATGCCATGCCCGACGTGGCCGACCGTGTGTGTTGTCCAAAGGTGATGATGTCATGCCACACTTGATGTTGCCGACCGTGTGTATTGTCATACGGCGGTGATGTCATGCCACGCCCGACGTTGCCGACCGTGTGTGTTGTCCAAGGGTGGTGATGTCATGCCACGCCCAACATTACCGACTGTGTGTGCTGTCCAAGGGCAGTGATGTCATGCCACACCCGACGTTGCCGTCCGTGTGTGTTGTCCAAGGGAGGCGATGTCATTCCACGCCCGACATTACCGACCATGTGTGCTGTCCAAGGGGGATGATGTCATGCCACGCCCTACATCGTCCAACCGTGCGTGTATTCCAAGGGTGGTGAGGTCAAGCCACGCCCAACGTCGTTCGACCATGTTTGTTGTCCAAGGGCTATGATGGCATGCCACGCCTGACGTCGTTGCACCGTGTGTGCTTCCCAAAGGCGATGATTGCATGCCAAGCCATACGTCGTTCTACTGTGTGTGTTGTCCAAAGGCGGTGATGTTATGCCACGCCCAACATAGTCCGACCGTGTTTGCTGCCCAAGGGCGTTTATGTCATGCCACTCCCGATGTGGTCCGACCGTGTGTACTATCCAAGGGCGGTGATGTCTTGCAATGCCCGACGTTGCCGTCCGTGTGTGCTGTCCAAGGGCAGTGATGTCATGCCTCTCCCGACGTCGTCCGACCGTGCGTGCAGTCCAAGGGTGGTGATGTCATGCCACGCCCAACGTCGTCCGACCGTGTGTTCTTTCAAAGGGAGGTAATGCCATGCCACGACCGACATTGCCGACCATGTTTGTAGTCCAAGGGTGGTGATTTCATGCCATGCCCGACGTCGTCCAACCGTGCATGAAGTCCTAGGGAGGTAATGTAATGCCAAGCCCGACGTCGTTCGTTCGTGTTTGCTGCCCAACGGCGATGATGGCATGCCAAACCTGAATTCGTTCGACCGAGTGTGCTTTCCAAACGCAGTGATGTCATGCCACGCCCGACGTAGTTCGACCGTGTGTGCTGTCGGAGGGCGGTGATGCCATGTGACGCCCGACATTACCGATCGTGTGTGCTGTCCAAAGGCGGTGATTGCATGTCACGCCCGACGCCATTCGACCGTGTGTGTTGTCCAAGGGCAGTGATGGCATATCACGCCCGACGTTGCCGACCGTGTGTGCTGTTCAAATGCGGTGATGTCATGCCATGCCCGACGTCGTCCCACCGTGCATGCAGTCTAAGGGCGATGATGTCATGCCACGCCCGACTTCGTTCGACCGTGTGTGTTGTCCAAGGGCGGTGATGTCATGCCATGCCCGACATTGTTTGACTGTTTGTGCAGCCCAAAGGCGATGATGACATGCCATGCCCGACATCGTCCGACTGTGCGTGCAGTCCAAGGGCAGTGATGTCATGCCACGCCAAACGTCGTTCGACCGTGTGTGTTGTACAAGGGCAGTGATGTCATTCCACGCCCGACGTAGTCCGACCGTGTGTGCTGTCCAAAGGGGGTGATGACATGTCAAGCCCGACGTCGTTCGACCGTGTGTGTTGTCAAAGGGTAGTGATGGTATATCACACCCGGCGTTATCGACCGTGTGTACTGTCTAAGGGCGGTGATGTCATGCCACGCCCAACGTCGTTCGACTGTGTCTGCTATCCAAGGGCGGTGATGTCATGCCATGCCCGACGTCATTTGACTATTTGTGTTGCCCAAAGACGATTATGGCATGCCACGCTCGACATCGTCCGATCGTGCGTGCTTTCCAAGGGTGGTGATGTCATGCCACGCCCGACGTCGTTCGACCGTGTGTGCTGTCCAAGGGCGGTGATGTCATGCCACGCCCGACGTTATTTGACCATTTGTGCCGCCCAAAGACGTTGATGGCATGCCACGCCCGACAGCGTCCGACCGTGCGTGTAGTCCAAGGGCTGTGATGTCATGTCACGCCCGACGTCGTTCGACCGTGTGTGCAGTCCAAGGGCGGTGATGTCATGCCACGCCCGACGTTGCCGACTGTGTGTGTTATCCAAGTGCAGTGATGTAATGCTACGCCTGACGTCGTCCTACTGTGTGTGCAGTCCAAGGGCGGTGATGTCAAGCCACGCTCGACATCGTTTGACATTGTTTGCCATCCAAGGGCTATGATGGAATGCCACGCCCGACGTCGTTCGACCGTGTGTGCTGCTCAAAGGTGATGATGGCATGCCACGCCTGACGTCGTTCTACCGTGTGTGCTGTCTCAAGGCGGAGATGTCATGCCAAGCCCGATGTAGTCTGACCGTGTGTGCTGCCCAAGGGCGGTCATGTCATGCCACTCCCGACGTTGTTCGACTGTGTGTGGGGTCCAAAGGTGGTGATGTCATTCCATGCCCGACGTAGTCTGACCGTGTGTGTTGTCCAAATGTGGTGATGGCACGTCACGCCCGACGTCGTTCAACCGTGTGTGTTGTCCAAAGGCGGTGATGTCATGTCACGCCCGACGTCGTTCGACCGTGTGTGCTTTCCAAAGGTGGTGATGTCATGCCACGCCCGAAGTAGTCCGACCGTGTGTACTGTCCGAAGACGGTGATGTCATGCCACGCTCGACGTTGCCAACCATCTGTGCTGTCCAAGGGCGGTTATGTCATGCCGCGCCCGACGTCCTCCAACTGTGCGTGTAGTCCAAGGGCGGTGATTTCAATCCACGCACGACGTTGTTTGAACGTGTGTGCTTTCCAAAGACGGTGATGGCATGTCATGCCCGACGTCGTTCGACCGTGTGTGCTGCCTTAAGGCAATGATGGCATACCACGCCCGACGTCGTTCGATCGTGTGTGCTGCCCAAGGGCGGTGATGTCATGCCACTCCGGACGTCATCCGACCGTGTGTACTGTCTAAGGGCGGTGATGTCGTGCCACGCCTGACGTCGTTCGACCGTGTGTGCTGTCCAAGGGCATTGATGTCGTGCAACTCCCGACGTCGTCAGACCGTGCGTGCAATCCAAGGGTGGTGATGTCATGTCATGCCCGATGTCGTCCGACCGTGTGTGCTGTCCAAGGGCGGTGATGGCATGCCACGCCCGACGTTGCCGACCGTGTGTGATGTCCAAGGGCGGTGATGTCATGCCTTGCCTGACGTTGTCGAACATGTGTGCTGTCCAAGGGCGGTGATGTCATGCCACGCCCGATGTCTTCGGACCATGCGTGCAGTCAAAGGGAGGTGATGACATGCCACGCCCGATGTCGTTCGAGCGTGCGTGCTGCCCAACGGCGATGATGGCATGCCACACCCGATAATCGTTTTACTGAGTGTGTTGTCCAAAGGCGGTGATGGCATGTTATACACGACGTTAATTGACCGTGTGTGCTGTCTAAAGGCGGTGATGTCATGCCACGCCCAATGTTGTTTGACCGTGTTTGCTGCCCATAGGCGATGATAGAATGCCACGCCTGACGTCGTTCAACCGTGTGTGCTATCCAAAGGCGGTGATGTCATGCCACGCCCGACATCGTTCGACCGTGTGTGCTTTCTAAGGGCAGTGATGTCATGCCACAGCCGACGCTGTTTGACCATTTGTGCAGCCCTAAGGCAATGATTAAATGCCACGCCCAACATCGTCCGACCGTGCGTGCAGTCTTAGGGCGGTGATGTCATGCCACGCCAGACGTCGTTCGACTGTGTGTGCTGTAAGGGCAAAGATATCATTCCATGCCCTACGTAGTCCGACCGTGTGTGCTGTTCAAAAGCGGTGATGACATGTCAAGCACGACGTCATTCGATCGTGTGTGTTGTCCAAGGGCAGTGATGGCATATGACGCCCGACGTTGCCGACCGTGTGTACTGTCCAAGGGCGGTGATGTCATGCCACGCCCAACGTCGTTCAATCGTCTGTGCTGTCCAAGGGCGGTGATGTCATGCCACGCCCAACGTCATTTGACCGTTTGTGCCCAAAGACGATGATGGCATGCCACGCCCGACATCGTCCGACCATGCGTGCTGTCTAAGAGCGGTGATGTTATGCCATGCCCGACGTCATTCAATCGTCTGTGCTGCCCAAGGGCGGTGATTTCATGCCACGCCCGACGTCATTTGACCCTTTGTGCCCAAAGACGATGATGGCATGCCACGCCCGACATCGTCCGACCATGCGTGCTGTCTAAGAGCGGTGATGTTATGCCATGCCCGACGTCATTCAATCGTCTGTGCTGCCCAAGGGCGGTGATTTCATGCCACGCCCGACGTCATTTGACCCTTTGTGCCCAAAGACGATGATGGCATGCCACGCCCGACATCGTCCGACCATGCGTGCTGTCCAAGGGCGATGATGTCATGCAACGCCCGACGTCATTTGACCGTTTATGCCACCCAAAGACGCTGATGGCATGCCACGCCCGACATCATCTGATCGTGCGTGCAGTCCAAGGGCCGTGATGTCATGCCACGCCCAACGTCGTTCAACCGTATGTGCAGTCCAAGGGTGGTGATGTCATCCCACGCCCGACGTTGCCGACCGTGTGTGTTGTCCAAGGGCGGTGGTGTAATGTCACGCCTGACGTCGTCCTACTGTGCATGCAGTCCAACGACGGTGATGTCAAGCCACGCCCGACATCGTTCGACATTGTTTGCCATCAAAGGGCTCTAATGGAATGCCACGCCCGACGTCGTTCGACTGTGTGTGCTACTCAAAGGTGATGATGGCATGCCACGCCCGACGTCGTTCAACCGTGTGTGCTGTCTCAAGGCGGAGATGTTATGCCAAGCCCGATGTAGTCTGACCGTGTGTGCTTCCCAAGGGCGGTGATGTCATGCCACTCCCGACGTCGCCCGACAGTGTGTACTGTCTAAGGGCGGTGAAGTCATGCCATGCCCGACGTTGCCGACCGTGTGTGCTGTGCAATGGCATTGATGTCATGCCACACTCGATGTTGCCGACCGTGTGTGTTGTCCAAGAGCGGTGATGTCATGCCACGCCCGACGTCATCCGACCGTGCATTCAATCCAAGGGCGGTGATGTCATGCCACGCCCGACGTCCTTCTACCGTGTGTGCTGTCCAAAGGAAGTGATGTCATGCCATGCCCGACGTTGCCGACCGTGTGTGCCTTCCAAGGGTAGTGATATCATGCCACGCGCGACGTTGCCAACCGTTTGTGCTGTCCAAGGGCGGTGATGTCATTCCACGCCCGACGTCGTCCGACCTTGCATGCTGTCCAAGGGCGGTGATGTCATGCCATGCCCGACGTCGTTCGATCGTGTGTGCTATCCAAAGGCGGTGATGTCATGCAACGCCCGACGTCGTCTGACTGTGTGTACTGTCCTAGGGCGGTGAAGTCATGCCACGCCCGACGTTGCAGACCGTGTGTGCTGTCCAAGGGCGGGGATATCATGCTACGCCCGACGTCGTCCGACTGTGTGTGTTGTCCAAGAGCGGTGATGTCATGCCACGCCCGACGTTGCCGACCATGTATGCGGTCCAAGGGCGGTGATGTCATGCCACGCCCGACGTCGTTCGACCGAGTGTGTTTTTCAAGGGCGGTGATGGCATGCCACGCCTGACGTCGTTCGACCGTGTGTGCTGCCCAAAGGCGGTGATTTCATGCCACGCCCGATGTTGCCGACCGAGTGTATATTCCTAGGGCGTTGATGTTATGTCACGCCGGACGTCGTGTGACCATGCGTGCCTTCCAAGGGAGGTGATATCATGCCACGGCCGACGTTGTTCGATCGTGTGTGCTGCCCAACCGCGATGATGACATGCCACACCAAACGTCGTTCGACTGAGTGTGCTGCCCAAAGGCGGTGATGGCATGTCACGCCCGACGTTGTTAAACCGTGCGTGCAGTCCAAGAGCGGGGATGGCATGCCACGCCCGACGTCGATCGACCGTGTGTGCTGTCCAAGGGCGGTGATGGCATTCCACGCCTAACGTTGTCGACCTTGTGTGCTGTCAAAGGGCGGTGATGTCATGCCATGCTCGACGTTCCCGTTCGTGTGTGCTGTCTGAGGGCGGTGATGTCATACCACGCCCGACGTCGTCCGACCCTGCATGTAGTCCAAAGACGGTGATGTCATGCCACGCCCTACGTCGTTCGACCATGTGTGCTACCCAACGGCGATGATGGCATGCAACACCTGACGTCTACGACGGAATGTGCTGTCAAAAGGTGGTGATGGCATGTCACGCCCGATGTTGTTCGACCGTGAGTGATGCCCAAAGGTGATAATGGCATGCCACGCCCGACGTCGTTCGACCGTGTGTGCTATCCAAAGGCGGTGATGTCATGCAACGCCCAACGTCGTCCGACTGTGTGTACTGTCCTAGGGCGGTGATGTCATGCCACGCCCGACGTTGCCGACCGTGTGTGCTGTCCAAGGGCGGAGATGTCATGCTACGCCCGACGTCGTCCTCCTGTGTGTGTTGTCCAAGAGCGGTGATGTCATGCCACGCCCGACGTTGCCTACCATGTGTGCGCTCCAAGGGCGGTGATGTCATGCCACGCCCGACGTCGTTCGACCGAGTGTGTTTTTCAAGGGCGGTGATGGCATGCCACGCCTGACGTCGTCCGACCGTGTGTGATGCCCAAAGGGCAGTGATGTCATTCCACGCCCGACGTCGTCCGACCGTGCATGCAGTCAAAGGGCGGTGATGTCATGCCATGCCCGACGTCGTTCGACCGTATGTGCTATCCAAAGGTGGTGATGTCATGCAATGCCCGACGTCGTCCGACTGTGTACTGTCCTAGGGCGGTGATGTCATGCCACGCCCGACGTTACCGACCGTGTGTGCTGTCCAAGGGCGAGGATGTCATGCTACGCCCGATGTCGTCCAACTGTGTGTTGTCCAAGAGCGGTGATGTCATGCCACGCCCGACGTTGCCTACCATGTGTGCGGTCTAAGGGCGGTGATGTCATGCCACGCCTGACGTCGTTCGACCGAGTGTGTTTTTCAAGGGCGGTGATGGCATACCATGCCTGACGCCGTCCGACCGTGTGTGCTGCCTAAAGGCGATGATGGAATGCCATGCCCGATGTCGTTCGACCGTGTGTGCTGTCCAAAGGCGGTGATTTCATGCCACGCTCGACGTTGCCGACCGAGTGTGCTGTCCTAGGGCGTTGATGTTATGCCACGCCCGACGTCGTCTGACCATGCGTGCATTCCAAAGGAGGTGATGTCATGCCACGCCCGACGTCGTTTAATCCTGTGTGCTGCCCAACCGCGATGATGACATGCCACACCAAACGTCGTTCGACCGAGTGTGCTACCCAAAGGCGGTGATGGCATGTCACGCCTGACGTCGTTAAACCGTGCGTGCAGTCCAAGGGCGGTGATGTCATGCCACGCCGGACGTCGATCGACCGTGTGTCCTGTCCAAGGGAGGTGATTTCATGCCACGTCCGACCGTGTGTGCTGTCCAAGGGCGGTGATGGTATGCCACGCCTAACGTTGTCGACCTTGTGTGCAGTCCGAGGGCGGTGATGTCATGCCACGCTCGACGTCGTCTGACCGTGCGTATAGTCCAAGGACGGTGATGTCATGCCATGCCCTATGTCGTTCGACCATTTGGGCTGTCCAATAACGGTGATGTCATGCCATGTCGTACGTCGTCTGACCGTGCGTGCAGTCTTAGGGTGGTGATGTCATGACACGCCTAACATCGTTCGACCATGTGTGCTGCCCAACGGCGATGATGGCATGCAACACCTGCCGTCGTTCTACGGAATGTGCTGTCAAAAGGCGGTGATGGCATGTCATGCCCGACGTTGTTCGACCATGTGTGCTGTCCAAAGGCGGTGATTTTATTCCACGCCCAACATCGTTCAACAGTGAGTGATGCCCAAAGGCGATGATAGCATTCCACGCTTGACGTCGTTCGACTGTGTGTGCTGTCCAAGAGCAATGATTTCATGTCACGCCCGACGTAGTCCGACCATGTGTGCTGCCCAATGGCGGTGATGTCATGCCACGCCCGACGTTGCCGACCGTGTGTGCTGTCCAAGGGCAGTGATGTCATGCCACACCCGACGTTGCTAATCGTGTGTGTTGTCCAAGGGAGGTGATGTCATTCCACGCCCGACGTCGTCCGACTGTGCGTGCAGTCCAAGGGCGGTGATGTCATGCCATGCCCGACGTCGTTCAACTGTGTGTGCTATCCAAAGGCGGTGATGTCATGCCAGGCCCGACGTCGTCCGACTGTGTGCTGTCCAAGGACAGTGATGTCCTGCCCACTCAACGTTGCCGACCGTGTGTGCAGTCCAAGGGCGGGGATGTCATGCCACGCCCGACATCGTCTGACTGTGTGTGCTGTCCAAGAGCAATGATGTCATGCCACGCCGGACGTTGCCGACCATGTGTGCAGTCAACGGGCGGTGATGTCATGCCACACCTGATGTCGTTCGATTGTGCGTGCGTTCCAAGGGCGGTGATGTCATGCCAAGCCCGACGTCGTTCGACCGAGTGTGTTTTTCAAGAGCGGTGATGGCATGTCACGCCTGACATCGTCCGACCGTGCGTGCAGTGCAAGGGCGGTGATGGCATGTCATGCCCATCATCGTTCGACCGTCTGTGCTTTCCAAAGGCGGTGATGTCATGCCACAGCCAACGTCGTTTGACCGTATGTGCTGCCCAAAGGCGATCATGGAATGCCATGACCGATGTCGTTCGACCATGTGTGCTGTCAAAAGGCGGTGATTTCATGCCACGCCCGACGTCGTCCGACCATGCGTGCATTCCAAGGGAGGTGATATCATGCCACGCCCGACATCGTTCGATCGTGTGTGCTGCCCAACCGCAATGATGACATGCCACACCAAACGTCATTCGACCGAATGTGCTGTCCAAAGGCGGTGATGTCATTCCACGCCCGACGTCGATTGACCGTGTGTGCTGTCCAAGGGAGGTGTAGCCATCACACGTCCGACGCCGTCCGACCGTGTGTGCTTTCCAAGGGCGGTGATGGCATGCCACGCCTAACGTTGTCGACCTTGTGTGCTGTCCAAGGGCGCTGATGTCATGCCACGCCCAACGTTATCGTCCGTGTGTGCTGTACGAGGGCGGTGATATCATGCCACGCCCGAGGTCGTCCGACCGTGCGTGTAGTCCAAGGACGGTAATGTCATGCCACGCTTGACGTCGTTCGACCGTGTGTGTTGTCCCAAGGCGGTGATGTTATGCCACGCTCGACGTTAACGACCATGTGTGCTGCCCAACGGCGATGATGGCATGCCACACCCGATGTCATTTTACTTAGTGTGTTGTCCCAAGGCGGTGATGGCATGTAACACCCGACGTCAATTGACCGTGTGTGCTGTCCAAAGGCGGTGATGTCATGCCACGCCTATCATCATTTGACCATGTTTGCTACCCATAGGCGATGAAGGAATGCCACGCCTGACGTCGTTCAACCGTGTGTGCTGTCCAAAGGAGGTGATATCATGCCACACCCGACATTGTTCGACCGTGTGTGCTTTCCAAGGGCGGTGATGTCATGCCACAGCCGACGTTGCCGACTGTGTATGTTGTCCAAGGGCGGTGATGTCATGCCACGCCCGACGTTGCCAACCGTGTGTGCTGTCCAAAGGCGGTGATGTCATGCGACGCCCGTCATTACTGACCGTGTGTGCTGTCCAAGGGAGTTGATGTCGTGCAATGCCCGACGTAGCCGACCGTGTGTGTTGTCCAAGGGCGGTGATGTCATGCCACACCCAACATTACCGATCGTGTGTGTTGTCCAAGGGCGGTGATGTCATGCCACGCCCGACGTTGCCGACTATGTGTGTTTTCCAAGGGAGGTGATTTCATGCCACGCCCAACATTACCGACTGTGTGTGCTGTCCAAGGGCAGTGATGTCATGCCACACCCGATGTTGCCGTCTGTGAGTGTTGTCCAAGGGCGGTGATGTCATTCCACGCCTGACATTACCGTCCGTGTGTGATGTCCATGGGTGGTGATGTCATGCCACGCCCGACGTTGTCGACTATGTGTGTTGTCCAAGGGTGGTGATGTCATGCCACGCCCGACGTCTTCCGACCATTTGTGCAGTCCAAGGGAGGTGATGTCATGCCATGCCCGATGTCCTTCGACCGTATGTGCTGCCCAAGGGCGATTATATCATGCCACACTCGACGTCGTTCGACCAAGTGTGCTGTTTAAAGGCGGTGATGTCGTGCCACGCGCAACGTCGTTTGACTGTGTGTATTGCCCAAAGGCAATGATGGAATGCCATGCCCGACGTCGTTCGACCGTGCGTGCAGTCCAAGGGCGGTGATGTAAAGCCACACCCGACGTCGTTTGACCGTGTGTGCTGTCCAAAGGCGGTGATGGCATGTCACGCCAGACGTCGTCCGATCGTGTTTGCCGTCCAAGGGCTATTATGGCATGCCACACCTGATGTCGTTCGACCGTGTGTGCTGCCCAAAGCAATGATGGAATGCCATGCCAAACGTCGTTCGACCGTGTGTGTTGTCCAAAGGCGGTGATGTTATGCCACTCCCGACGTAGTGCGATCGTGTGTACTTTCCAAAGGCGGTGATGTCATGCCACGCCCGACGTTGTCCGACCGTGTGTGCTGTTTAAGGGCGGTGATGGCATGCCACGCCCGACGTTCCCGTCCGTCTGTGCTATTCAAGGGAGATGATGTCATGCCACGCCCGACGTTGGTGACCGTGTGTGCTATCCAAGAGGGTTATGTCATTCCAAGCTTGACGTCGTCCGATTGTGCGTGCAGTCCAAGGGCGGTGATGTCATGCCACGCCCGACGTCATTCGACAGTGTGTGCTGTCAAAGGGCGGTGATAACATGACACGCCCGACGTCGTCCGACCGTGAGTGCAGTCCAAGGGAGGTGATGTCATGCCACGCTCGATGTCGTTCGACCGTGTGTGCTGCCCAACAGTGATTATATCATGCCACACCTGACGTCGTTCGACCTAGTGTGTTGACCAAAGGCGGTGATGTCGTGCCTCGCCCAACGTTGTTTGACCGTGTGTGCTACCCAAAGGCGATGATGGAATGCCACGCCCGACGTCTTTCGACTGTGTGTGCTGTTCAAAGGAGGTGATGTCATGCCACGCCCGACGTAGTCTTACTGTGTTTGCTGTTCAAGGGCGGTGATGTCATTCCACGCCCGACGTCGTCCGACCGTGTGTGCTGTCCAAGGGCGGTGATGTCATGCCACGCCCGACGTCTTTCGACTGTGTGTGCTGTTCAAAGGAGGTGATGTCATGCCACGCCCGACGTAGTCTTACTGTGTTTGCTGTTCAAGGGCGGTGATGTCATGCCACGCCCGACGTTGTACCACCGTATGTGCTGTCCAAGGGCGGTGATGTCATGCCACGCCCGACGTAGTCCGACCGTGTGTGCTGCTCAAAGGCAATGATGGCATGCCACGCCCGATGTCATTCGCCCGTGTGTGCTGTCCAAGGGCAGTGATGTCATGCCACGCCCGACGTAGTTCGACCGTGTGTGCTGCCCAAGGGCGGTGATGTATTGCCACTTCCAACGTCCATGCCCGACGTTGCCGACCGTGAGTACTGTCCAAGGGCGGTGATGTAATGCCACACCCGACATTGCCGACCGTGTATGCTGTCCAAGGGCGGTGATGACATGGCACGCCTTGCGTTGCCGGCCGTGTGTGCTATCCAACGGCGTTGATGTCATGCCACGCCCGACGTCGTCTAACTGTGCGTGCAGTCCCAGGAGGGTGATGTCATGCCACGGCCGATGTCGTTGGACTGTGTGTGCTTTCCAAAGGCGGTGATGGCATGTCACGCCTGACGTCGTTTTATCGTGTTTGCCGTCCATGGGCTATGATGTCATGCCACGCCCGACGACGTCCGACCGTGTGTGCTGCCCAAAGGCGATGATGTCATGCCACGCCCGACGTAGTCCGACCGTGTGTGCTGCCCAAAAACGATGATGGCATGCCACGCTCGACGTTGTTCGACCTTGTGTGGTTTCCAAAGGCGGTGATGTCATTCCATGCCCGACGTAGTCCGACCGTGTGTGCTGTCAAAATGTGGTGATGGCACGTCACACCCGACGTCATTCGACCTTGTGTTCTGTCCAAAGGCGGTGATATCATGCCACACCCGACGTCGTTCGACCGTGTGTGCTGTCCAAAGGTGGTGATGTCATGCCACGCCCAACGTCGTTCGATCGTGTGTGCTTTCCAAAGGCGGTGATGGCATGTCACGCCTGACGTCGTTCGACCATTTTTGCTGTCCAAGGGCTATGATTGCATGCCACGCCTGACGTCATTGCACCGTGTGTGCTTCCCAAAGGCGATGATGGCATGCCAAGCCATACGTCGTTCTACTTTGTGTGCTGTCCAAAGGCGGTGATGTTATGCCACGCCCGACGTAGTCCGACCGTGTTTGCTACCCAAGGGCGTTTATGTCATGCCACTCCCGATGTGGTCCGACCATGTGTACTATCCAAGGGCGGTGATGTCATGCCATGCCCGACGTTGCCGTCCGTGTGTGCTGTCCAAGGGCAGTGATGTCATGCCACTCCCGACGTCGTCCGACCGTGCGTGCAGTCCAAGGGTGGTGATGTCATGCCACGCCCAACGTCGTCCGATTGTGTGTTCTTTCCAAGGGAGGTAATGCCATGCCACGACCGACATTGCCGACCGTGTTTGTAGTCCAAGGGTGGTGATTTCATGCCACGCCCGACGTCGTCCGACCGTGCGTGAAGTCCTAAGGAGGTAATGTCATGCCAAGCCCGACGTTGTTCGTTCGTGTTTGCTGCCCAACGGAGATGATGGCATACCAAACCTGACGTCGTTCGACCGAGTGTGCTGTCCAAATGCAGTGATGTCATGCCATGCCCGACGTAGTCCGGCCGTGTGTGCTGTCCAAGGGCGGTGATGCCATGTGACGCCCGACATTACCGATCGTGTGTGCTGTCCAAAGGCGGTGATGGCATGACACGCTCGACGCCATTCGACCGTGCATGTTGTCCAAGGGCAGTGATGGCATATCACGCCCGACGTTGCCGACCGTGTGTGCTGTCCAAACGTGGTGATGTCATGCCACGCCCGACGTCGTTCGACCGTGCGAGCAGTCCAAGGGCGATGATGTCATGCCACGCCCAACGTCGTTCGACAGTGTCTGCTGTCCAAGGGCGGTGATGTCATGCCATGCCTGACGTCATTTGACTATTTGTGTTGCCCAAAGACGATGATGGCATGCCACGCCCGACATCGTCCGATCATGCGTGCTGTCTAAGGGTGGTGATGTCATGTCACGCCCGACGTCGTTCGACCGTGTGTGCTGTCCAAGGGCGGTGATGTCATGCCACGCCCGATGTTATTTGATCGTTTGTGCCGCCCAAAGACGTTGATGGCATGCCACGCCCGACAGCGTCCGACCGTGCGTGTAGTCCAAGGGCGGTGATGTCAAGCCACGCCCGACGTCGTCCGACAGTGTTTGCAGTCCAAGGGAGGTGATGTCATGCCACGCCCGATGTCGTTCAACCGTGTGTGCTGCCCAACGGCGATGATATCATGTCACACCCGATGTCGTTCGAACGAGTGTGATCTCCAAAGGCGGTGATTGCATGTCACGCCCTACGTCGTTCGATCGTGGGTGCTGTCCAAAGGCGTTGATGTCGTGCCACGCCCAACATCGTTAGACCGTGTGTGCTGTCCAAAGGCAGTGATGTTATGCCACACCTGACGTAGTTAGACCGTGTGTATTGTCGAAGGACGGTGATGTCATGCCACGCCTGACGTCGTCTGACAGTGTGTGCTGTCCAAGGGCAGTGATGTCATGCCACGCCCAACGTCGTTCGACCGTGTCTGCTGTCCAAGGGCGGTGATGTCATGCCATGCCTGACGTCATTTGACTATTTGTGTTGCCCAAAGACGATGATGGCATGCCACGCCCGACATCGTCCGATCATGCGTGTTGTCTAAGGGTGGTGATGTCATGCCACGCCCGATGTCGTTCGACCGTGTGTGCTGTCCAAGGGCGGTGATGTCATGCCACGCCCGATGTTATTTGATCGTTTGTGCCGCCCAAAGACGTTGATGGCATGCCACGCCCGACAGCGTCCGACCATGCGTGTAGTCCAAGGGCGGTGATGTCAAGCCACGCTCGACGTCGTCCGACAGTGTTTGCAGTCCAAGGGAGGTGATGTCATGCCACGCCCGATGTCGTTCAACCGTGTGTGCTGCCCAACGGCGATGATATCATGTCACACCCGATGTCGTTCGAACGAGTGTGATCTCCAAAGGCGGTGATTGCATGTCACGCCCGACGTCGTTCGATCGTGGGTGCTGTCCAACGGCGCTGATGTCGTGCCACGCCCAACATCGTTAGACCGTGTGTGCTGTCCAAAGGCGGTGATGTTATGCCACACCTGACGTAGTTAGACCGTGTGTATTGTCGAAGGACGGTGATGTCATGCCACACCTGACGTCGTCCGACAGTGTGTGCTGTCCAAGGGCAGTGATGTCATGCCAAGCCTGATGTTGCCGATCGTGTGTGCTGTTTAAGGGCGGTGATGTCATGCCACGCCCGACATTGCCGACCGTGTGTGCTGTCCAAGGGCGGTGATGTCATGCCACGCCCAACGTCATCCGACCGTGCGTGCTGTCCAAGGGCGGTGATTTCAATCCACGCCCGACGTTGTTAAACATGTGTGCTGTCCAAAGGCGGTAACGACATGTCACGCCCAACGTCGTTCGATAATGTGTGCTGTCCAAAGGCGGCGATGTCGTGCCACGCCCAACGTCGTTTGGCCGTGTGTGCTGTCCAAGGGCGGTGATGTCATGCCACGACCAACGTCGTCCGACCGTGCGTCCAGTCCAAGGGTGGTGATGTCATGCCACGCCCGAAGTCGTCCGACCGTATGTGTTGTCCAAGGGCGGTGATGGCATGCCACGCCCGACGTTGTCGACCGTGTGTGTTGTCCAAGGGTGGTGATGTCATGGCACGCCTGACATTGCCGACCGTGTGTGCTATCCAAGGGAGGTGATGTCATGACACACCCGACGTCGTTCGACCGTGTGTGCTGTCCAAGAGAGGTGATGTCATGACACGCCCAACGTCGTTCGATCGTTGTCCTGCCTAACGGTGATGATGGCATGCCACACTCGATGTCGTTTTATCGAGTGTGTTGTCCAAAGGCGGTGATGGCATGTCAAACACGACGTCGTTCCACCGTGTGTGCTCTCCAAAGGCGGTAATGTCATGCCACGCCTAACATCGTTTGACGGTGTGTGCTGCCCATTGGCGGTGATGGATTGCCACGCCCAACATCGTTCGGCCATGTGAGCTATCTAATGGCGGTAATGTCATGCCACTCCCGAAGTAGTCCAACCATATGTGTTGCCCAAGGGTGGTGATGTCATGCCAAGCCCGACGTCATTCGACCGTGTGTGCTGTCCAAGGGCGGTGATGTTAAACCACGCCCGACGTCGTCCGACAGTGTGTGCAGTCCAAGGGAGGTGATGTCATGCCATGCCCGATGTCGTTCGAACGAGTGTGATGTCCAAAGGCGGTGATGGCATGTCACGCCCGACGTTGTTCGATCGTGGTGCTGTCCAAAGGCGGTGATGTCGTGCCACGCCCAACATCGTTCGACCTTGTGTGCTGTCCAAAGGAGGTGATATTATGCCACGCCCGATGTCGTTCGACCGTGTGTGCTGTCCAAGGGCGGTGATGCATGCCACGCCTTACATTGCCGACCGTGTGTGCTGTCCAAGGGAGGTGATGTCATGCCACGCCCGACGTTGTCGACTGTGTGCTGTCCAAGGGCGGTGATGTCATCCCACGTCCGACGTCGTCCGACCGTGTGTGCTGTCCAAGGGCGGTGATGGCATGCCACGCCTAACGTTGTCGACCTTGTGTGCTGTCCAAGGGCGGTGATATCATGCCACGCCCAACGTTACCGTTCGTGTGTAGTCCAAGGACGGTGATGTCATGCCACGCCCGACGTCGTTCGACCGTGTGTGCTGTCCCAGGGTGGTGATGTCATGCCACGCCCGACGTTGCCGACCGTGTGTGCTGCCCAACGGCGATGATGGCATGCCACACCCGATGTAGTTTTACTGAGTGTGTTGTCCCAAGGCGGTGATGGCATGTAACACCCGACGTTAATTGACCGTGTGTGCTGTCCAAAGGCGGTGATGTCATGCCATGCCCAACGTCGTTTGACCGTGTGTGCTGCCCAAAGGCGATGATGGAATGCCATGCCCGATGTCATTCGACCGTGTGTGCTGTTCAAAGGCGATGATTTCATGCCACGCCCGACGTTGCCGACCGAGTGTGATGTCCAAGGGCGGTGATGTTATGCCACGCTCGACGTCGTCAGACCATGCGTGCATTTCAAGGGAGGTGATATCTTGCCACGCCCGACGTCGTTCGATCGGGTGTGCTGCCCAACCGCAATGATGACATGCCACACCAAACGTCGTTCGACCGAGTGTGCTGTCCAAAGGGGGTGATGGCATGTCACGCCCGACATCGTTCGACAGTGCGTATAGTCCAAGGGTGGTGATGTCATGCCACGCCCGACGTTCCCGTCCGTCTGTGCTGTCCAAGGGCGATGATGTCATGCCACGACCGACGTTGCCGACTGTGTGTGCTACCCAAGAGGGGTGATGTCATGCCAAGCCTGACGTAGTCCGATCGTGCTGCAGTCCAAGGGCAGTGATGTCATGCCACGCTCAATTGACCGTGTGTGCTGTCCAAGGGAGGTGATAACATGCCATGCTTGACGTCGTCCGACCGTGTGTGCAGTACAAGGGAGGTGATGTCATGGCATGCCCAATGTTGTTCGACCGTGTGTGCTTCCCAACAGCGATGATATCATGCCACACCCGACATCGTTCGACCGTGTGTGCTGCTTAAAGGCGATGATGGAATGCCACGCCCAATGTAGTCCGACCGTTTGTGCTGCCCAAAGGCGATGATGCCATGCCACGCCCGACGTCTTTCGATCATGTGTGCTGGCCAAGGGCTGTGATTTCATGCCACGCCCGACGTCGTTTGACCGGGAATGCTGCCGAAAGGCGATGATGGCATGCCACCTCCGATGTCGTTCGACCGTGTGTGCTGTCCAAGGGCGGTGATGTCATGCCACACTCGACGTCGTTCCACCATGTTTGCTGTACAAGGGCGCTGATGTCATGCCACACCCAACGTCGTTTGACCGTTTGTGCTGCCCAAAGGCGATGATGCCATGCCACGCCCGACGTCGTTCGACCATGTGTGCTGGCCAAGGGCGGTGATTTTATGCCACGCCCGACGTCGTTTGACCGTGAATGCTGCCCAAAGGCGATGATGGCATGCCACCTCTGACGTCGTTCGACTGTGTGTGTTGTCCAAAGGCGGTGGTGTAATGCCACGCCCGACGTCGTCCTACTGTGTGTGCAGTCCAAGGGCGGTGATGTCAAGCCACGCCCGACATAGTTTGACATTGTTTGCCATCTAAGGGCTATGATTTAATGCCACACCCGACGTTGTTCGACTGTGTGTGCTGCTCAAAGGTGATGATGGCATGCCACGCCCGACGTCATTCGACTGTGTGTGCTGTTTCAAGGCGGAGATGTTATGCCAAGCCCGATATAGTCTGACCGTGTGTGCTGCCCAAGGGCGGTGATGTCATGCCACTCCCGACGTCGCCCGACAGTGTGTACTGTCTAAGGGCGGTGATGTCATGCCATGCCCGACGTTGCCGACCGTGTGTGCTGTGCGATTGCAGTGATGTCATGCCACGCTCGATGTTGCCTACTGTGTGTGCTGTCCAAGGGCGGTGATGTCATGCCACGCCCGACGTCATCTGACCGTGCATTCAGTCCAAGGGCGGTGATGTCATGCCACGCCCGACATCGTTCGACATTGTTTGCCATCTAAGGGCTATGATTGAATGCCACGCCCGACGTCGGTCGACCATGTGTGCTGTCCAAGGGCGGTGATTTCATGCCACGCCTGACCCCGTCTGGCCGTGCGAGTAGTCCAAGGGTTGTGATGTGATGCCACGCCGAACGTCATTTGACCGTGTGTGCTGTCCAAGGGCGGTAATGTCATGCCACGCCCGATGTCGTTCGACCGAGTGTGCCGTCCAAGGGCGGTGATGGCATGCCACGCCCGACATCGTTTGACTGTGTGTGCTATCCAAGGGCGGTGATGGCATGCTACGCCCGACATTTGACCGTGTGTGCTGCCCAAAAGAGGTGATATCGTGCCACGCCCAACGTTGTTTGACCATGTGTGCTGCCCAAAGGCGATGATGGAATGCCACGCCCGACGTTGTTTGACCGTGTGTGCTGTCCAAAGGCGGTGATGTCATGCCACACCCGATGTAACCTGACGTAGTATGACCGTGTGTAATGTCCAAGGGCAGTGATGTCATGCCACGCCCGATGTTGCCGACCTAGTCCGACCGTGTGTGCTGTCCAAAGGCAGTGATGGCATGTCACGCCCGACTTCATATGACCGTGTGTGCTGTCCAAAAGCGATGATGTCATGCCACGCCCAATGTCGTTCGACTGTGTGTGCTGCCCAAAGGCGATGATGGCATGCCACGCCCAACGTCATTCAACCGTGTGTGCTGTCCAAGGGCAGTGATGTCATGCCACGCCCGACATCGTTTGACTGTGTGTGCTGTCCAAGGGCGGTGATGGCATGCTACGCCCGACATTACCGACCGTGTGTGATCTCCAAGGCGGTGATGTCATGCCACGCCCGATGTTGCCGACCGTGTGCGCTATACAAGTGCGGTGATGTCATGCCACGCCTGACATCATTCGACCGTGCGTGCAGTCCAAGGGGGGTGATGTCATGCCACACTCGACGTCATTCGACCATGTTTGCTGTACAAAGGCACTGATGTCATGCCACACCCGACGTCGTTTGATCGTTTGTGCTGCCCAAAGGCGATGATGCCATGCCACGCCCGACGTCTTTCGATCATGTGTGCTGGCCAAGGGCGGTGATTTCATGCCACGCCCGACGTCGTTTGACCGGGAATGCTGCCGAAAGGCGATGATGGCATGCCACTTCCGATGTCGTTCGACCGTGTGTGCTGTCCAAGGGCGGTGATGTCATGCCACACTCGACGTCGTTCGACCATGTTTGCTGTACAAAGGCGCTGATGTCATGCCACACCCGACGTCGTTTGACCGTTTGTGCTGCCCAAAGGCGATGATGCCATGCCACGCCCGACGTCGTTCGACCATGTGTGCTGGCCAAGGGCGGTGATTTTATGCCACGCCCGACGTCGTTTGACCGTGAA
Source organism: Solanum lycopersicum (assembly GCF_036512215.1). Lineage (NCBI taxonomy): Eukaryota > Viridiplantae > Streptophyta > Magnoliopsida > Solanales > Solanaceae > Solanum > Solanum lycopersicum. Next base: position 10,851,323 of record NC_090807.1, read on the forward strand.
TGCTGCCCAAAGGCGATGATGGCATGCCACCTCCGACGTCGTTCGACCGTATGTGCTGTCCAAGGGCGGTGATGTCATGCCACGCCCGATGTCGTCCGACTGTATGTGTTGTCCAAGGGCGGTGATGGCATGCCATGCCTGACGTTTCCGACCTTGTGTGATGTCCAAGGGTGGTGATTCCATCCCACGCCTGATGTTACCGTCCGTGTGTGCTTTCCGAGTGCGGTGATGTCATGCCATGTCCGACGTCATTCGACCGTGCGTGCAGTCCAAAGGTGGTGATGTCATGCCACGCTCGACGTCGTTCGGCCGTGTGCGCTGTACAAGGGCAGTGATGTCATGCCATGCCCAACGTCGTTCAACCGTGAGTGCAGTCCAAAGGCGGTGATGTCATGCGACGCTCGACGTCGTTCGGCCGTGTGTGCTGTACAAGGGCGGTAATGTCATGCCACACCCGACGTCGTCCGACTGTATGTGATGTCCAAGGGCGGTGATGGCATGCCATGCCCGACGTTTCCGACCGTGTGTGATGTCTAAGGGCGGTGATGTTATGCCACGCCCGATGTTGTCGTCCGTGTGTGCTTTCCTAGTGCGGTGGTGTAATGCCATGCCCGACATCGTTCGACCGTGCGTGCAGTCCAAAGGTGGTGATGTAATGCCACACTTGACGTCGTTCAGCTGTGTGTGTTGTACAAGGGCGGTGATGTCTTGCCACGCCCGACGTCGTTTGACTGTTTGTGCTGCCCAAAGGCGATGATGACATGCCACGCCTGACGTCATTCAATAATATATGTTGTCCAAGGGCGGTGATGTCAAGCCACGCCCGATGTCGTTTGACTGTGTGTGCTGTCTAAAGGCGATGATGCATGCCACACCCAATGTCATCCGACCGTGTGTGCTATCCAAGGGCGGTGATAGCATGCGATGCCCGACGTCGTCCAACTGTGTGTGCTGTCCAAGGGCGGTGATGTCATGCCGCGCATGACGTTGCCGATCGTGTGTGCTGTCCAACGGCGGTGATGTCATGCCACGCTAGACTTCGTCGGACCGTGCGTGTAGTCCAAGGGCGGTGATGTCAAGCCACGCTTGACGTCGTTCGACTGTGTGTGTTGTCCAAAGACGGTGTTGGCATGTTACGCCTGACGTCGTTCGTCCGTTTTTGCCGTCCAAGGGCTATGATGGCATGCCACGCCTGACGTCGTTTGACCGTGTGTGCTATCCAAAGGCGGTGATGTTATGCCACGCCCGACGTAGTTCGACCGTGTGTGCTGCCCAAGGGCAGTGATGTGTTGCCACACCCGACGTCATCTGACCGTGTGTACTGTCCAAGGGCGGTGATGTCATGCCACGCCCGACATTGCCGACCGTGTGTGCTGTCCAAGGGCGGTGATGTCATGCCACGCCCGACGTTGCTGACCGTGTGTGCTGTCCAGCGACTGTGATGTCATGCCACGCCCGACGTCGTCCAACCGTGCGTGCAGTCCAAGGAGGGTGATGTCAATTCAAATCCGACGTCGTTGGACTGTGTGTGCTTTCAAAAGGCGGTGATGGCATGCCATGCCCGACATTACCGACCCTGTGTGTTGTCCAAGGGGGGTGATGTCATGCCACGCCCGACGTTGCCGACCGTGTGTTCTGTCCAAGGGGGTGATGTCATGCCACGCCTGACATCGTCCAACCATGCGTGCTGTCCAAAGGCGGTGATGGCATGTCACGCCCTATGTCGTTCGACCGTGGGTGCTGCCCAAAAGCGATGATGGCATGCCACGCCCGACGTCGTTCGACTGTGTGTGTTGTCCAAGGGTGGTAATGTCATGCCACGCCCAACGTTGCGCACCGTTTGTGCTGCCAAAGGTCGGTGATGTCATGCCACGCTTGACGTCTTCCAACTGTGTGTGCTGTCCAAGGTTGGTGTTGACATATCACACCCGACGTTGCTCACCGTTTGTGCTGTCCAAGGGCGTTGATGTCATGCCACGCGTGACGTCATTCGACCGTGTGTGCTGTCCAAGGGCGGTGATGTCATGCCACGCCCGACGTTTTCTAACCATCTATGCTGTCCAAGGGCGGTGATGGAATGCCACGCTCGACGTTGCCGACCGTGTGAGCTGTCCAAGGGCGGTGATGTCATGCCACGTCTGACGTCGTGTTACTGTGCGTGCAGTCCAAGGGCTGTGATGTCACGCCATGCCCGACGTCGTTCGACTCTGTGTGCTGTCCAAAGGCGGTTATGGCATGTCACGCCTGACATCGTTAGACCGTGTTTGCCGTCCAAGGGCTATGATGGCATGCCCCGCCCGACAACAATCAAACTTATGTGCTGTCCAAAGGCGGTGAAGTTATGCCACGCCCGACGTAGTCCGACTGTGTGTGCTACCCAAGGGCGGTGATTTCATGACACTCCCGACATCGATCGACCGTGTGTACCATCCAAAGGCGGTGATGTCATGCACGCCCGATGTTGCCGACCGTGTGTGTTGTCCAAGTGCGGTGATGGCATATCCCGCCCGATGTTGCCGACTGTGTGTGTTGTCCAAGGGCGTTCATGTCATGCCACGCCTGACGTCGTCCGACCGTGCGTGCATTCCTAGGGCGGTGATGTCATGCCATGCCTGACGTTGCTGACCATGTGTGCTGTCCAAGGGCGGTGATGTCATACCACGACCGACGTCGTCCGACCGTGCGTGCAGTCCAAGGGCGGTGATGTAAAGCCACACCCAATGTTTTTCGACCGTGTGTGCTGTCTAAAGGCAGTGATGGCTTGTCACGCTCGACGTCGTTTGATCGTAACTACTGTCCAAAGGCGTTGATGTCATGCCACGCCCGACCCTTCTGACCATTTTAGCAGTCCAAGGGAGGTGATGTCATGCCACGCCCAACGTCGTTCGACCGGGTGTCTTGTCCAAGGGTGGTGATGTCATGCCACGCCCGACGACGTCTGACCGTCTGTGCAGTCCAAGTGAGGTGGTGTCATGCCATGCACGATGTCCTTCGACTGTGTGTGCTGCCCAGCGACGATGATATCATGCCACACCCGACATCGTTCGACCGAGTGTGCTGTCCAAAGGCGGTGATGTCGTGCCACGCACAACGTAGTTTGACTGTGTGTGCTGCCCAAATGCAATGATGGAATGCCACGCTCAAAGTCGTTCGACCGTGTGTGCTGTCCAAAGGCAGTGATGGCATGTCACGCCTAACGTCGTCCAACCGTGTTTGCTGTCCAAGGGCATGCCACACCCAACGTCGTTCGACCGTGTGTGGTGCCACTAGGTGATGATGGCATGCCATGCCCACGTCGTTCGACCGTGTGTGTTGTCCAAAGGCGGTGATGTTATGCCAGTCCCGACGTAGTCCGATCGTGTGTACTTTCCAAGGGCGGTGATGCCATGCCACGGCCGACGTCGTCCGACCGTGTGCTGTCTATGGGCGGTAATGGCATGCCACGCCCGACGTTCCCGTCCGTCTGTTCTGTCCAAGGGCGATGATGTCATGCCACGCCCGACGTTGCCGACCGTGTGTACTGCCAAGAGGGGTGATGTCATTCCAAGGCCGACGTTGTCCAATCGTGCGTGTAGTCCAAGGGCGGTGATGTCATGCGACGCCCGACGTCATTCGACAGTGTGTGCTGTCCAAGGGCGGTGATAACATGCCACGCCCTACGTCGTGCGACCGTGTGTGCAGTCCAAGGAAGGTGATATCATGCCATACTCGATGTCGTTCGACCGTGTGTGCTGCCCAATGGCGATGATATCATGCCACACCCGACGTCGTTCGACCGAGTGTGTTGTCCAAAGGTGGTGATGACATGTCATGCCCGACGTCGTTCAACCGTGTGTGCTGTCCTAAGGCGGTGATGTCGTGCCTCGCCCAACGTCGTTTGACCGTGCGTGCTGCCCAAAGGCGATGATGGAATGCCTTGCCCAACGTCTTTCGACCGTGTGTGCTGTCCAAAGGCAGCGATGTCATGCCACGCCCGATGTAGTTCGACCGTGTGTGCTGCCCAAGGGCGGTGATTTCATTCCACGCCCGACGTCGTCCGACCGTGTGTGCTGTCCAAGGGCGTTGATGTCATGCCATGCCCGACGTAGTCCGACCGTGTGTGCTGCCCAAAGGCGATGATGGCATGCCTCGCCCGACGTCATTCGACCGTGTGTGCTGTGAAAGGGCGATGATGTCATACCACGTCCGACGTTGTCCGACCATGCGTGCAGTCCAAGGGCGGTGATGTAAAGCCACAACCGACATCGTTCGACCGTATGTGCTGTCCACAGGCGGTGATGGCATGTCACGCCTGACGTCGTCCAACCGTGATTGCCGTCCAAGGGCTATGATGGCATGCCACGCCTGACGTCGTTCGACCGTGTGTGCTGCCTAAAGGCGATGATGGCATGCCACGCCTAACGTCGTTCGACCGTGTATGCTGTCTAAAGACGGTGATGTTATGCCACGCCCGATGTAGTCCGACCGTGTGTACTGTCCAAGGGCGGTGATGTCATGCCACGCTGAACGTCGTCCGACCATGTGTGCTGTCCAAGGGCGGTGATGGCATGCCACACCCGACGTTGCCGACTGTGTGTGCTGTCCAAGAGCGGTGATGTCATGCCACGCCCGATGTTGCCGACCGTGTGTGCTGTCCAAGGGCGATGATTTCATGCCATGCCTGACGTCGTCCGACCGTGCATGCCATCCAAGGGCGGTGATGTGATGCCACGTAGAACGTCATTCGACCGTGTGTGCTGTCCAAAGGCAGTGATGTCATGCCACGCTCAACGTCATTCAACCGAGTGTGCTGTCCAAAGGCGGTGATGCCATGCCACGCGTCACGTAGTCCGACAGTGTGTGCTGCCCAAGGGCAGTGATGTCATTCCATGCCCGACGTTGTCCGACTGTATGTGCTGTCCAAGGGCGGTGATCTCATGCCACGCCCGACGTAGTCCGACCGTGTGTGCTTCCCAAAGGCAATGATGGCATGCCACGCCCGATGTCGTTGGACTGAGTATGCTTTCCAAAGGCGGTGATAGCATGTCACACCCGACGTCGTTCGATCGTGTTTGCCGTCCATGGGCTATGATGTCATGCCACGCCCGACGTCATTCGACAGTGTGTGCTGCCCAAAGGCGATAATGTCATACCACGCCCGACGTAGTCCGACCGTGTGTCCTGCCCAAAGGCGATGATGGCATGCCACGCTCGACGTTGTTCGACCGTGTGTGGTGTCCGAAGGTGGTGATGTCATTCCATACCCGACGTAGTCCGACCGTGTGTGTTGTCCAAATGTAGTGATGGCACGTCACGCCCGACGTCGTTCGACCGTGTGTGCTGTCCAAAGGCGGTGATGTCATGCCACGCCCGACGTCGTTCGACCGTGTGTGCTGTCAGAAGGCGGTGATGTCATTCCACGCCCGACGTAGTCCGACCGTGTGTGCTGTCCAAAGGCAGTGATGTCATGCCACGCCCGATATTGCTGACCATCTGTGCTGTCCAAGGGCGGTGATGTCATGCCACACCCGACGTCCTCTAACCGTGCGTGTAGTCCAAGGGCGGTGATTTCAATCCACGCTGGATGTTGATTGAACGTGTGTGCTTTCCCAAGACGGTGATGGCATGTCATGCCCGACGTCGTTTGACCATGTGTGCTGCCTTCAGGCAATGATGGCATGCCACTCCCGACGTCGTTCGATCGTGTGTGCTTCCCAAGGGCGGTGATGTCATGCCACTCCCGACGTCGTCCAACCGTGTGTACTGTCCAAGGGCGGTGATGTCGTGCCACGCCCGACGTCATTTGACCATGTGTGCTGTCCAAGGGCAGTGATGTCATGCAACTCCCAACGTCGTCAGATCGTGCGTGCAATCCAAGGGTGGTGATGTCATGTCATGCCCGACGTCGTCAGACCGTGTGTGCTGTCCAAGGGCGGTGATGTCATGCCACAGCCGATGTTGCCGACCGTGTGTGCTGTCCAAGGGCGGTGATGCCATGCCACGCCCGACGTTGTTGATCGTGTGTGCTGTCTTAGGGCGGTGATGTCATGCCATGCCCGTCATTACCGACCGTGTGTGCTGTCAAAGGGCGGTGATGTCTTGCCACGCCCGACGTTGCCTACCGTGTGTGCTGTTTAAGGGTGATGATGTCATGCTACGCCCGACATTACCGACCGTGTGTGTTGTCCAAAGGCGGTGATGTCATGCCACGCTCGACGTTGCCGACCGTGTGTGTTGTCATAGGGCGGTGATGTCATGCCACGCCCGACGTTGCTGACTGTGTGTGTTGTCCAAGGGCGGTGATGTCATTCCATGTCCGACGTCATCTGACCGTGCATGCAGTCCAAGGGCAGTGATGTCATGCCATGCCCGACGTCATTTGACCGTGTGGGCTATCCAAAGGCGGTGATGTCATGCAACACCCGACGTCGTCCGACTGTATGTACTATCGTAGGGCAGTGTTGTCATGCCACGCCCGACGTTACCGATCGTGTGTGCTGTCCAAGGGCGGGGATGTCATGCAACGCCCGACGTTGCCAACTGTGTGTGCTGTCCAAGGGCGGTGATGTTATTCCATGTCCGACGTTGTCCGACCGTGCATGCAGTCCAAGGGCGGTGATGTCATGCCATGCCCGACGTCGTTCGACCGTGTGTGCTATCCAAAGGCGGTGATATCATGCAACGCCCGACGTCGTCCGACTGTGTGTACTGTCGTAGGGCGGTGATGTCATGCCACGGCCGACGTTGCCGACCGTGTGTGTTGTCCAAGGGCGGGGATGTCATGCTACGCCCGACGTCGTCCGCATGTGTGTGTTGTCCAAGAGCGGTGATTTCATGCAACGCCCAACGTTGCCGACCATGTGTGCGATCCAAGGGAGGTGATGGCATGCCACGCCTGACGTCGTCCGACCGTGTGTGCTGCCCAAAGGCGATGATAGAATGCCATGCCCGATGTCGTTCGACCGTGTGTGCTGTCCAAAGGCGGTGATTTCATGCCATGCCCGACGTTGCCGATCGAGTGTGTTGTCCTAGGGCGTTGATGTTATGCCACGCCCGACGTCGTCCGACCATGCGTGCATTCCAAGGGAGGTGATATCATGCCACGCCCGATGCTGTTCGATCGTGTGTGCTGCCCAACCGCGATGATGACATGCCACACCAAACGTCGTTCGACCGAGTGTGCTGCCGAATGGCGGTGATGGCATGTCACGCCTGACGTCGTTAAACCGTGCGTGTAGTCCAAGGGTGGTGATGTCATGCAACGCCCGACGTCGATCGACCGTGTGTGCTGTCCAAGGGAGGTGATGTCATGCCACGTCCGATCGTGTGTGTTGTTCAAGGGCGGTGATGGCATGCCACACCTAACGTTGTCGACCTTGTGTGCTGTCCAAGGGCGGTGATGTCATGCCACGCCTGACGTTCCAGTCCGTGTGTGCTGTCCAAGGGCGGTAATGTCATGCCACGCCCAATGTCGTCCGATTGTGCGTGTAGTCCAAGGACGGTGATGTCATGCCACGCCCTACGTCATTCGACCGTGTGTGCTGTCCAAGGGCGGTGATGTCATGCCACGCCCTACGTCGTCTGACCGTGCGTGCAGTCCAAGTGTGGTGATGTCATGCCACGCCTGACATCGTTCGACCATGTGTGCTGCCCAACGACGATGATGGAATGCCGCACGTGACGTCGTTCGACGGAATGTGCTGTCAAAAGGCTGTGATGGCTTGTCACGCCCGACGTTGTTTGACCGTGTGTGCTGCCCAAAGGCGGTGATGTTATTCCATGCCCAACATCGTTCGACCGTGAGTGATGCCCAAAGGCGATGATGGCATGCCACGCCTGACGTCGTTCGACCGTTTGTGCTGTCCAAGAGCAATGATGTCATGCCACGCCCGACGTAGTCCGACCATGTGTGCTGCCCAAAGGCGGTGATGTCATTCCACGGCCGACGTTGCCGACTGTGTGTGCTGTGCAAGGGCGGTGATGTCATGCCACACCCGACGTCCTCCAACCGTGCGTGTAGTCCAAGGGCGGTGATTTCAATCCACGCCAGACGTTATTTAAATGTGTGTGCTTTACAAAGACGGTGATGGCATGTCATGCCCGACGTCGTTCGACCGTGTGTGCTGCCTTAAGGCAATAAAGGCCAGCCACGCCCGATGTCGTTCGATCGTGTGTGCTGCCCAAGGGCGGTGATGTTATGCCACTCCTGACGTCGTCCGACCGTGTGTACTGTCCAAGGGCGGTGATGTCGTGCCACGCCCGATGTCGTTCGACTGTGTGTTGTCCAAGGGCAGCGATGTCATGCAACTCTCTACGTCGTCATACCGTGCGTGCAATCCAAGGGTGGTGATGTCATGTCATGCCCGACGTCGTCCGACCGTGTGTGCTGCCCAAAGGCAATGATGGCATGCCACGCCTGACGTCATTCGACCGTGTGTGTTGTCCAAAGGCGGTGATGTCATGCCACTCCCGACGTAGTTCGACCGTGTGTGCTGCCCAAGGGCGGTGATGTAATGCCACTCCCGACGTCCATGCCCGATGTTGCCGACCGTGTGTACTGTCCAAAGGCGGTGATGTCATGCCACGCCTGACATTGCCGACCGTGTTTGCTGTCCAAGGGCGGTGATGACATTCCACTCCCGACGTTGCCAAGCGTGTGTGCCGTCCAACGGCGGTGATTTCATGCCACGCCCGACGTCGTCCAACCGTGCGTGCAGTCCAAGGAGGGTGATGTCATGCCACGCCCGATGTCGTTAGACTGTGTGTGCTTTCCAAAGGCGGTGATGGCATGTCACGCCCGACGTCGTTCGATCGTGTTTGCCGTCCATGGGCTATGATGTCATGCCACGCCCGACGTCGTTCGACCGTGTGTGCTGCCCAAAGGAAATGATGTCATGCCACGCCCGACGTAGTTCGACCGTGTGTGCTGCCCAAAGGCGATGATGGCATGCCACGCTCGACGTTGTTCGACCGTGTGTGGGGTCCAAAGGCGGTGATGTCATTCCGTGCCCTACATAGTCCGACCGTGTGTGTTTTCCAAATGTGGTGATGGCACGTCACGCATGACGTCATTCGACCGTGTGTGCTGTCCAAAGGCGGTGATGTCATGTCACGCCCGACGTCGTTCTACCGTGTGTGCTGTCCAAAGGCGGTGATGTCATGCCACGCCTGAAGTAGTCCGACCCTTTGTGCTGTCCAAAGGCGGTGATGTCATGCCACGCCTGAAGTAGTCCGACCGTGTGTGCTGTCAAAAGACGGTGATGTCATGCCACGCCTGACGTCATTCGATCGTGTGTGTTTTCCAAGGGCGTTGATAACAAGCCACGCCCGACGTCGTCCGACCGTGTGTGCTGTCTAACGGTGGTGATGGCATTCCACGCCCTACGTATTCCGACCGTGCGTGCAGCCCAATAGCGGTGATGTCATGCCACGCCCGATGTCATTCGACCGTGTGTGCTGTCCAAGGGCGGTAATAACATGCCACGCCTGACGTCGTCTGACCGTGTGTGCAGTCCAAGGGAGGTGATGTCATGCCACGCCCGATGTCGTTCGACCGTGTGTGTTGTCCAAAGGCGGTGATGTCTTGCCCCGCCCAACGTCGTTTGACCGTGTGTGCTGCCCAAAGGCATGATGGAATTCCACGCCCGACGTCGTTCGACCGTGTGTGCTATCCAAAGGCAGTGATGTCATGTCACGCTTGACGTAGTCCGACCGTATGTGCTTTCCAATGGCGGTGATGTCATGCCACGCCCGACGTAGTTCGACCGTGTGTGCTGCCCAAAGGCAATGATGGCATGTCACGCCCGACGTCATTCGACCGTGTGTGCTGTCCAAGGGCGGTGATGTCATGCCACGCCCGAAGTAGTTCGACCGTGTGTGCTGCCCAAGGTCGGTGATGTAATGCCACTCCCGACGTCCATGCCCGACGTTGCCGACCGTGTGTACTGTCCAAAGGGAGTGATGTCATGCCACGCCTGACATTGCCGACCGTGTTTGTTGTCCAAGGGCGGTGATGACATGCCACACCTGACGTTGCCAACCGTGTGTGCTGTCCAATGGCGGTGATGTCATGCCACGCCCGACGTCGTCCAACTGTGCGTGCAGTCCAAGGAGGTGATGTCATGCCATGCCTGATGTCGTTGGACTGTGTGTGCTTTCCAAAGGTGGTGATGGCATGTCACGCCCGACGTCGTTCGATCGTGTTTGCCGTCCATGGGCTATGATGTCATGCCACGCCCGACGTCGTTCGATCGTGTGTGCTGCCCAAAGGCGATGATGTCATGCCACGCCCGACGCAGTCCGACCGTGTGTGCTGCCCAAAGGCGATGATGGCATGCCACGCTCGATGTTGTTCGACCGTGTGTGGGGTCCAAAGGCGGTGATGTCATTCCATGCCCGACGTAGTCCGACCGTGTGTGTTTTCCAAATGTGGTGATGGCACGTCACGCCCGACGTCGTTCGACCGTGTGTTGTCCAAAGGCGGTGATGTCATGTCACGCCCGACGTCGTTCGACCGTGTGTGCTGTCCAAAGATGGTGATATCATGCCACGCCCGAAGTAGTCCGACCGTGTGTGCTGTCCAAAGACAGTGATGTCATGCCACGCCTGACGTTGCCAACAATCTGTGCTGTCCAAGGGCGGTGATGTCATGCCACGCCCGACGTCCTCCAACTGTGCGTGTAGTCCAAGGGCGGTGATTTCAATCCACGCACGACGTTGTTTGAACGTGTGTGCTTTCCAAAGACGGTGATGTTATGTCATGCCCGACGTCGTTCGACCGTGTGTGCTGCCTTAAGGCAATGATGGCATGCCACGCCCGACGTCGTTCGATCGTGTGTGCTGCCCAAAGGCGGTGATGTCATGCCACTCCGGACGTCATCCGACCGTGTGTACTTTCTAAGGGCGGTGATGTCGTGCCACGCCCGACGTCGTTCGACCGTGTGTGCTGTCCAAGGGCAGTGATGTCGTGCAACTCCCGACGTCATCAGACCGTGCGTGCAATCCAATGGTGGTGATGTCATGTCATGCCCGACGTCGTCCGACCGTGTGTGTTGTCCAAGGGCGGTGATGGCATGCCACGCTCGACGTTGCCGACCGTGTGTGATGTCCAAGGGCGGTGATGTCATGCCTTGCCCGACGTTGCCGAACATGTGTGCTGTCCAAGGGCGGTGATGTCATGCCAGGCCCGACGTCTTCCGACCATGCGTGCAGTCCAAGGGAGGTGATGACATGCCACGCCCGATGTCGTTCGACCGTGTGTGCTGCCCAACGGCGATGATGGCATGCCACACCCGATGTCGTTTTACTGAGTGTGTTGTCCAAAGGCGGTGATGGCATGTTACACCCGACGTTAATTGACCGTGTGTGCTGTCTAAAGGCGGTGATGTCATGCCACGCCCAATGTTGTTTGACCGTGTTTGCTGCTCATAGGCGATGATAGAATGCCACGCCTGACGTTGTTCAACCGTGTGTACTGTCCAAAGGCGGTGATGTCATGCCACGCCCGACATCGTTCGACCGTGTGTGCTTTCCAAGGGCAGTGATGTCATGCCACAGCCGACGTTGTTTGACCATTTGTGCAGCCCAAAGGCAATGATGGAATGCTACGCCCGACATCGTCCGACCGTGCGTGCAGTCTTAGGGCGGTGATGTCATGCCACGCCATACGTCATTCGACCGTGTGTGCTGTAAGGGCAGTGATATCATTCCATGCCCGACGTAGTCCGACCGTGTGTGCTGTTCAAAAGCGGTGATGACATGTCAAGCACGACGTCGTTCGACCGTGTGTTTTGTCCAAGGGCAGTGATGGCATATCACGCCCGACGTTGCCGGCCGTGTGTACTGTCCAAGGGCGGTGACGTCATGCCACGCCCAACGTCGTTCGACCATGTGTGATGTCCAAGGGCGGTGATGTCATGCCACGTCCGACGTTATTTGACCGTTTGTGCCCAAAGACGATGATGGTATGCCACGCCCGACATCGTCCGACCATGCAAGCTGTCTAAGGGCGGTGATATTATGCCACGCCCGACGTTGTTCGACCGTGTGTGCTGTCCAAGGGCGGTGATGTCATGCCACGCCTGACGTCATTTGACCGTTTGTGTCGCCCAAAGACGCTGATGGCATGCCACGCCCGACATCGTCTTACCGTGCGTGCAGTCCAAGGTTCGTGATGTCATGCCACGGCCAATGTTGTTCGACCGTATGTGCAGTCCAAGGGTGGTGATGTCATGCCACGCCCGACGTTGCCGACCGTGTGTGTTGTCCAATGGCGGTGGTGTAATGCCACGCCCGACGTCGTCCTACTGTGCGTGTAGTCCAAGGGCGGTGATGTCAAGCCACGCCCGACATCGTTCGACATTGTTTGCCATCAAAGGGCTATGATGGAATGCCACGCCCGACGTTGTTCGACTGTGTGTGCTACTCAAAGGTGATGATGGCATGCCACGCCCGACGTCGTTCAACCGTGTGTGCTGTCTCAAGGTGGAGATGTTATGCCAAGCCCAATCTAGTCTGACCGTGTGTGCTGCCCAAGGGCGGTGATGTCATGCCACTCCCGACGTCACCCGACAGTATGTACTGTCTAAGGGCGGTGATGTCATGCCATGCCCGACGTTGCCGACCATGTGTGCTGTGCAATGGCATTGATGTCATGCCACACTCGATGTTGCCGACCGTGTGTGCTGTCCAAGGGCGGTGATGTCATGCCACGCCCGACGTCATCCGACCGTGCATTCAATCTAAGGGCGGTGATGTCATGCCACGCCCGACGTCCTTCTACCGTGTGTGCTGTCCAAAGGCAGTGATGTCATGCCACGCCCTACGTCGTTTGACCGTGTGTGCTGCCCAAAGGCGATGATGGAATGCCATGCCCGATGTCGTTCGACCGTGTGTGCTGTCCAAAGGCAGTAATTTCATGCCACGCCCGACGTTGCCGACTGAGTGTGCTGTCCAAGGGCGGTGATGTTATGCCACGCCTGACGTCGTCCGACCATGCGTGCATTCCAAGGGAGGTGATATCATGCCACTCCCGACGTCTTTCGATCGTGTGTGCTGCCAAACCGCAATGATGACATGCCACACCAAACGTCGTTCGACCGAGTGTGTCGTCCAAAGGCGGTGATGTCATTCCACGCCCGACGTCGATTGACCGTGTGTGCTGTCCAAGAGAGGTGATGTCATCCCACGTCCGACGTCGTTCGACCGTGTGTGCTGTCCAAGGGCGGTGATGGCATGCCACGCCTCACGTTGTCGACCTTGTGTGCTGTCCAAGGGCGGTGATATAATGCCACGCCCAACGTTACCGTCCGTGTGTGCTGTGCGAGGGCGGTGATATCATGCAACGCCTGAGGTCGTCCGACCGTGCGTGTAGTCCAAGGATGGTGATGTCATGCCACGCCCGACGTCGTTCGATCGTGTGTGCTGTCCCAGGGCGGTGATGTCATGCCACGCCCGACGTTGCCGACCGTGTGTGCTGCCCAACGGCGATGATGGCATGCCACACCCGATGTCGTTTTACTGAGTGTGTTGTCCCAAGGCGGTGATGGCATGTAACACCCGACGTCAATTGACCGTGTGTATTGTCCAAAGGCGGTGATGTCATGCCACGCCCAAGATCGCTTGACCGTGTTTGCTGCCCATAGGCGATGATGGAATGCCACGCCTGACGTCGTTCAACCGTGTGTGCTGTCCAAAGGAGGAGATGTCATGCCACGCCTGACATCGTTCGACCGTGTGTGCTTTCCAAGGGCGGTGATGTCATGCTACAACCGACGTTGCCGACCGTGTGTGCTATCCAAGGGCAGTGATGTCATGCCTTGCCTGACGTTGCCAACCGAGTGTGCTGTCCAAGGGTGGTGATATTCTGCCACGCCCGACGTCGTCCGACCATGCGTGCATTCCAAGGGAGGTGATATCATGCCACGCCCGACGTCGTTCGATCGTGTGTGTTGCCAAACCGCAATGATGACATGCCACACCAAACGTCGTTCGACTGAGTGTGCCGTCCAAAGGCGGTGATGTCATTTCACGCCCGACGTCGATCGACCGTGTGTGCTGTCCAAGGGAGGTGATGTCATCCCACGTCCGACGTCGTCCGACCGTGTGTGCTGTCCAAGGGCGGTGATGGCATGCCACGCCTAACATTATCGACCTTGTGTGCTGTCCAAGGGCGGTGATATCATGCCATGGCCAACGTTACCGTCCGTGTGTGCTGTCCGAGGGCGGTGATGTCATGCAACGCCCGAGGTCGTCCGGCCGTGCGTGTAGTCCAAGGACAGTGATGTCATGCAACGCCTGAGGTCGTCTGACCGTGCGTGTAGTCCAAGGATGGTGATGTCATGCCACGCCCGACGTCGTTCGACCGTGTGTGCTGTCCTAGGGCGGTGATGTCATGCCACGCCCGACGTTGCCGACCGTGTGTGCTGCCCAACGGCGATGATGGCATGCCACACCCGATGTCGTTTTACTGAGTGTGTTGTCCAAGCGCGGTGATGGCATGTAACACCCGACGTCAATTGACCGTGTGTATTGTCCAAAGGCGGTGATGTCATGCCACGCCCAAGATCGTTTGACCGTCTGTGCAGCCCAAAGGAGATGATGGAATGCCATGCCCGATGTCATTCGACCGTGTGTGCTGTCCAAAGGCGGTGATTTCATGCCACGCCCGACGTTGCCGACTGAGTGTGCTGTCCAAGGGCGGTGATGTTATGCCACGCCTGACGTCGTCCGACCATGCGTGCATTCCAAGGGAGGTTATATCATGCCACTCCCGACGTCTTTCGATCGTGTGTGCTGCCAAACCGCAATGATGACATGCCACACCAAACGTCGTTCGACCGAGTGTGCCGTCCAAAGGCGGTGATGTCATTCCACGCCCGACGTCGATTGACCGTGTGTGCTGTCCAAGAGAGGTGATGTCATCCCACGTCCGACGTCGTTCGACCGTGTGTGCTGTCCAAGGGCGGTGATGGCATGCCACGCCTAACGTTGTCGACCTTGTGTGCTGTCCAAGGGCGGTGATATCATGCCACGGCCAACGTTACCGTCCGTGTGTGCTGTCTGAGGGCGGTGATGTCATGCAACGCCCGAGGTCGTCCGACCGTGTGTGTAGTCCAAGGACAGTGATGTCATGTCACGCCCGACGTCGTTCGACCGTGTGTGCTATCCCAGGGCGGTGATGTCATGCCACGCCCGACGTTGCCGACCGTGTGTGCTGCCCAACGGCGATGATGGCATACCACACCCGATGTCATTTTACTGAGTGTGTTGTCCCAAGGCGGTTATGGCATGTAACACCCGACGTCAATTGACCGTGTGTGCTTTCCAAAGGCGGTGATGTCATGCCACGCCCAACGTCGTTTGACCGTCTGTGCAGCCCAAAGGAGATGATTGAATGCCATGCCCGATGTCATTCGACCGTGTGTGCTGTCCAAAGGCGGTGATTTCATGCCACGCCCGACGTTGCCGACCGAGTGTGCTGTCCAAGGGCGGTGATGTTATGCCACGCTCGATGTCGTCAGACCATGCATGCTTTTTAAGGGAGGTGATATCATGCCACGCCCGACGTCGTTCGATCGTGTGTGCAGCCCAATCGCAATGATGACATGCCACACCAAACGTCGTTCGACCGAGTGTGCTGTCCAAAGAGGGTGATGGCATGTCACGCCCGACATCGTTCGACCGTGCGTGCAGTCCAAGGGCGGTGATGTCATGCCACGCCCGACGTTCCCGTCCGTCTGTGCTGTCCAAGGGCGATGATGTCATGCCACGACCGACGTTGCCAACCGTGTGTGCTGTCCAAAGGTGGTGATGTCATGCGAAGCCTGACGTCGTCCGATCGTGCTGCAGTCCAAGGGCAGTGATGTCATGCCACGCTCAATTGACCGTGTGTGCTGTCCAAGGGAGGTGATAATATGCCACGCTTGACGTAGTCCGACCGTGTGTGCAGTACAAGGGAGGTGATGTAATGCCATGCCCAATGTTGTTCGACCGTGTGTGCTTCCCAACAACGATGATATCATGCCACACCCGACATCGTTCGACCATGTGTGCTGCCCAAAGGCGATGATGGAATGCCACGCACGATGTCGTTCGACTGTGTGTGCTGTCCAAAGGCGTTATGTAATGTCATGCCATGCCCGACGTACACCGACCGTGTGTGCTGCCCAAGGGCGGTGATGTCATTCCACGCCCGACGTCGTCCGATCATGTGTGCTGTCCAAGGGCTATGATGTCATGCCACGCCCGACGTAGTCTGACCGTGTGTGCTGCCCAAAGGCGATGATGGCATGCCACGCCCGACGTCATTCGATCGTGTGTGGTGTCAAAGCGTGGTGATGTCATACCACGCCCGACGTCGTCCGACCATGCGTGCAGTCCAAGGGCGGTGATGTAAAGCCACACCCGACATCGTTCGACCGTGTGTACTGTCCAAAGGCAGTGATGTCATGCCACGCCTCACATTGCCGACCGTGTTTGCCGTCCAAGGGCTATGATGACGTGCCACGCCCGACGTCGTTCAACCGTGTGTGCTGCCCGAAGGCGATAATGGCATGCCACGCCTAACGTCGTTCGACCGTGTGTGCTGTCCAAAGACGGTGATGTTATGCCACACCCAACGTAGTCCGACCGTGTGTACTATCCAAGGGCAGTGATGTCATGCCACGTCGGACGTCGTCCGACCGTGTGTGCTGTCCAAGGGCAGTGATGGCATGCCACACCTGACGTTGCCGACTGTGTGTGTTGTCCAAGGGTGGTGATGTCATGCCACGCCCGACGTTGTCGACCGTGTGTGCTGTCCAAGGGCGGTGATTTCATGCCACGCCTGACGTCGTCTTTCCGTGCGTGTAGTCCAAGGGTTGTGATGTGATGCCACGCCGAACGTCATTCGACCGTGTGTGCTGTCCAAGGGCGGTAATGTCATGCCATGCCCGATGTCGTTCGACCGAGTGTGCTATCCAAAGGCGGTTATGGAATGTCACTCCCAACATTGTTCGACCGTGTGTGCTGCCCAAAGGAGGTGATATCGTGCCACGCCCAACGTTGTTTGACCATGTGTGCTGCCCAAAGGCGATGATGGAATGCCACGCCCGACGTTGTTTGACCGTGTGTGCTGTCCAAAGGCGGTGATGTCATGCCACACCCGATGTAGCCCGACGTAGTATGATCGTGTGTAATGTCCAAGGGAAGTGATGTCATGCCACGCCCGACGTTGCCGACCTAGTCCGACCGTGTGTGCTGTCCAAAGGCAGTGATGGCATGTCACGCCCGACTTCATATGACCGTGTGTGCTGTCCAAAAGCGATGATGTCATGCTACGCCCAATGTCGTTCGACTGTGTGTGCTGCCCAAAGGCGATAATGGCATGCCACGCCCGACGTCATTCAACCATGTGTGCTTTCCCAGGGCAGTGATGTCATGCCACGCCCGACGTTGTTTGACTGTGTGTGCCGTCCAAGGGCGGTGATAGCATGCCACGCCCGACGTTGCCGACCGTGTGTGATCTCCAAGGCCGTGATGTCATGCCACGCCCGATGTTGCCGACCGTGTGTGATGTCCAAGGGCGGTGATGTTATGCCACGCTCGACGTCGTCAGACCATGCGTGCATTTCAAGGGAGGTGATATCTTGCCACGCCCGACGTCGTTCGATCGGGTGTGCTGCCCAACCGCAATGATGACATGCCACACCAAACGTCGTTCGACCGAGTGTGCTGTCCAAAGGGGGTGATGGCATGTCACGCCCGACATCGTTCGACAGTGCGTATAGTCCAAGGGTGGTGATGTCATGCCACGCCCGACGTTCCCGTCCGTCTGTGCTGTCCAAGGGCGATGATGTCATGCCACGACCGACGTTGCCGACTGTGTGTGCTACCCAAGAGGGGTGATGTCATGCCAAGCCTGACGTAGTCCGATCGTGCTGCAGTCCAAGGGCAGTGATGTCATGCCACGCTCAATTGACCGTGTGTGCTGTCCAAGGGAGGTGATAACATGCCATGCTTGACGTCGTCCGACCGTGTGTGCAGTACAAGGGAGGTGATGTCATGGCATGCCCAATGTTGTTCGACCGTGTGTGCTTCCCAACAGCGATGATATCATGCCACACCCGACATCGTTCGACCGTGTGTGCTGCCCAAAGGCGATGATGGAATGCCACGCCCAATGTAGTCCGACCGTTTGTGCTGCCCAAAGGCGATGATGCCATGCCACGCCCGACGTCTTTCGATCATGTGTGCTGGCCAAGGGCTGTGATTTCATGCCACGCCCGACGTCGTTTGACCGGGAATGCTGCCGAAAGGCGATGATGGCATGCCACCTCCGATGTCGTTCGACCGTGTGTGCTGTCCAAGGGCGGTGATGTCATGCCACACTCGACGTCGTTCCACCATGTTTGCTGTACAAGGGCGCTGATGTCATGCCACACCCAACGTCGTTTGACCGTTTGTGCTGCCATAAGGCGATGATGCCATGCCACGCCCGACGTCGTTCGACCATGTGTGCTGGCCAAGGGCGGTGATTTTATGCCACGCCCGACGTCGTTTGACCGTGAATGCTGCCCAAAGGCGATGATGGCATGCCACCTCTGACGTCGTTCGACTGTGTGTGTTATCCAAAGGCGGTGGTGTAATGCCACGCCCGACGTCGTCCTACTGTGTGTGCAGTCCAAGGGCGGTGATGTCAAGCCACGCCCGACATAGTTTGACATTGTTTGCCATCTAAGGGCTATGATTTAATGCCACACCCGACGTTGTTCGACTGTGTGTGCTGCTCAAAGGTGATGATGGCATGCCACGCCCGACGTCATTCGACTGTGTGTGCTGTTTCAAGGCGGAGATGTTATGCCAAGCCCGATATAGTCTGACCGTGTGTGCTGCCCAAGGGCGGTGATGTCATGCCACTCCCGACGTCGCCCGACAGTGTGTACTGTCTAAGGGCGGTGATGTCATGCCATGCCCGACGTTGCCGACCGTGTGTGCTGTGCGATTGCAGTGATGTCATGCCACGCTCGATGTTGCCTACTGTGTGTGCTGTCCAAGGGCGGTGATGTCATGCCACGCCTGACGTCATCTGACCGTGCATTCAGTCCAAGGGCGGTGATGTCATGCCACGCCCGACATCGTTCGACATTGTTTGCCATCTAAGGGCTATGATTGAATGCCACGCCCGACGTCGGTCGACCATGTGTGCTGTCCAAGGGCGGTGATTTCATGCCACGCCTGACATCGTCTGGCCGTGCGAGTAGTCCAAGGGTTGTGATGTGATGCCACGCCGAACGTCATTCGACCGTGTGTGCTGTCCAAGGGCGGTAATGTCATGCCACGCCCGATGTCGTTCGACCGAGTGTGCCGTCCAAGGGCGGTGATGGCATGCCACGCCCGACATCGTTTGACTGTGTGTTCTATCCAAGGGCGGTGATGGCATGCTACGCCCGACATTTGACCGTGTGTGCTGCCCAAAAGTGGTGATATCGTGCCACGCCCAACGTTGTTTGACCATGTGTGCTGCCCAAAGGCGATGATGGAATGCCACGCCCGACGTTGTTTGACCGTGTGTGCTGTCCAAAGGCGGTGATGTCATGCCACACCCGATGTAACCTGACGTAGTATGACCGTGTGTAATGTCCAAGGGCAGTGATGTCATGCCACGCCCGATGTTGCCGACCTAGTCCGACCGTGTGTGCTGTCCAAAGGCAGTGATGGCATGTCACGCCCGACTTCATATGACCGTGTGTGCTGTCCAAAAGCGATGATGTCATGCCACGCCCAATGTCGTTCGACTGTGTGTGCTGCCCAAAGGCGATGATGGCATGCCACGCCCAACGTCATTCAACCGTGTGTGCTGTCCAAGGGCAGTGATGTCATGCCACGCCCGACATCGTTTGACTGTGTGTGCTGTCCAAGGGCGGTGATGGCATGCTACGCCCGACATTACCGACCGTGTGTGATCTCCAAGGCGGTGATGTCATGCCACGCCCGATGTTGCCGACCGTGTGCGCTATACAAGTGCGGTGATGTCATGCCACGCCTGACATCATTCGACCGTGCGTGCAGTCCAAGGGGGGTGATGTCATGCCACACTCGACGTCATTCGACCATGTTTGCTGTACAAAGGCACTGATGTCATGCCACACCCGACGTCGTTTGATCGTTTGTGCTGCCCAAAGGCGATGATGCCATGCCACGCCCGACGTCTTTCGATCATGTGTGCTGGCCAAGGGCGGTGATTTCATGCCACGCCCGACGTCGTTTGACCGGGAATGCTGCCGAAAGGCGATGATGGCATGCCACTTCCGATGTCGTTCGACCGTGTGTGCTGTCCAAGGGCGGTGATGTCATGCCACACTCGACGTCGTTCGACCATGTTTGCTGTACAAAGGCGCTGATGTCATGCCACACCCGACGTCGTTTGACCGTTTATGCTGCCCAAAGGCGATGATGCCATGCCACGCCCGACGTCGTTCGACCATGTGTGCTGGCCAAGGGCGGTGATTTTATGCCACGCCCGACGTCGTTTGACCGTGAATGCTGCCCAAAGGCGATGATGGCATGCCACCTCCGACGTCGTTCGACCGTATGTGCTGTCCAAGGGCGGTGATGTCATGCCACGCCCGATGTCGTCCGACTGTATGTGTTGTCCAAGGGCGGTGATGGCATGCCATGCCTGACGTTTCCGACCTTGTGTGATGTCCAAGGGTGGTGATTCCATCCCACGCCTGATGTTGCCGTCCGTGTGTGCTTTCCGAGTGCGGTGATGTCATGCCATGCCCGACGTCATTCGACCGTGCGTGCAGTCCAAAGGTGGTGATGTCATGCCACGCTCGACGTCGTTCGGCCGTGTGCGCTGTACAAGGGCAGTGATGTCATGCCATGCCCAACGTCGTTCAACCGTGAGTGCAGTCCAAAGGCGGTGATGTCATGCGACGCTCGACGTCATTCAGCCATGTGTGCAGTACAAGGGCGGTAATGTCATGCCACACCCGACGTCGTCCGACTGTATGTGATGTCCAAGGGCGGTGATGGCATGCCATGCCCGACGTTTCCGACCGTGTGTGATGTCTAAGGGCGGTGATGTTATGCCACGCCCGATGTTGTTGTCCGTGTGTGCTTTCCTAGTGCGGTGGTGTAATGCCATGCCCGACATCGTTCGACCGTGCGTGCAGTCCAAAGGTGGTGATGTAATGCCACACTTGACGTCGTTCAGCTGTGTGTGTTGTACAAGGGCGGTGATGTCTTGCCACGCCCGACGTCGTTTGACTGTTTGTGCTGCCCAAAGGCGATGATGACATGCCACGCATGACGTCATTCAATAATATATGTTGTCCAAGGGCGGTGATGTCAAGCCACGCCCGATGTCGTTTGACTGTGTGTGTTGTCTAAAGGCGATGATGCATGCCACACCCAATGTCATCCGATCGTGTGTGCTATCCAAGGGCGGTGATAGCATGCCATGCCCGACGTCGTCCAACTGTGTGTGCTGTCCAAGGGCGGTGATGTCATGCCGCGCATGACGTTGCCGATCGTGTGTGCTGTCCAACGGCGGTGATGTCATGCCACGCTAGACTTCGTCGGACCGTGCGTGTAGTCCAAGGGCGGTGATGTCAAGCCACGCTTGACGTCGTTCGACTGTGTGTGTTGTCCAAAGACGGTGTTGGCATGTTACGCCTGACGTCGTTCGTCCGTTTTTGCCGTCCAAGGGCTATGATGGCATGCCACGCCTGACGTCGTTTGACCGTGTGTGCTATCCAAAGGCGGTGATGTTATGCCACGCCCGACGTAGTTCGACCGTGTGTGCTGCCCAAGGGCAGTGATGTGTTGCCACACCCGACGTCATCTGACCGTGTGTACTGTCCAAGGGCGGTGATGTCATGCCACGCCCGACATTGCCGACCGTGTGTGCTGTCCAAGGGCGGTGATGTCATGCCACGCCCGACGTTGCTGACCGTGTGTGCTGTCCAGCGACTGTGATGTCATGCCACGCCCGACGTCGTCCAACCGTGCGTGCAGTCCAAGGAGGGTGATGTCAATTCAAATCCGACGTCGTTGGACTGTGTGTGCTTTCAAAAGGCGGTGATGGCATGCCATGCCCGACATTACCGACCCTGTGTGTTGTCCAAGGGGGGTGATGTCATGCCACGCCCGACGTTGCCGACCGTGTGTTCTGTCCAAGGGGGTGATGTCATGCCACGCCTGACATCGTCCAACCATGCGTGCTGTCCAAAGGCGGTGATGGCATGTCACGCCCTATGTCGTTCGACCGTGGGTGCTGCCCAAAAGCGATGATGGCATGCCACGCCCGACGTCGTTCGACTGTGTGTGTTGTCCAAGGGTGGTAATGTCATGCCACGCCCAACGTTGCGCACCGTTTGTGCTGCCAAAGGTCGGTGATGTCATGCCACGCTTGACGTCTTCCAACTGTGTGTGCTGTCCAAGGTTGGTGTTGACATATCACACCCGACGTTGCTCACCGTTTGTGCTGTCCAAGGGCGTTGATGTCATGCCACGCGTGACGTCATTCGACCGTGTGTGCTGTCCAAGGGCGGTGATGTCATGCCACGCCCGACGTTTTCTAACCATCTATGCTGTCCAAGGGCGGTGATGGAATGCCACGCTCGACGTTGCCGACCGTGTGAGCTGTCCAAGGGCGGTGATGTCATGCCACGTCTGACGTCGTGTTACTGTGCGTGCAGTCCAAGGGCTGTGATGTCACGCCATGCCCGACGTCGTTCGACTCTGTGTGCTGTCCAAAGGTGGTTATGGCATGTCACGCCTGACATCGTTAGACCGTGTTTGCCGTCCAAGGGCTATGATGGCATGCCCCGCCCGACAACAATCAAACTTATGTGCTGTCCAAAGGCGGTGATGTTATGCCACGCCCGACGTAGTCCGACTGTGTGTGCTACCCAAGGGCGGTGATTTCATGACACTCCCGACATCGATCGACCGTGTGTACCATCCAAAGGCGGTGATGTCATGCACGCCTGATGTTGCCGACCGTGTGTGTTGTCCAAGTGCGGTGATGGCATATCCCGCCCGATGTTGCCGACTGTGTGTGTTGTCCAAGGGCGTTCATGTCATGCCACGCCTGACGTCGTCCGACCGTGCGTGCATTCCTAGGGCGGTGATGTCATGCCATGCCTGACGTTGCTGACCATGTGTGCTGTCCAAGGGCGGTGATGTCATACCACGACCGACGTCGTCCGACCGTGCGTGCAGTCCAAGGGCGGTGATGTAAAGCCACACCCAATGTTTTTCGACCGTGTGTGCTGTCTAAAGGCAGTGATGGCTTGTCACGCTCGACGTCGTTTGATCGTAACTACTGTCCAAAGGCGTTGATGTCATGCCACGCCCGACCCTTCTGACCATTTGAGCAGTCCAAGGGAGGTGATGTCATGCCACGCCCAACGTCGTTCGACCGGGTGTCTTGTCCAAGGGTGGTGATGTCATGCCACACCCGACGACGTCTGACCGTCTGTGCAGTCCAAGTGAGGTGGTGTCATGCCATGCACGATGTCCTTCGACTGTGTGTGCTGCCCAACGACGATGATATCATGCCACACCCGACATCGTTCGACCGAGTGTGCTGTCCAAAGGCGGTGATGTCGTGCCACGCACAACGTAGTTTGACTGTGTGTGCTGCCCAAATGCAATGATGGAATGCCACGCTCAAAGTCGTTCGACCGTGTGTGCTGTCCAAAGGCAGTGATGGCATGTCACGCCTAACGTCGTCCAACCGTGTTTGCTGTCCAAGGGCGGTGATGTCATGCGACGCCCGACGTCATTCGACAGTGTGTGCTGTCCAAGGGCGGTGATAACATGCCACGCCCTACCTCGTGCGACCGTGTGTGCAGTCCAAGGAAGGTGATATCATGCCATACTCGATGTCGTTCGACCGTGTGTGCTGCCCAATGGCGATGATATCATGCCACACCCGACGTCGTTCGACCGAGTGTGTTGTCCAAAGGTGGTGATGACATGTCATGCCCGACGTCGTTCAACCGTGTGTGCTGTCCTAAGGCGGTGATGTCGTGCCTCGCCCAACGTCGTTTGACCGTGCGTGCTGCCCAAAGGCGATGATGGAATGCCTTGCCCAACGTCTTTCGACCGTGTGTGCTGTCCAAAGGCAGCGATGTCATGCCACGCCCGATGTAGTTCGACCGTGTGTGCTGCCCAAGGGCGGTGATTTCATTCCACGCCCGACGTCGTCCGACCGTGTGTGCTGTCCAAGGGCGTTGATGTCATGCCATGCCCGACGTAGTCCGACCGTGTGTGCTGCCCAAAGGCGATGATGGCATGCCTCGCCCGACGTCATTCGACCGTGTGTGCTGTGAAAGGGCGATGATGTCATACCACGTCCGACGTTGTCCGACCATGCGTGCAGTCCAAGGGCGGTGATGTAAAGCCACAACCGACATCGTTCGACCGTATGTGCTGTCCACAGGCGGTGATGGCATGTCACGCCTGACGTCGTCCAACCGTGATTGCCGTCCAAGGGCTATGATGGCATGCCACGCCTGACGTCGTTCGACCGTGTGTGCTGCCTAAAGGCGATGATGGCATGCCACGCCCAACGTCGTTCGACCGTGTATGCTGTCTAAAGACGGTGATGTTATGCCACGCCCGATGTAGTCCGACCGTGTGTACTGTCCAAGGGCGGTGATGTCATGCCACGCTGAACGTCGTCCGACCATGTGTGCTGTCCAAGGGCGGTGATGGCATGCCACACCCGACGTTGCCGACTGTGTGTGCTGTCCAAGAGCGGTGATGTCATGCCACGCCCGATGTTGCCGACCGTGTGTGCTGTCCAAGGGCGATGATTTCATGCCATGCCTGACGTCGTCCGACCGTGCATGCCATCCAAGGGCGGTGATGTGATGCCACGTAGAACGTCATTCGACCGTGTGTGCTGTCCAAAGGCAGTGATGTCATGCCACGCTCAACGTCATTCAACCGAGTGTGCTGTCCAAAGGCGGTGATGCCATGCCACGCATGACGTAGTCCGACAGTGTGTGCTGCCCAAGGGAAGTGATGTCATTCCATGCCCGACGTTGTCCGACTGTATGTGCTGTCCAAGGGCGGTGATCTCATGCCACGCCCGACGTAGTCCGACCGTGTGTGCTTCCCAAAGGCAATGATGGCATGCCACGCCCGATGTCGTTGGACTGAGTATGCTTTCCAAAGGCGGTGATAGCATGTCACACCCGACGTCGTTCGATCGTGTTTGCCGTCCATGGGCTATGATGTCATGCCACGCCCGACGTCATTCGACAGTGTGTGCTGCCCAAAGGCGATAATGTCATACCACGCCCGACGTAGTCCGACCGTGTGTCCTGCCCAAAGGCGATGATGGCATGCCACGCTCGACGTTGTTCGACCGTGTGTGGTGTCCGAAGGTGGTGATGTCATTCCATACCCGACGTAGTCCGACCGTGTGTGTTGTCCAAATGTAGTGATGGCACGTCACGCCCGACGTCGTTCGACCGTGTGTGCTGTCCAAAGGCGGTGATGTCATGCCACGCCCGACGTCGTTCGACCATGTGTGCTGTCAGAAGGCGGTGATGTCATTCCACGCCCGACGTAGTCCGACCGTGTGTGCTGTCCAAAGGCAGTGATGTCATGCCACGCCCGATATTGCTGACCATCTGTGCTGTCCAAGGGCGGTGATGTCATGCCACACCCGACGTCCTCTAACCGTGCGTGTAGTCCAAGGGCGGTGATTTCAATCCACGCTGGATGTTGATTGAACGTGTGTGCTTTCCCAAGACGGTGATGGCATGTCATGCCCGACGTCGTTTGACCATGTGTGCTGCCTTCAGGCAATGATGGCATGCCACTCCCGACGTCGTTCGATCGTGTGTGCTGCCCAAGGGCGGTGATGTCATGCCACTCCCGACGTCGTCCAACCGTGTGTACTGTCCAAGGGCGGTGATGTCGTGCCACGCCCGACGTCATTTGACCATGTGTGCTGTCCAAGGGCAGTGATGTCATGCAACTCCCAACGTCGTCAGATCGTGCGTGCAATCCAAGGGTGGTGATGTCATGTCATGCCCGACGTCGTCAGACCGTGTGTGCTGTCCAAGGGCGGTGATGTCATGCCACAGCCGATGTTGCCGACCGTGTGTGCTGTCCAAGGGCGGTGATGCCATGCCACGCCCGACGTTGTTGATCGTGTGTGCTGTCTTAGAGCGGTGATGTCATGCCATGCCCGTCATTACCGACCGTGTGTGCTGTCAAAGGGCGGTGATGTCTTGCCACGCCCGACGTTGCCTACCGTGTGTGCTGTTTAAGGGTGATGATGTCATGCTACGCCCGACATTACCGACCGTGTGTGTTGTCCAAAGGCGGTGATGTCATGCCACGCTCGACGTTGCCGACCGTGTGTGTTGTCATAGGGCGGTGATGTCATGCCACGCCCGACGTTGCTGACTGTGTGTGTTGTCTAAGGGCGGTGATGTCATTCCATGTCCGACGTCATCTGACCGTGCATGCAGTCCAAGGGCAGTGATGTCATGCCATGCCCGACGTCATTTGACCGTGTGGGCTATCCAAAGGCGGTGATGTCATGCAACACCCGACGTCGTCCGACTGTGTGTACTATCGTAGGGCAGTGTTGTCATGCCACGCCCGACGTTACCGATCGTGTGTGCTGTCCAAGGGCGGGGATGTCATGCAACGCCCGACGTTGCCAACTGTGTGTGCTGTCCAAGGGCGGTGATGTTATTCCATGTCCGACGTTGTCCGACCGTGCATGCAGTCCAAGGGCGGTGATGTCATGCCATGCCCGACGTCGTTCGACCGTGTGTGCTATCCAAAGGCGGTGATGTCATGCAACGCCCGACGTCGTCCGACTGTGTGTACTGTCGTAGGGCGGTGATGTCATGCCACGGCCGACGTTGCCGACCGTGTGTGTTGTCCAAGGGCGGGGATGTCATGCTACGCCCGACGTCGTCCGCATGTGTGTGTTGTCCAAGAGCGGTGATTTCATGCAACGCCCAACGTTGCCGACCATGTGTGCGATCCAAGGGAGGTGATGGCATGCCACGCCTGACGTCGTCCGACCGTGTGTGCTGCCCAAAGGCGATGATAGAATGCCATGCCCGATGTCGTTCGACCGTGTGTGCTGTCCAAAGGCGGTGATTTCATGCCATGCCCGACGTTGCCGATCGAGTGTGTTGTCCTAGGTCGTTCTACTGTGTGTGTTGTCCAAAGGCGGTGATGTTATGCCACGCCCGACATAGTCCGACCGTGTTTGCTGCCCAAGGGCGTTTATGTCATGCCACTCCCGATGTGGTCCGACCGTGTGTACTATCCAAGGGCGGTGATGTCTTGCAATGCCCGACGTTGCCGTCCGT
Organism: Solanum lycopersicum; assembly: GCF_036512215.1. NCBI lineage: Eukaryota > Viridiplantae > Streptophyta > Magnoliopsida > Solanales > Solanaceae > Solanum > Solanum lycopersicum. The sequence continues at coordinate 10,878,649 of NC_090807.1, forward strand.
GTGTGCTGTCCAAGGGCAGTGATGTCATGCCTCTCCCGACGTCGTCCGACCGTGCGTGCAGTCCAAGGGTGGTGATGTCATGCCACGCCCAACGTCGTCCGACCGTGTGTTCTTTCAAAGGGAGGTAATGCCATGCCACGACCGACATTGCCGACCATGTTTGTAGTCCAAGGGTGGTGATTTCATGCTATGCCCGACGTCGTCCAACCGTGCATGAAGTCCTAGGGAGGTAATGTAATGCCAAGCCCGACGTCGTTCGTTCGTGTTTGCTGCCCAACGGCGATGATGGCATGCCAAACCTGAATTCGTTCGACCGAGTGTGCTTTCCAAACGCAGTGATGTCATGCCACGCCCGACGTAGTTCGACCGTGTGTGCTGTCGGAGGGCGGTGATGCCATGTGACGCCCGACATTACCGATCGTGTGTGCTGTCCAAAGGCGGTGATTGCATGTCACGCCCGACGCCATTCGACCGTGTGTGTTGTCCAAGGGCAGTGATGGCATATCACGCCCGACGTTGCCGACCGTGTGTGCTGTCCAAATGCGGTGATGTCATGCCATGCCCGACGTCGTCCCACCGTGCATGCAGTCTAAGGGCGATGATGTCATGCCACGCCCGACTTCGTTCGACCGTGTGTGTTGTCCAAGGGCGGTGATGTCATGCCATGCCCGACATTGTTTGACCGTTTGTGCAGCCCAAAGGCGATGATGACATGCCATGCCCGACATCGTCCGACTTTGCGTGCAGTCCAAGGGCAGTGATGTCATGCCACGCCAAACGTCGTTCGACCGTGTGTGTTGTACAAGGGCAGTGATGTCATTCCACGCCCGACGTAGTCCGACCGTGTGTGCTGTCCAAAGGGGGTGATGACATGTCAAGCCCGACGTCGTTCGACCGTGTGTGTTGTCAAAGGGTAGTGATGGTATATCACACCCGGCGTTATCGACCGTGTGTACTGTCTAAGGGCGGTGATGTCATGCCACGCCCAACGTCGTTCGACTGTGTCTGCTATCCAAGGGCGGTGATGTCATGCCATGCCCGACGTCATTTGACTATTTGTGTTGCCCAAAGACGATTATGGCATGCCACGCTCGACATCGTCCGATCGTGCGTGCTTTCCAAGGGTGGTGATGTCATGCCACGCCCGACGTCGTTCGACCGTGTGTGCTGTCCAAGGGCGGTGATGTCATGCCACGCCCGACGTTATTTGACCATTTGTGCCGCCCAAAGACGTTGATGGCATGCCACGCCCGACAGCGTCCGACCGTGCGTGTAGTCCAAGGGCTGTGATGTCATGCCACGCCCGACGTCGTTCGACCGTGTGTGCAGTCCAAGGGCGGTGATGTCATGCCACGCCCGACGTTGCCGACCGTGTGTGTTATCCAAGCGCAGTGATGTAATGCTACGCCTGACGTCGTCCTACTGTGTGTGCAGTCCAAGGGCGGTGATGTCAAGCCACGCTCGACATCGTTTGACATTGTTTGCCATCCAAGGGCTATGATGGAATGCCACGCCCGACGTCGTTCGACCGTGTGTGCTGCTCAAAGGTGATGATGGCATGCCACGCCTGACGTCGTTCTACCGTGTGTGCTGTCTCAAGGCGGAGATGTCATGCCAAGCCCGATGTAGTCTGACCGTGTGTGCTGCCCAAGGGCGGTCATGTCATGCCACTCCCGACGTTGTTCGACTGTGTGTGGGGTCCAAAGGTGGTGATGTCATTCCATGCCCGACGTAGTCTGACCGTGTGTGTTGTCCAAATGTGGTGATGGCACGTCACGCCCGACGTCGTTCAACCGTGTGTGTTGTCCAAAGGCGGTGATGTCATGTCACGCCCGACGTCGTTCGACCGTGTGTGCTTTCCAAAGGTGGTGATGTCATGCCACGCCCGAAGTAGTCCGACCGTGTGTACTGCCCGAAGACGGTGATGTCATGCCACGCTCGACGTTGCCAACCATCTGTGCTGTCCAAGGGCGGTTATGTCATGCCGCGCCCGACGTCCTCCAACTGTGCGTGTAGTCCAAGGGCGGTGATTTCAATCCACGCACGACGTTGTTTGAACGTGTGTGCTTTCCAAAGACGGTGATGGCATGTCATGCCCGACGTCGTTCGACCGTGTGTGCTGCCTTAAGGCAATGATGGCATACCACGCCCGACGTCGTTCGATCGTGTGTGCTGCCCAAGGGCGGTGATGTCATGCCACTCCGGACGTCATCCGACCGTGTGTACTGTCTAAGGGCGGTGATGTCGTGCCACGCCTGACGTCGTTCGACCGTGTGTGCTGTCCAAGGGCATTGATGTCGTGCAACTCCCGACGTCGTCAGACCGTGCGTGCAATCCAAGGGTGGTGATGTCATGTCATGCCCGATGTCGTCCGACCGTGTGTGCTGTCCAAGGGCGGTGATGGCATGCCACGCCCGACGTTGCCGACCGTGTGTGATGTCCAAGGGCGGTGATGTCATGCCTTGCCTGACGTTGTCGAACATGTGTGCTGTCCAAGGGCGGTGATGTCATGCCACGCCCGATGTCTTCGGACCATGCGTGCAGTCAAAGGGAGGTGATGACATGCCACGCCCGATGTCGTTCGAGCGTGCGTGCTGCCCAACGGCGATGATGGCATGCCACACCCGATGTCGTTTTACTGAGTGTGTTGTCCAAAGGCGGTGATGGCATGTTATACACGACGTTAATTGACCGTGTGTGCTGTCTAAAGGCGGTGATGTCATGCCACGCCCAATGTTGTTTGACCGTGTTTGCTGCCCATAGGCGATGATAGAATGCCACGCCTGACGTCGTTCAACCGTGTGTGCTATCCAAAGGCGGTGATGTCATGCCACGCCCGACATCGTTCGACCGTGTGTGCTTTCTAAGGGCAGTGATGTCATGCCACAACCGACGCTGTTTGACCATTTGTGCAGCCCTAAGGCAATGATTAAATGCCACGCCCAACATCGTCCGACCGTGCGTGCAGTCTTAGGGCGGTGATGTCATGCCACGCCAGACGTCGTTCGACTGTGTGTGCTGTAAGGGCAAAGATATCATTCCATGCCCTACGTAGTCCGACCGTGTGTGCTGTTCAAAAGCGGTGATGACATGTCAAGCACGACGTCATTCGATCGTGTGTGTTGTCCAAGGGCAGTGATGGCATATCACGCCCGACGTTGCCGACCGTGTGTACTGTCCAAGGGCGGTGATGTCATGCCACGCCCAACGTCGTTCAATCGTCTGTGCTGTCCAAGGGCGGTGATGTCATGCCACGCCCAACGTCATTTGACCGTTTGTGCCCAAAGACGATGATGGCATGCCACGCCCGACATCGTCCGACCATGCGTGCTGTCTAAGAGCGGTGATGTTATGCCATGCCCGACGTCATTCAATCGTCTGTGCTGCCCAAGGGCGGTGATTTCATGCCACGCCCGACGTCATTTGACCCTTTGTGCCCAAAGACGATGATGGCATGCCACGCCCGACATCGTCCGACCATGCGTGCTGTCCAAGGGCGATGATGTCATGCAACGCCCGACGTCATTTGACCGTTTATGCCACCCAAAGACGCTGATGGCATGCCACGCCCGACATCATCTGATCGTGCGTGCAGTCCAAGGGCCGTGATGTCATGCCACGCCCAACGTCGTTCAACCGTATGTGCAGTCCAAGGGTGGTGATGTCATCCCACGCCCGACGTTGCCGACCGTGTGTGTTGTCCAAGGGCGGTGGTGTAATGTCACGCCTGACGTCGTCCTACTGTGCATGCAGTCCAACGACGGTGATGTCAAGCCACGCCCGACATCGTTCGACATTGTTTGCCATCAAAGGGCTCTAATGGAATGCCACGCCCGACGTCGTTCGACTGTGTGTGCTACTCAAAGGTGATGATGGCATGCCACGCCCGACGTCGTTCAACCGTGTGTGCTGTCTCAAGGCGGAGATGTTATGCCAAGCCCGATGTAGTCTGACCGTGTGTGCTTCCCAAGGGCGGTGATGTCATGCCACTCCCGACGTCGCCCGACAGTGTGTACTGTCTAAGGGCGGTGAAGTCATGCCATGCCCGACGTTGCCGACCGTGTGTGCTGTGCAATGGCATTGATGTCATGCCACACTCGATGTTGCCGACCGTGTGTGTTGTCCAAGAGCGGTGATGTCATGCCACGCCCGACGTCATCCGACCGTGCATTCAATCCAAGGGCGGTGATGTCATGCCACGCCCGACGTCCTTCTACCGTGTGTGCTGTCCAAAGGAAGTGATGTCATGCCATGCCCGACGTTGCCGACCGTGTGTGCCTTCCAAGGGTAGTGATATCATGCCACGCGCGACGTTGCCAACCGTTTGTGCTGTCCAAGGGCGGTGATGTCATTCCACGCCCGACGTCGTCCGACCTTGCATGCTGTCCAAGGGCGGTGATGTCATGCCATGCCCGACGTCGTTCGATCGTGTGTGCTATCCAAAGGCGGTGATGTCATGCAACGCCCGACGTTGTCCGACTGTGTGTACTGTCCTAGGGCGGTGAAGTCATGCCACGCCCGACGTTGCAGACCGTGTGTGCTGTCCAAGGGCGGGGATATCATGCTACGCCCGACGTCGTCCGACTGTGTGTGTTGTCCAAGAGCGGTGATGTCATGCCACGCCCGACGTTGCCGACCATGTATGCGGTCCAAGGGCGGTGATGTCATGCCACGCCCGACGTCGTTCGACCGAGTGTGTTTTTCAAGGGCGGTGATGGCATGCCACGCCTGACGTCGTTCGACCGTGTGTGCTGCCCAAAGGCGGTGATTTCATGCCACGCCCGATGTTGCCGACCGAGTGTATATTCCTAGGGCGTTGATGTTATGTCACGCCGGACGTCGTGTGACCATGCGTGCCTTCCAAGGGAGGTGATATCATGCCACGGCCGACGTCGTTCGATCGTGTGTGCTGCCCAACCGCGATGATGACATGCCACACCAAACGTCGTTCGACTGAGTGTGCTGCCCAAAGGCGGTGATGGCATGTCACGCCCGACGTTGTTAAACCGTGCGTGCAGTCAAAGAGCGGGGATGGCATGCCACGCCCGACGTCGATCGACCGTGTGTGCTGTCCAAGGGAGGTGATGTCATGCCACGTCCGACTCTGTGTGCTGTTCAAGGGCGGTGATGGCATGCCACGCCTAACGTTGTCGACCTTGTGTGCTGTCAAAGGGCGGTGATGTCATGCCATGCTCGACGTTCCCGTTCGTGTGTGCTGTCTGAGGGCGGTGATGTCATACCACGCCCGACGTCGTCCGACCCTGCATGTAGTCCAAAGACGGTGATGTCATGCCACGCCCTACGTCGTTCGACCATGTGTGCTACCCAACGGCGATGATGGCATGCAACACCTGACGTCTACGACGGAATGTGCTGTCAAAAGGTGGTGATGGCATGTCACGCCCGATGTTGTTCGACCGTGAGTGATGCCCAAAGGTGATAATGGCATGCCACGCCCGACGTCGTTCGACCGTGTGTGCTATCCAAAGGCGGTGATGTCATGCAACGCCCAACGTCGTCCGACTGTGTGTACTGTCCTAGGGCGGTGATGTCATGCCACGCCCGACGTTGCCGACCGTGTGTGCTGTCCAAGGGCGGAGATGTCATGCAACGACCGACGTCGTCCTCCTGTGTGTGTTGTCCAAGAGCGGTGATGTCATGCCACGCCCGACGTTGCCTACCATGTGTGCGCTCCAAGGGCGGTGATGTCATGCCACGCCCGACGTCGTTCGACCGAGTGTGTTTTTCAAGGGCGGTGATGGCATGCCACGCCTGACGTCGTCCGACCGTGTGTGATGCCCAAAGGGCAGTGATGTCATTCCACGCCCGACGTCGTCCGACCGTGCATGCAGTCAAAGGGCGGTGATGTCATGCCATGCCCGACGTCGTTCGACCGTATGTGCTATCCAAAGGTGGTGATGTCATGCAATGCCCGACGTCGTCCGACTGTGTACTGTCCTAGGGCGGTGATGTCATGCCACGCCCGACGTTACCGACCGTGTGTGCTGTCCAAGGGCGAGGATGTCATGCTACGCCCGATGTCGTCCAACTGTGTGTTGTCCAAGAGCGGTGATGTCATGCCACGCCCGACGTTGCCTACCATGTGTGCGGTCTAAGGGCGGTGATGTCATGCCACGCCTGACGTCGTTCGACCGAGTGTGTTTTTCAAGGGCGGTGATGGCATACCATGCCTGACGCCGTCCGACCGTGTGTGCTGCCTAAAGGCGATGATGGAATGCCATGCCCGATGTCGTTCGACCGTGTGTGCTGTCCAAAGGCGGTGATTTCATGCCACGCTCGACGTTGCCGACCGAGTGTGCTGTCCTAGGGCGTTGATGTTATGCCACGCCCGACGTCGTCCGACCATGCGTGCATTCCAAAGGAGGTGATGTCATGCCACGCCCGACGTCGTTTAATCCTGTGTGCTGCCCAACCGCGATGATGACATGCCACACCAAACGTCGTTCGACCGAGTGTGCTACCCAAAGGCGGTGATGGCATGTCACGCCTGACGTCGTTAAACCGTGCGTGCAGTCCAAGGGCGGTGATGTCATGCCACGCCGGACGTCGATCGACCGTGTGTCCTGTCCAAGGGAGGTGATTTCATGCCACGTCCGACCGTGTGTGCTGTCCAAGGGCGGTGATGGCATGCCACGCCTAACGTTGTCGACCTTGTGTGCAGTCCGAGGGCGGTGATGTCATGCCACGCTCGACGTCGTCTGACCGTGCGTATAGTCCAAGGACGGTGATGTCATGCCATGCCCTATGTCGTTCGACCATTTGTGCTGTCCAATAACGGTGATGTCATGCCATGTCGTACGTCGTCTGACCGTGCGTGCAGTCTTAGGGTGGTGATGTCATGACACGCCTAACATCGTTCGACCATGTGTGCTGCCCAACGGCGATGATGGCATGCAACACCTGCCGTCGTTCGACGGAATGTGCTGTCAAAAGGCGGTGATGGCATGTCATGCCCGACGTTGTTCGACCATGTGTGCTGTCCAAAGGCGGTGATTTTATTCCACGCCCAACATCGTTCAACAGTGAGTGATGCCCAAAGGCGATGATAGCATTCCACGCTTGACGTCGTTCGACTGTGTGTGCTGTCCAAGAGCAATGATTTCATGTCACGCCCGACGTAGTCCGACCATGTGTGCTGCCCAATGGCGGTGATGTCATGCCACGCCCGACGTTGCCGACCGTGTGTGCTGTCCAAGGGCAGTGATGTCATGCCACACCCGACGTTGCTAATCGTGTGTGTTGTCCAAGGGAGGTGATGTCATTCCACGCCCGACGTCGTCCGACTGTGCGTGCAGTCCAAGGGCGGTGATGTCATGCCATGCCCGACGTCGTTCAACTGTGTGTGCTATCCAAAGGCGGTGATGTCATGCCAGGCCCGACGTCGTCCGACTGTGTGCTGTCCAAGGACAGTGATGTCCTGCCCACTCAACGTTGCCGACCGTGTGTGCAGTCCAAGGGCGGGGATGTCATGCCACGCCCGACATCGTCTGACTGTGTGTGCTGTCCAAGAGCAATGATGTCATGCCACGCCGGACGTTGCCGACCATGTGTGCAGTCAACGGGCGGTGATGTCATGCCACACCTGATGTCGTTCGATTGTGCGTGCGTTCCAAGGGCGGTGATGTCATGCGAAGCCCGACGTCGTTCGACCGAGTGTGTTTTTCAAGAGCGGTGATGGCATGTCACGCCTGACATCGTCCGACCGTGCGTGCAGTGCAAGGGCGGTGATGGCATGTCATGCCCATCATCGTTCGACCGTCTGTGCTTTCCAAAGGCGGTGATGTCATGCCACAGCCAACGTCGTTTGACCGTATGTGCTGCCCAAAGGCGATCATGGAATGCCATGACCGATGTCGTTCGACCATGTGTGCTGTCCAAAGGCGGTGATTTCATGCCACGCCCGACGTCGTACGACCATGCGTGCATTCCAAGGGAGGTGATATCATGCCACGCCCGACATCGTTCGATCGTGTGTGCTGCCCAACCGCAATGATGACATGCCACACCAAACGTCATTCGACCGAATGTGCTGTCCAAAGGCGGTGATGTCATTCCACGCCCGACGTCGATTGACCGTGTGTGCTGTCCAAGGGAGGTGTAGCCATCCCACGTCCGACGCCGTCCGACCGTGTGTGCTTTCCAAGGGCGGTGATGGCATGCCACGCCTAACGTTGTCGACCTTGTGTGCTGTCCAAGGGCGCTGATGTCATGCCACGCCCAACGTTATCGTCCGTGTGTGCTGTACGAGGGCGGTGATATCATGCCACGCCCGAGGTCGTCCGACCGTGCGTGTAGTCCAAGGACGGTAATGTCATGCCACGCTTGACGTCGTTCGACCGTGTGTGTTGTCCCAAGGCGGTGATGTTATGCCACGCTCGACGTTAACGACCATGTGTGCTGCCCAACGGCGATGATGGCATGCCACACCCGATGTCATTTTACTTAGTGTGTTGTCCCAAGGCGGTGATGGCATGTAACACCCGACGTCAATTGACCGTGTGTGCTGTCCAAAGGCGGTGATGTCATGCCACGCCTAACATCATTTGACCATGTTTGCTACCCATAGGCGATGAAGGAATGCCACGCCTGACGTCGTTCAACCGTGTGTGCTATCCAAAGGAGGTGATATCATGCCACACCCGACATTGTTCGACCGTGTGTGCTTTCCAAGGGCGGTGATGTCATGCCACAGCCGACGTTGCCGACTGTGTATGTTGTCCAAGGGCGGTGATGTCATGCCACGCCCGACGTTGCCAACCGTGTGTGCTGTCCAAAGGCGGTGATGTCATGCGACGCCCGTCATTACTGACCGTGTGTGCTGTCCAAGGGAGTTGATGTCGTGCAATGCCCGACGTAGCCGACCGTGTGTGTTGTCCAAGGGCGGTGATGTCATGCCACACCCAACATTACCGATCGTGTGTGTTGTCCAAGGGCGGTGATGTCATGCCACGCCCGACGTTGCCGACTATGTGTGTTTTCCAAGGGAGGTGATTTCATGCCACGCCCAACATTACCGACTGTGTGTGCTGTCCAAGGGCAGTGATGTCATGCCACACCCGATGTTGCCGTCTGTGAGTGTTGTCCAAGGGCGGTGATGTCATTCCACGCCTGACATTACCGTCCGTGTGTGATGTCCATGGGTGGTGATGTCATGCCACGCCCGACGTTGTCGACTATGTGTGTTGTCCAAGGGTGGTGATGTCATGCCACGCCCGACGTCTTCCGACCATTTGTGCAGTCCAAGGGAGGTGATGTCATGCCATGCCCGATGTCCTTCGACCGTATGTGCTGCCCAAGGGCGATTATATCATGCCACACTCGACGTCGTTCGACCAAGTGTGCTGTTTAAAGGCGGTGATGTCGTGCCACGCGCAACGTCGTTTGACTGTGTGTATTGCCCAAAGGCAATGATGGAATGCCATGCCCGACGTCGTTCGACCGTGCGTGCAGTCCAAGGGCGGTGATGTAAAGCCACACCCGACGTCGTTTGACCGTGTGTGCTGTCCAAAGGCGGTGATGGCATGTCACGCCAGACGTCGTCCGATCGTGTTTGCCGTCCAAGGGCTATTATGGCATGCCACACCTGATGTCGTTCGACCGTGTGTGCTGCCCAAAGCAATGATGGAATGCCATGCCAAACGTCGTTCGACCGTGTGTGTTGTCCAAAGGCGGTGATGTTATGCCACTCCCGACGTAGTGCGATCGTGTGTACTTTCCAAAGGCGGTGATGTCATGCCACGCCCGACGTTGTCCGACCGTGTGTGCTGTTTAAGGGCGGTGATGGCATGCCACGCCCGACGTTCCCGTCCGTCTGTGCTATTCAAGGGAGATGATGTCATGCCACGCCCGACGTTGGTGACCGTGTGTGCTATCCAAGAGGGTTATGTCATTGCAAGCTTGACGTCGTCCGATTGTGCGTGCAGTCCAAAGGCGGTGATGTCATGCCACGCCCGACGTCATTCGACAGTGTGTGCTGTCAAAGGGCGGTGATAACATGACACGCCCGACGTCGTCCGACCGTGAGTGCAGTCCAAGGGAGGTGATGTCATGCCACGCTCGATGTCGTTCGACCGTGTGTGCTGCCCAACAGTGATTATATCATGCCACACCTGACGTCGTTCGACCTAGTGTGTTGACCAAAGGCGGTGATGTCGTGCCTCGCCCAACGTTGTTTGACCGTGTGTGCTACCCAAAGGCGATGATGGAATGCCACGCCCGACGTCTTTCGACTGTGTGTGCTGTTCAAAGGAGGTGATGTCATGCCACGCCCGACGTAGTCTTACTGTGTTTGCTGTTCAAGGGCGGTGATGTCATTCCACGCCCGACGTCGTCCGACCGTGTGTGCTGTCCAAGGGCGGTGATGTCATGCCACGCCCGACGTCTTTCGACTGTGTGTGCTGTTCAAAGGAGGTGATGTCATGCCACGCCCGACGTAGTCTTACTGTGTTTGCTGTTCAAGGGCGGTGATGTCATGCCACGCCCGACGTTGTACCACCGTATGTGCTGTCCAAGGGCGGTGATGTCATGCCACGCCCGACGTAGTCCGACCGTGTGTGCTGCCCAAAGGCAATGATGGCATGCCACGCCCGATGTCATTCGCCCGTGTGTGCTGTCCAAGGGCAGTGATGTCATGCCACGCCCGACGTAGTTCGACCGTGTGTGCTGCCCAAGGGCGGTGATGTATTGCCACTTCCAACGTCCATGCCCGACGTTGCCGACCGTGAGTACTGTCCAAGGGCGGTGATGTCATGCCACACCCGACATTGCCGACCGTGTATGCTGTCCAAGGGCGGTGATGACATGGCACGCCTTGCGTTGCCGGCCGTGTGTGCTATCAACCGGCGTTGATGTCATGCCACGCCCGACGTCGTCTAACTGTGCGTGCAGTCCCAGGAGGGTGATGTCATGCCACGGCCGATGTCGTTGGACTGTGTGTGCTTTCCAAAGGCGGTGATGGCATGTCACGCCTGACGTCGTTTTATCGTGTTTGCCGTCCATGGGCTATGATGTCATGCCACGCCCGACGACGTCCGACCGTGTGTGCTGCCCAAAGGCGATGATGTCATGCCACGCCCGACGTAGTCCGACCGTGTGTGCTGCCCAAAAACGATGATGGCATGCCACGCTCGACGTTGTTCGACCTTGTGTGGTTTCCAAAGGCGGTGATGTCATTCCATGCCCGACGTAGTCCGACCGTGTGTGTTGTCAAAATGTGGTGATGGCACGTCACACCCGACGTCATTCGACCTTGTGTTCTGTCCAAAGGCGGTGATATCATGCCACACCCGACGTCGTTCGACCGTGTGTGCTGTCCAAAGGTGGTGATGTCATGCCACGCCCAACGTCGTTCGATCGTGTGTGCTTTCCAAAGGCGGTGATGGCATGTCATGCCTGACGTCGTTCGACCATTTTTGCTGTCCAAGGGCTATGATTGCATGCCACGCCTGACGTCATTGCACCGTGTGTGCTTCCCAAAGGCGATGATGGCATGCCAAGCCATACGTCGTTCTACTTTGTGTGCTGTCCAAAGGCGGTGATGTTATGCCACGCCCGACGTAGTCCGACCGTGTTTGCTACCCAAGGGCGTTTATGTCATGCCACTCCCGATGTGGTCCGACCATGTGTACTATCCAAGGGCGGTGATGTCATGCCATGCCCGACGTTGCCGTCCGTGTGTGCTGTCCAAGGGCAGTGATGTCATGCCACTCCCGACGTCGTCCGACCGTGCGTGCAGTCCAAGGGTGGTGATGTCATGCCACGCCCAACGTCGTCCGATTGTGTGTTCTTTCCAAGGGAGGTAATGCCATGCCACGACCGACATTGCCGACCGTGTTTGTAGTCCAAGGGTGGTGATTTCATGCCACGCCCGACGTCGTCCGACCGTGCGTGAAGTCCTAGGGAGGTAATGTCATGCCAAGCCCGACGTTGTTCGTTCGTGTTTGCTGCCCAACGGAGATGATGGCATACCAAACCTGACGTCGTTCGACTGAGTGTGCTGTCCAAATGCAGTGATGTCATGCCATGCCCGACGTAGTCCGGCCGTGTGTGCTGTCCAAGGGCGGTGATGCCATGTGACGCCCGACATTACCGATCGTGTGTGCTGTCCAAAGGCGGTGATGGCATGACACGCTCGACGCCATTCGACCGTGCATGTTGTCCAAGGGCAGTGATGGCATATCACGCCCGACGTTGCCGACCGTGTGTGCTGTCCAAACGTGGTGATGTCATGCCACGCCCGACGTCGTTCGACCGTGCGAGCAGTCCAAGGGCGATGATGTCATGCCACGCCCAACGTCGTTCGACAGTGTCTGCTGTCCAAGGGCGGTGATGTCATGCCATGCCTGACGTCATTTGACTATTTGTGTTGCCCAAAGACGATGATGGCATGCCACGCCCGACATCGTCCGATCATGCGTGCTGTCTAAGGGTGGTGATGTCATGCCACGCCCGACGTCGTTCGACCGTGTGTGCTGTCCAAGGGCGGTGATGTCATGCCACGCCCGATGTTATTTGATCGTTTGTGCCGCCCAAAGACGTTGATGGCATGCCACGCCCGACAGCGTCCGACCGTGCGTGTAGTCCAAGGGCGGTGATGTCAAGCCACGCCCGACGTCGTCCGACAGTGTTTGCAGTCCAAGGGAGGTGATGTCATGCCACGCCCGATGTCGTTCAACCGTGTGTGCTGCCCAACGGCGATGATATCATGTCACACCCGATGTCGTTCGAACGAGTGTGATCTCCAAAGGCGGTGATTGCATGTCACGCCCTACGTCGTTCGATCGTGGGTGCTGTCCAAAGGCGTTGATGTCGTGCCACGCCCAACATCGTTAGACCGTGTGTGCTGTCCAAAGGCAGTGATGTTATGCCACACCTGACGTAGTTAGACCGTGTGTATTGTCGAATGACGGTGATGTCATGCCACGCCTGACGTCGTCTGACAGTGTGTGCTGTCCAAGGGCAGTGATGTCATGCCACGCCCAACGTCGTTCGACCGTGTCTGCTGTCCAAGGGCGGTGATGTCATGCCATGCCTGACGTCATTTGACTATTTGTGTTGCCCAAAGACGATGATGGCATGCCACGCCCGACATCGTCCGATCATGCGTGCTGTCTAAGGGTGGTGATGTCATGCCACGCCCGACGTCGTTCGACCGTGTGTGCTGTCCAAGGGCGGTGATGTCATGCCACGCCCGATGTTATTTGATCGTTTGTGCCGCCCAAAGACGTTGATGGCATGCCACGCCCGACAGCGTCCGACCGTGCGTGTAGTCCAAGGGCGGTGATGTCAAGCCACGCCCGACGTCGTCCGACAGTGTTTGCAGTCCAAGGGAGGTGATGTCATGCCACGCCCGATGTCGTTCAACCGTGTGTGCTGCCCAACGGCGATGATATCATGTCACACCCGATGTCGTTCGAACGAGTGTGATCTCCAAAGGCGGTGATTGCATGTCACGCCCTACGTCGTTCGATCGTGGGTGCTGTCCAAAGGCGTTGATGTCGTGCCACGCCCAACATCGTTAGACCGTGTGTGCTGTCCAAAGGCAGTGATGTTATGCCACACCTGACGTAGTTAGACCGTGTGTATTGTCGAAGGACGGTGATGTCATGCCACGCCTGACGTCGTCTGACAGTGTGTGCTGTCCAAGGGCAGTGATGTCATGCCACGCCCAACGTCGTTCGACCGTGTCTGCTGTCCAAGGGCGGTGATGTCATGCCATGCCTGACGTCATTTGACTATTTGTGTTGCCCAAAGACGATGATGGCATGCCACGCCCGACATCGTCCGATCATGCGTGTTGTCTAAGGGTGGTGATGTCATGCCACGCCCGACGTCGTTCGACCGTGTGTGCTGTCCAAGGGCGGTGATGTCATGCCACGCCCGATGTTATTTGATCGTTTGTGCCGCCCAAAGACGTTGATGGCATGCCACGCCCGACAGCGTCCGACCATGCGTGTAGTCCAAGGGCGGTGATGTCAAGCCACGCTCGACGTCGTCCGACAGTGTTTGCAGTCCAAGGGAGGTGATGTCATGCCACGCCCGATGTCGTTCAACCGTGTGTGCTGCCCAACGGCGATGATATCATGTCACACCCGATGTCGTTCGAACGAGTGTGATCTCCAAAGGCGGTGATTGCATGTCACGCCCGACGTCGTTCGATCGTGGGTGCTGTCCAACGGCGCTGATGTCGTGCCACGCCCAACATCGTTAGACCGTGTGTGCTGTCCAAAGGCGGTGATGTTATGCCACACCTGACGTAGTTAGACCGTGTGTATTGTCGAAGGACGGTGATGTCATGCCACACCTGACGTCGTCCGACAGTGTGTGCTGTCCAAGGGCAGTGATGTCATGCCAAGCCTGATGTTGCCGATCGTGTGTGCTGTTTAAGGGCGGTGATGTCATGCCACGCCCGACATTGCCGACCGTGTGTGCTGTCCAAGGGCGGTGATGTCATGCCACGCCCAACGTCATCCGACCGTGCGTGCTGTCCAAGGGCGGTGATTTCAATCCACGCCCGACGTTGTTAAACATGTGTGCTGTCCAAAGGCGGTAACGACATGTCACGCCCAACGTCGTTCGATAATGTGTGCTGTCCAAAGGCGGCGATGTCGTGCCACGCCCAACGTCGTTTGGCCGTGTGTGCTGTCCAAGGGCGGTGATGTCATGCCACGACCAACGTCGTCCGACCGTGCGTCAAGTCCAAGGGTGGTGATGTCATGCCACGCCCGAAGTCGTCCGACCGTATGTGTTGTCCAAGGGCGGTGATGGCATGCCACGCCCGACGTTGTCGACCGTGTGTGTTGTCCAAGGGTGGTGATGTCATGGCACGCCTGACATTGCCGACCGTGTGTGCTATCCAAGGGAGGTGATGTCATGACACACCCGACGTCGTTCGACTGTGTGTGCTGTCCAAGAGAGGTGATGTCATGACACGCCCAACGTCGTTCGATCGTTGTCCTGCCTAACGGTGATGATGGCATGCCACACTCGATGTCGTTTTATCGAGTGTGTTGTCCAAAGGCGGTGATGGCATGTCAAACACGACGTCGTTCCACCGTGTGTGCTCTCCAAAGGCGGTAATGTCATGCCACGCCTAACATCGTTTGACGGTGTGTGCTGCCCATTGGCGGTGATGGATTGCCACGCCCAACGTCGTTCGGCCATGTGAGCTATCTAATGGCGGTAATGTCATGCCACTCCCGAAGTAGTCCAACCATATGTGTTGCCCAAGGGTGGTGATGTCATGCCAAGCCCGACGTCATTCGACCGTGTGTGCTGTCCAAGGGCGGTGATGTTAAACCACGCCCGACGTCGTCTGACAGTGTGTGCAGTCCAAGGGAGGTGATGTCATGCCATGCCCGATGTCGTTCGAACGAGTGTGATGTCCAAAGGCGGTGATGGCATGTCACGCCCGACGTTGTTCGATCGTGGTGCTGTCCAAAGGCGGTGATGTCGTGCCACGCCCAACATCGTTCGACCTTGTGTGCTGTCCAAAGGAGGTGATATTATGCCACGCCCGATGTCGTTCGACCGTGTGTGCTGTCCAAGGGCGGTGATGCATGCCACGCCTTACATTGCCGACCGTGTGTGCTGTCCAAGGGAGGTGATGTCATGCCACGCCCGACGTTGTCGACTGTGTGCTGTCCAAGGGCGGTGATGTCATCCCACGTCCGACGTCGTCCGACCGTGTGTGCTGTCCAAGGGCGGTGATGGCATGCCACGCCTAACGTTGTCGACCTTGTGTGCTGTCCAAGGGCGGTGATATCATGCCACGCCCAACGTTACCGTTCGTGTGTAGTCCAAGGACGGTGATGTCATGCCACGCCCGACGTCGTTCGACCGTGTGTGCTGTCCCAGGGTGGTGATGTCATGCCACGCCCGACGTTGCCGACCGTGTGTGCTGCCCAACGGCGATGATGGCATGCCACACCCGATGTAGTTTTACTGAGTGTGTTGTCCCAAGGCGGTGATGGCATGTAACACCCGACGTTAATTGACCGTGTGTGCTGTCCAAAGGCGGTGATGTCATGCCATGCCCAACGTCGTTTGACCGTGTGTGCTGCCCAAAGGCGATGATGGAATGCCATGCCCGATGTCATTCGACCGTGTGTGCTGTTCAAAGGCGATGATTTCATGCCACGCCCGACGTTGCCGACCGAGTGTGATGTCCAAGGGCGGTGATGTTATGCCACGCTCGACGTCGTCAGACCATGCGTGCATTTCAAGGGAGGTGATATCTTGCCACGCCCGACGTCGTTCGATCGGGTGTGCTGCCCAACCGCAATGATGACATGCCACACCAAACGTCGTTCGACCGAGTGTGCTGTCCAAAGGGGGTGATGGCATGTCACGCCCGACATCGTTCGACAGTGCGTATAGTCCAAGGGTGGTGATGTCATGCCACGCCCGACGTTCCCGTCCGTCTGTGCTGTCCAAGGGCGATGATGTCATGCCACGACCGACGTTGCCGACTGTGTGTGTTGTCCAAGGGTGGTAATGTCATGCCACGCCCAACGTTGCGCACCGTTTGTGCTGCCAAAGGTCGGTGATGTCATGCCACGCTTGACGTCTTCCAACTGTGTGTGCTGTCCAAGGTTGGTGTTGACATATCACACCCGACGTTGCTCACCGTTTGTGCTGTCCAAGGGCGTTGATGTCATGCCACGCGTGACGTCATTCGACCGTGTGTGCTGTCCAAGGGCGGTGATGTCATGCCACGCCCGACGTTTTCTAACCATCTATGCTGTCCAAGGGCGGTGATGGAATGCCACGCTCGACGTTGCCGACCGTGTGAGCTGTCCAAGGGCGGTGATGTCATGCCACGTCTGACGTCGTGTTACTGTGCGTGCAGTCCAAGGGCTGTGATGTCACGCCATGCCCGACGTCGTTCGACTCTGTGTGCTGTCCAAAGGCGGTTATGGCATGTCACGCCTGACATCGTTAGACCGTGTTTGCCGTCCAAGGGCTATGATGGCATGCCCCGCCCGACAACAATCAAACTTATGTGCTGTCCAAAGGCGGTGATGTTATGCCACGCCCGACGTAGTCCGACTGTGTGTGCTACCCAAGGGCGGTGATTTCATGACACTCCCGACATCGATCGACCGTGTGTACCATCCAAAGGCGGTGATGTCATGCACGCCCGATGTTGCCGACCGTGTGTGTTGTCCAAGTGCGGTGATGGCATATCCCGCCCGATGTTGCCGACTGTGTGTGTTGTCCAAGGGCGTTCATGTCATGCCACGCCTGACGTCGTCCGACCGTGCGTGCATTCCTAGGGCGGTGATGTCATGCCATGCCTGACGTTGCTGACCATGTGTGCTGTCCAAGGGCGGTGATGTCATACCACGACCGACGTCGTCCGACCGTGCGTGCAGTCCAAGGGCGGTGATGTAAAGCCACACCCAATGTTTTTCGACCGTGTGTGCTGTCTAAAGGCAGTGATGGCTTGTCACGCTCGACGTCGTTTGATCGTAACTACTGTCCAAAGGCATTGATGTCATGCCACGCCCGACCCTTCTGACCATTTGAGCAGTCCAAGGGAGGTGATGTCATGCCACGCCCAACGTCGTTCGACCGGGTGTCTTGTCCAAGGGTGGTGATGTCATGCCACGCCCGACGACGTCTGACCGTCTGTGCAGTCCAAGTGAGGTGGTGTCATGCCATGCACGATGTCCTTCGACTGTGTGTGCTGCCCAGCGACGATGATATCATGCCACACCCGACATCGTTCGACCGAGTGTGCTGTCCAAAGGCGGTGATGTCGTGCCACGCACAACGTAGTTTGACTGTGTGTGCTGCCCAAATGCAATGATGGAATGCCACGCTCAAAGTCGTTCGACCGTGTGTGCTGTCCAAAGGCAGTGATGGCATGTCACGCCTAACGTCGTCCAACCGTGTTTGCTGTCCAAGGGCATGCCACACCCAACGTCGTTCGACCGTGTGTGGTGCCACTAGGTGATGATGGCATGCCATGCCCACGTCGTTCGACCGTGTGTGTTGTCCAAAGGCGGTGATGTTATGCCAGTCCCGACGTAGTCCGATCGTGTGTACTTTCCAAGGGCGGTGATGCCATGCCACGGCCGACGTCGTCCGACCGTGTGCTGTCTATGGGCGGTAATGGCATGCCACGCCCGACGTTCCCGTCCGTCTGTTCTGTCCAAGGGCGATGATGTCATGCCACGCCCGACGTTGCCGACCGTGTGTACTGCCAAGAGGGGTGATGTCATTCCAAGGCCGACGTTGTCCAATCGTGCGTGTAGTCCAAGGGCGGTGATGTCATGCGACGCCCGACGTCATTCGACAGTGTGTGCTGTCCAAGGGCGGTGATAACATGCCACGCCCTACGTCGTGCGACCGTGTGTGCAGTCCAAGGAAGGTGATATCATGCCATACTCGATGTCGTTCGACCGTGTGTGCTGCCCAATGGCGATGATATCATGCCACACCCGACGTCGTTCGACCGAGTGTGTTGTCCAAAGGTGGTGATGACATGTCATGCCCGACGTCGTTCAACCGTGTGTGCTGTCCTAAGGCGGTGATGTCGTGCCTCTCCCAACGTCGTTTGACCGTGCGTGCTGCCCAAAGGCGATGATGGAATGCCTTGCCCAACGTCTTTCGACCGTGTGTGCTGTCCAAAGGCAGCGATGTCATGCCACGCCCGATGTAGTTCGACCGTGTGTGCTGCCCAAGGGCGGTGATTTCATTCCACGCCCGACGTCGTCCGACCGTGTGTGCTGTCCAAGGGCGTTGATGTCATGCCATGCCCGACGTAGTCCGACCGTGTGTGCTGCCCAAAGGCGATGATGGCATGCCTCGCCCGACGTCATTCGACCGTGTGTGCTGTGAAAGGGCGATGATGTCATACCACGTCCGACGTTGTCCGACCATGCGTGCAGTCCAAGGGCGGTGATGTAAAGCCACAACCGACATCGTTCGACCGTATGTGCTGTCCACAGGCGGTGATGGCATGTCACGCCTGACGTCGTCCAACCGTGATTGCCGTCCAAGGGCTATGATGGCATGCCACGCCTGACGTCGTTCGACCGTGTGTGCTGCCTAAAGGCGATGATGGCATGCCACGCCTAACGTCGTTCGACCGTGTATGCTGTCTAAAGACGGTGATGTTATGCCACGCCCGATGTAGTCCGACCGTGTGTACTGTCCAAGGGCGGTGATGTCATGCCACGCTGAACGTCGTCCGACCATGTGTGCTGTCCAAGGGCGGTGATGGCATGCCACACCCGACGTTGCCGACTGTGTGTGCTGTCCAAGAGCGGTGATGTCATGCCACGCCCGATGTTGCCGACCGTGTGTGCTGTCCAAGGGCGATGATTTCATGCCATGCCTGACGTCGTCCGACCGTGCATGCCATCCAAGGGCGGTGATGTGATGCCACGTAGAACGTCATTCGACCGTGTGTGCTGTCCAAAGGCAGTGATGTCATGCCACGCTCAACGTCATTCAACCGAGTGTGCTGTCCAAAGGCGGTGATGCCATGCCACGCGTGACGTAGTCCGACAGTGTGTGCTGCCCAAGGGCAGTGATGTCATTCCATGCCCGACGTTGTCCGACTGTATGTGCTGTCCAAGGGCGGTGATCTCATGCCACGCCCGACGTAGTCCGACCGTGTGTGCTTCCCAAAGGCAATGATGGCATGCCACGCCCGATGTCGTTGGACTGAGTATGCTTTCCAAAGGCGGTGATAGCATGTCACACCCGACGTCGTTCGATCGTGTTTGCCGTCCATGGGCTATGATGTCATGCCACGCCCGACGTCATTCGACAGTGTGTGCTGCCCAAAGGCGATAATGTCATACCACGCCCGACGTAGTCCGACCGTGTGTCCTGCCCAAAGGCGATGATGGCATGCCACGCTCGACGTTGTTCGACCGTGTGTGGTGTCCGAAGGTGGTGATGTCATTCCATACCCGACGTAGTCCGACCGTGTGTGTTGTCCAAATGTAGTGATGGCACGTCACGCCCGACGTCGTTCGACCGTGTGTGCTGTCCAAAGGCGGTGATGTCATGCCACGCCCGACGTCGTTCGACCGTGTGTGCTGTCAGAAGGCGGTGATGTCATTCCACGCCCGACGTAGTCCGACCGTGTGTGCTGTCCAAAGGCAGTGATGTCATGCCACGCCCGATATTGCTGACCATCTGTGCTGTCCAAGGGCGGTGATGTCATGCCACACCCGACGTCCTCTAACCGTGCGTGTAGTCCAAGGGCGGTGATTTCAATCCACGCTGGATGTTGATTGAACGTGTGTGCTTTCCCAAGACGGTGATGGCATGTCATGCCCGACGTCGTTTGACCATGTGTGCTGCCTTCAGGCAATGATGGCATGCCACTCCCGACGTCGTTCGATCGTGTGTGCTTCCCAAGGGCGGTGATGTCATGCCACTCCCGACGTCGTCCAACCGTGTGTACTGTCCAAGGGCGGTGATGTCGTGCCACGCCCGACGTCATTTGACCATGTGTGCTGTCCAAGGGCAGTGATGTCATGCAACTCCCAACGTCGTCAGATCGTGCGTGCAATCCAAGGGTGGTGATGTCATGTCATGCCCGACGTCGTCAGACCGTGTGTGCTGTCCAAGGGCGGTGATGTCATGCCACAGCCGATGTTGCCGACCGTGTGTGCTGTCCAAGGGCGGTGATGCCATGCCACGCCTGACGTTGTTGATCGTGTGTGCTGTCTTAGGGCGGTGATGTCATGCCATGCCCGTCATTACCGACCGTGTGTGCTGTCAAAGGGCGGTGATGTCTTGCCACGCCCGACGTTGCCTACCGTGTGTGCTGTTTAAGGGTGATGATGTCATGCTACGCCCGACATTACCGACCGTGTGTGTTGTCCAAAGGCGGTGATGTCATGCCACGCTCGACGTTGCCGACCGTGTGTGTTGTCATAGGGCGGTGATGTCATGCCACGCCCGACGTTGCTGACTGTGTGTGTTGTCCAAGGGCGGTGATGTCATTCCATGTCCGACGTCATCTGACCGTGCATGCAGTCCAAGGGCAGTGATGTCATGCCATGCCCGACGTCATTTGACCGTGTGGGCTATCCAAAGGCGGTGATGTCATGCAACACCCGACGTCGTCCGACTGTATGTACTATCGTAGGGCAGTGTTGTCATGCCACGCCCGACGTTACCGATCGTGTGTGCTGTCCAAGGGCGGGGATGTCATGCAACGCCCGACGTTGCCAACTGTGTGTGCTGTCCAAGGGCGGTGATGTTATTCCATGTCCGACGTTGTCCGACCGTGCATGCAGTCCAAGGGCGGTGATGTCATGCCATGCCCGACGTCGTTCGACCGTGTGTGCTATCCAAAGGCGGTGATATCATGCAACGCCCGACGTCGTCCGACTGTGTGTACTGTCGTAGGGCGGTGATGTCATGCCACGGCCGACGTTGCCGACCGTGTGTGTTGTCCAAGGGCGGGGATGTCATGCTACGCCCGACGTCGTCCGCATGTGTGTGTTGTCCAAGAGCGGTGATTTCATGCAACGCCCAACGTTGCCGACCATGTGTGCGATCCAAGGGAGGTGATGGCATGCCACGCCTGACGTCGTCCGACCGTGTGTGCTGCCCAAAGGCGATGATAGAATGCCATGCCCGATGTCGTTCGACCGTGTGTGCTGTCCAAAGGCGGTGATTTCATGCCATGCCCGACGTTGCCGATCGAGTGTGTTGTCCTAGGGCGTTGATGTTATGCCACGCCCGACGTCGTCCGACCATGCGTGCATTCCAAGGGAGGTGATATCATGCCACGCCCGATGCTGTTCGATCGTGTGTGCTGCCCAACCGCGATGATGACATGCCACACCAAACGTCGTTCGACCGAGTGTGCTGCCGAATGGCGGTGATGGCATGTCACGCCTGACATCGTTAAACCGTGCGTGTAGTCCAAGGGTGGTGATGTCATGCAACGCCCGACGTCGATCGACCGTGTGTGCTGTCCAAGGGAGGTGATGTCATGCCACGTCCGATCGTGTGTGTTGTTCAAGGGCGGTGATGGCATGCCACACCTAACGTTGTCGACCTTGTGTGCTGTCCAAGGGCGGTGATGTCATGCCACGCCTGACGTTCCAGTCCGTGTGTGCTGTCCAAGGGCGGTAATGTCATGCCACGCCCAATGTCGTCCGATTGTGCGTGTAGTCCAAGGACGGTGATGTCATGCCACGCCCTACGTCATTCGACCGTGTGTGCTGTCCAAGGGCGGTGATGTCATGCCACGCCCTACGTCGTCTGACCGTGCGTGCAGTCCAAGTGTGGTGATGTCATGCCACGCCTGACATCGTTCGACCATGTGTGCTGCCCAACGACGATGATGGAATGCCGCACGTGACGTCGTTCGACGGAATGTGCTGTCAAAAGGCTGTGATGGCTTGTCACGCCCGACGTTGTTTGACCGTGTGTGCTGCCCAAAGGCGGTGATGTTATTCCATGCCCAACATCGTTCGACCGTGAGTGATGCCCAAAGGCGATGATGGCATGCCACGCCTGACGTCGTTCGACCGTTTGTGCTGTCCAAGAGCAATGATGTCATGCCACGCCCGACGTAGTCCGACCATTTGTGCTGCCCAAAGGCGGTGATGTCATTCCACGGCCGACGTTGCCGACTGTGTGTGCTGTGCAAGGGCGGTGATGTCATGCCACACCCGACGTCCTCCAACCGTGCGTGTAGTCCAAGGGCGGTGATTTCAATCCACGCCAGACGTTATTTAAATGTGTGTGCTTTACAAAGACGGTGATGGCATGTCATGCCCGACGTCGTTCGACCGTGTGTGCTGCCTTAAGGCAATAAAGGCCAGCCACGCCCGATGTCGTTCGATCGTGTGTGCTGCCCAAGGGCGGTGATGTTATGCCACTCCTGACGTCGTCCGACCGTGTGTACTGTCCAAGGGCGGTGATGTCGTGCCACGCCCGATGTCGTTCGACTGTGTGTTGTCCAAGGGCAGCGATGTCATGCAACTCTCTACGTCGTCATACCGTGCGTGCAATCCAAGGGTGGTGATGTCATGTCATGCCCGACGTCGTCCGACCGTGTGTGCTGCCCAAAGGCAATGATGGCATGCCACGCCTGACGTCATTCGACCGTGTGTGTTGTCCAAAGGCGGTGATGTCATGCCACTCCCGACGTAGTTCGACCGTGTGTGCTGCCCAAGGGCGGTGATGTAATGCCACTCCCGACGTCCATGCCCGATGTTGCCGACCGTGTGTACTGTCCAAAGGCGGTGATGTCATGCCACGCCTGACATTGCCGACCGTGTTTGCTGTCCAAGGGCGGTGATGACATTCCACTCCCGACGTTGCCAAGCGTGTGTGCCGTCCAACGGTGGTGATTTCATGCCACGCCCGACGTCGTCCAACCGTGCGTGCAGTCCAAGGAGGGTGATGTCATGCCACGCCCGATGTCGTTAGACTGTGTGTGCTTTCCAAAGGCGGTGATGGCATGTCACGCCCGACGTCGTTCGATCGTGTTTGCCGTCCATGGGCTATGATGTCATGCCACGCCCGACGTCGTTCGACCGTGTGTGCTGCCCAAAGGAAATGATGTCATGCCACGCCCGACGTAGTTCGACCGTGTGTGCTGCGCAAAGGCGATGATGGCATGCCACGCTCGACGTTGTTCGACCGTGTGTGGGGTCCAAAGGCGGTGATGTCATTCCGTGCCCTACATAGTCCGACCGTGTGTGTTTTCCAAATGTGGTGATGGCACGTCACGCATGACGTCATTCGACCGTGTGTGCTGTCCAAAGGCGGTGATGTCATGTCACGCCCGACGTCGTTCTACCGTGTGTGCTGTCCAAAGGCGGTGATGTCATGCCACGCCTGAAGTAGTCCGACCCTTTGTGCTGTCCAAAGGCGGTGATGTCATGCCACGCCTGAAGTAGTCCGACCGTGTGTGCTGTCAAAAGACGGTGATGTCATGCCACGCCTGACGTCATTCGATCGTGTGTGTTTTCCAAGGGCGTTGATAACAAGCCACGCCCGACGTCGTCCGACCGTGTGTGCTGTCTAACGGTGGTGATGGCATTCCACGCCCTACGTATTCCGACCGTGCATGCAGCCCAATAGCGGTGATGTCATGCCACGCCCGATGTCATTCGACCGTGTGTGCTGTCCAAGGGCGGTAATAACATGCCACGCCTGACGTCGTCTGACCGTGTGTGCAGTCCAAGGGAGGTGATGTCATGCCACGCCCGATGTCGTTCGACCGTGTGTGTTGTCCAAAGGCGGTGATGTCTTGCCCCGCCCAACGTCGTTTGACCGTGTGTGCTGCCCAAAGGCATGATGGAATTCCACGCCCGACGTCGTTCGACCGTGTGTGCTATCCAAAGGCAGTGATGTCATGTCACGCTTGACGTAGTCCGACCGTATGTGCTTTCCAATGGCGGTGATGTCATGCCACGCCCGACGTAGTTCGACCGTGTGTGCTGCCCAAAGGCAATGATGGCATGTCACGCCCGACGTCATTCGACCGTGTGTGCTGTCCAAGGGCGGTGATGTCATGCCACGCCCGAAGTAGTTCGACCGTGTGTGCTGCCCAAGGTCGGTGATGTAATGCCACTCCCGACGTCCATGCCCGACGTTGCCGACCGTGTGTACTGTCCAAAGGGAGTGATGTCATGCCACGCCTAACATTGCCGACCGTGTTTGTTGTCCAAGGGCGGTGATGACATGCCACACCTGACGTTGCCAACCGTGTGTGCTGTCCAATGGCGGTGATGTCATGCCACGCCCGACGTTGTCCAACTGTGCGTGCAGTCCAAGGAGGTGATGTCATGCCATGCCTGATGTCGTTGGACTGTGTGTGCTTTCCAAAGGTGGTGATGGCATGTCACGCCCGACGTCGTTCGATCGTGTTTGCCGTCCATGGGCTATGATGTCATGCCACGCCCGACGTCGTTCGATCGTGTGTGCTGCCCAAAGGCGATGATGTCATGCCACGCCCGACGCAGTCCGACCGTGTGTGCTGCCCAAAGGCGATGATGGCATGCCACGCTCGATGTTGTTCGACCGTGTGTGGGGTCCAAAGGCGGTGATGTCATTCCATGCCCGACGTAGTCCGACCGTGTGTGTTTTCCAAATGTGGTGATGGCACGTCACGCCCGACGTCGTTCGACCGTGTGTTGTCCAAAGGCGGTGATGTCATGTCACGCCCGACGTCGTTCGACCGTGTGTGCTGTCCAAAGATGGTGATATCATGCCACGCCCGAAGTAGTCCGACCGTGTGTGCTGTCCAAAGACAGTGATGTCATGCCACGCCTGACGTTGCCAACAATCTGTGCTGTCCAAGGGCGGTGATGTCATGCCACGCCCGACGTCCTCCAACTGTGCGTGTAGTCCAAGGGCGGTGATTTCAATCCACGCACGACGTTGTTTGAACGTGTGTGCTTTCCAAAGACGGTGATGTTATGTCATGCCCGACGTCGTTCGACCGTGTGTGCTGCCTTAAGGCAATGATGGCATGCCACGCCCGACGTCGTTCGATCGTGTGTGCTGCCCAAAGGCGGTGATGTCATGCCACTCCGGACGTCATCCGACCGTGTGTACTTTCTAAGGGCGGTGATGTCGTGCCACGCCCGACGTCGTTCGACCGTGTGTGCTGTCCAAGGGCAGTGATGTCGTGCAACTCCCGACGTCATCAGACCGTGCGTGCAATCCAATGGTGGTGATGTCATGTCATGCCCGACGTCGTCCGACCGTGTGTGTTGTCCAAGGGCGGTGATGGCATGCCACGCTCGACGTTGCCGACCGTGTGTGATGTCCAAGGGCGGTGATGTCATGCCTTGCCCGACGTTGCCGAACATGTGTGCTGTCCAAGGGCGGTGATGTCATGCCAGGCCCGACGTCTTCCGACCATGCGTGCAGTCCAAGGGAGGTGATGACATGCCACGCCCGATGTCGTTCGACCGTGTGTGCTGCCCAACGGCGATGATGGCATGCCACACCCGATGTCGTTTTACTGAGTGTGTTGTCCAAAGGCGGTGATGGCATGTTACACCCGACGTTAATTGACCGTGTGTGCTGTCTAAAGGCGGTGATGTCATGCCACGCCCAATGTTGTTTGACCGTGTTTGCTGCTCATAGGCGATGATAGAATGCCACGCCTGACGTTGTTCAACCGTGTGTACTGTCCAAAGGCGGTGATGTCATGCCACGCCCGACATCGTTCGACCGTGTGTGCTTTCCAAGGGCAGTGATGTCATGCCACAGCCGACGTTGTTTGACCATTTGTGCAGCCCAAAGGCAATGATGGAATGCTACGCCCGACATCGTCCGACCGTGCGTGCAGTCTTAGGGCGGTGATGTCATGCCACGCCATACGTCATTCGACCGTGTGTGCTGTAAGGGCAGTGATATCATTCCATGCCCGACGTAGTCCGACCGTGTGTGCTGTTCAAAAGCGGTGATGACATGTCAAGCACGACGTCGTTCGACCGTGTGTTTTGTCCAAGGGCAGTGATGGCATATCACGCCCGACGTTGCCGGCCGTGTGTACTGTCCAAGGGCGGTGACGTCATGCCACGCCCAACGTCGTTCGACCATGTGTGATGTCCAAGGGCGGTGATGTCATGCCACGTCCGACGTTATTTGACCGTTTGTGTTCAAAGACGATGATGGTATGCCACGCCCGACATCGTCCGACCATGCAAGCTGTCTAAGGGCGGTGATATTATGCCACGCCCGACGTTGTTCGACCGTGTGTGCTGTCCAAGGGCGGTGATGTCATGCCACGCCTGACGTCATTTGACCGTTTGTGTCGCCCAAAGACGCTGATGGCATGCCACGCCCGACATCGTCTTACCGTGCGTGCAGTCCAAGGTTCGTGATGTCATGCCATGGCCAATGTTGTTCGACCGTATGTGCAGTCCAAGGGTGGTGATGTCATGCCACGCCCGACGTTGCCGACCGTGTGTGTTGTCCAATGGCGGTGGTGTAATGCCACGCCCGACGTCGTCCTACTGTGCGTGTAGTCCAAGGGCGGTGATGTCAAGCCACGCCCGACATCGTTCGACATTGTTTGCCATCAAAGGGCTATGATGGAATGCCACGCCCGACGTTGTTCGACTGTGTGTGCTACTCAAAGGTGATGATGGCATGCCACGCCCGACGTCGTTCAACCGTGTGTGCTGTCTCAAGGTGGAGATGTTATGCCAAGCCCAATCTAGTCTGACCGTGTGTGCTGCCCAAGGGCGGTGATGTCATGCCACTCCCGACGTCACCCGACAGTATGTACTGTCTAAGGGCGGTGATGTCATGCCATGCCCGACGTTGCCGACCATGTGTGCTGTGCAATGGCATTGATGTCATGCCACACTCGATGTTGCCGACCGTGTGTGCTGTCCAAGGGCGGTGATGTCATGCCACGCCCGACGTCATCCGACCGTGCATTCAATCTAAGGGCGGTGATGTCATGCCACGCCCGACGTCCTTCTACCGTGTGTGCTGTCCAAAGGCAGTGATGTCATGCCACGCCCTACGTCGTTTGACCGTGTGTGCTGCCCAAAGGCGATGATGGAATGCCATGCCCGATGTCGTTCGACCGTGTGTGCTGTCCAAAGGCAGTAATTTCATGCCACGCCCGACGTTGCCGACTGAGTGTGCTGTCCAAGGGCGGTGATGTTATGCCACGCCTGACGTCGTCCGACCATGCGTGCATTCCAAGGGAGGTGATATCATGCCACTCCCGACGTCTTTCGATCGTGTGTGCTGCCAAACCGCAATGATGACATGCCACACCAAACGTCGTTCGACCGAGTGTGTCGTCCAAAGGCGGTGATGTCATTCCACGCCCGACGTCGATTGACCGTGTGTGCTGTCCAAGAGAGGTGATGTCATCCCACGTCCGACGTCGTTCGACCGTGTGTGCTGTCCAAGGGCGGTGATGGCATGCCACGCCTCACGTTGTCGACCTTGTGTGCTGTCCAAGGGCGGTGATATAATGCCACGCCCAACGTTACCGTCCGTGTGTGCTGTGCGAGGGCGGTGATATCATGCAACGCCTGAGGTCGTCCGACCGTGCGTGTAGTCCAAGGATGGTGATGTCATGCCACGCCCGACGTCGTTCGATCGTGTGTGCTGTCCCAGGGCGGTGATGTCATGCCACGCCCGACGTTGCCGACCGTGTGTGCTGCCCAACGGCGATGATGGCATGCCACACCCGATGTCGTTTTACTGAGTGTGTTGTCCCAAGGCGGTGATGGCATGTAACACCCGACGTCAATTGACCGTGTGTATTGTCCAAAGGCGGTGATGTCATGCCACGCCCAAGATCGCTTGACCGTGTTTGCTGCCCATAGGCGATGATGGAATGCCACGCCTGACGTCGTTCAACCGTGTGTGCTGTCCAAAGGAGGAGATGTCATGCCACGCCTGACATCGTTCGACCGTGTGTGCTTTCCAAGGGCGGTGATGTCATGCTACAACCGACGTTGCCGACCGTGTGTGCTATCCAAGGGCAGTGATGTCATGCCTTGCCTGACGTTGCCAACCGAGTGTGCTGTCCAAGGGTGGTGATATTCTGCCACGCCCGACGTCGTCCGACCATGCGTGCATTCCAAGGGAGGTGATATCATGCCACGCCCGACGTCGTTCGATCGTGTGTGTTGCCAAACCGCAATGATGACATGCCACACCAAACGTCGTTCGACTGAGTGTGCCGTCCAAAGGCGGTGATGTCATTTCACGCCCGACGTCGATCGACCGTGTGTGCTGTCCAAGGGAGGTGATGTCATCCCACGTCCGACGTCGTCCGACCGTGTGTGCTGTCCAAGGGCGGTGATGGCATGCCACGCCTAACATTATCGACCTTGTGTGCTGTCCAAGGGCGGTGATATCATGCCATGGCCAACGTTACCGTCCGTGTGTGCTGTCCGAGGGCGGTGATGTCATGCAACGCCCGAGGTCGTCCGGCCGTGCGTGTAGTCCAAGGACAGTGATGTCATGCAACGCCTGAGGTCGTCTGACCGTGCGTGTAGTCCAAGGATGGTGATGTCATGCCACGCCCGACGTCGTTCGACCGTGTGTGCTGTCCTAGGGCGGTGATGTCATGCCACGCCCGACGTTGCCGACCGTGTGTGCTGCCCAACGGCGATGATGGCATGCCACACCCGATGTCGTTTTACTGAGTGTGTTGTCCAAGCGCGGTGATGGCATGTAACACCCGACGTCAATTGACCGTGTGTATTGTCCAAAGGCGGTGATGTCATGCCACGCCCAAGATCGTTTGACCGTCTGTGCAGCCCAAAGGAGATGATGGAATGCCATGCCCGATGTCATTCGACCGTGTGTGCTGTCCAAAGGCGGTGATTTCATGCCACGCCCGACGTTGCCGACTGAGTGTGCTGTCCAAGGGCGGTGATGTTATGCCACGCCTGACGTCGTCCGACCATGCGTGCATTCCAAGGGAGGTGATATCATGCCACTCCCGACGTCTTTCGATCGTGTGTGCTGCCAAACCGCAATGATGACATGCCACACCAAACGTCGTTCGACCGAGTGTGCCGTCCAAAGGCGGTGATGTCATTCCACGCCCGACGTCGATTGACCGTGTGTGCTGTCCAAGAGAGGTGATGTCATCCCACGTCCGACGTCGTTCGACCGTGTGTGCTGTCCAAGGGCGGTGATGGCATGCCACGCCTAACGTTGTCGACCTTGTGTGCTGTCCAAGGGCGGTGATATCATGCCACGGCCAACGTTACCGTCCGTGTGTGCTGTCTGAGGGCGGTGATGTCATGCAACGCCTGAGGTCGTCCGACCGTGTGTGTAGTCCAAGGACAGTGATGTCATGTCACGCCCGACGTCGTTCGACCGTGTGTGCTATCCCAGGGCGGTGATGTCATGCCACGCCCGACGTTGCCGACCGTGTGTGCTGCCCAACGGCGATGATGGCATACCACACCCGATGTCATTTTACTGAGTGTGTTGTCCCAAGGCGGTTATGGCATGTAACACCCGACGTCAATTGACCGTGTGTGCTTTCCAAAGGCGGTGATGTCATGCCACGCCCAACGTCGTTTGACCGTCTGTGCAGCCCAAAGGAGATGATGGAATGCCATGCCCGATGTCATTCGACCGTGTGTGCTGTCCAAAGGCGGTGATTTCATGCCACGCCCGACGTTGCCGACCGAGTGTGCTGTCCAAGGGCGGTGATGTTATGCCACGCTCGATGTCGTCAGACCATGCATGCTTTTTAAGGGAGGTGATATCATGCCACGCCCGACGTCGTTCGATCGTGTGTGCAGCCCAACCGCAATGATGACATGCCACACCAAACGTCGTTCGACCGAGTGTGCTGTCCAAAGAGGGTGATGGCATGTCACGCCCGACATCGTTCGACCGTGCGTGCAGTCCAAGGGCGGTGATGTCATGCCACGCCCGACGTTCCTGTCCGTCTGTGCTGTCCAAGGGCGATGATGTCATGCCACGACCGACGTTGCCAACCGTGTGTGCTGTCCAAAGGTGGTGATGTCATGCGAAGCCTGACGTCGTCCGATCGTGCTGCAGTCCAAGGGCAGTGATGTCATGCCACGCTCAATTGACCGTGTGTGCTGTCCAAGGGAGGTGATAATATGCCACGCTTGACGTAGTCCGACCGTGTGTGCAGTACAAGGGAGGTGATGTAATGCCATGCCCAATGTTGTTCGACCGTGTGTGCTTCCCAACAACGATGATATCATGCCACACCCGACATCGTTCGACCATGTGTGCTGCCCAAAGGCGATGATGGAATGCCACGCACGATGTCGTTCGACTGTGTGTGCTGTCCAAAGGCGTTATGTAATGTCATGCCATGCCCGACGTACACCGACCGTGTGTGCTGCCCAAGGGCGGTGATGTCATTCCACGCCCGACGTCGTCCGATCATGTGTGCTGTCCAAGGGCTATGATGTCATGCCACGCCCGACGTAGTCTGACCGTGTGTGCTGCCCAAAGGCGATGATGGCATGCCACGCCCGACGTCATTCGATCGTGTGTGGTGTCAAAGCGTGGTGATGTCATACCACGCCCGACGTCGTCCGACCATGCGTGCAGTCCAAGGGCGGTGATGTAAAGCCACACCCGACATCGTTCGACCGTGTGTACTGTCCAAAGGCAGTGATGTCATGCCACGCCTCACATTGCCGACCGTGTTTGCCGTCCAAGGGCTATGATGACGTGCCACGCCCGACGTCGTTCAACCGTGTGTGCTGCCCGAAGGCGATAATGGCATGCCACGCCTAACGTCGTTCGACCGTGTGTGCTGTCCAAAGACGGTGATGTTATGCCACACCCAACGTAGTCCGACCGTGTGTACTATCCAAGGGCAGTGATGTCATGCCACGTCGGACGTCGTCCGACCGTGTGTGCTGTCCAAGGGCAGTGATGGCATGCCACACCTGACGTTGCCGACTGTGTGTGTTGTCCAAGGGTGGTGATGTCATGCCACGCCCGACGTTGTCGACCGTGTGTGCTGTCCAAGGGCGGTGATTTCATGCCACGCCTGACGTCGTCTTTCCGTGCGTGTAGTCCAAGGGTTGTGATGTGATGCCACGCCGAACGTCATTCGACCGTGTGTGCTGTCCAAGGGCGGTAATGTCATGCCATGCCCGATGTCGTTCGACCGAGTGTGCTATCCAAAGGCGGTTATGGAATGTCACTCCCAACATTGTTCGACCGTGTGTGCTGCCCAAAGGAGGTGATATCGTGCCACGCCCAACGTTGTTTGACCATGTGTGCTGCCCAAAGGCGATGATGGAATGCCACGCCCGACGTTGTTTGACCGTGTGTGCTGTCCAAAGGCGGTGATGTCATGCCACACCCGATGTAGCCCGACGTAGTATGATCGTGTGTAATGTCCAAGGGAAGTGATGTCATGCCACGCCCGACGTTGCCGACCTAGTCCGACCGTGTGTGCTGTCCAAAGGCAGTGATGGCATGTCACGCCCGACTTCATATGACCGTGTGTGCTGTCCAAAAGCGATGATGTCATGCTACGCCCAATGTCGTTCGACTGTGTGTGCTGCCCAAAGGCGATAATGGCATGCCACGCCCGACGTCATTCAACCATGTGTGCTTTCCCAGGGCAGTGATGTCATGCCACGCCCGACGTTGTTTGACTGTGTGTGCCGTCCAAGGGCGGTGATAGCATGCCACGCCCGACGTTGCCGACCGTGTGTGATCTCCAAGGCCGTGATGTCATGCCACGCCCGATGTTGCCGACCGTGTGTGCTATATAAGTGCGGTGATGTCATGCCACGCCTGACGTCATTCGACCGTGCGTGCAGTCCAAGGGGGGTGATGTCATGCCACACTCGACGTTGTTCGACCATGTTTGCTGTACAAAGGCGCTGATGTCATGCCACACCCGACGTCGTATGACTGTTTGTGCTGCCCAAAGGCGTTGATGCCATGCCACGCCCGACGTCGTTCGACCATGTGTGCTGGCCAAGGGCGGTGATTTCATGCCACGCCTAACGTTGTTTGACCGTGAATGCTGCCCAAAGGCGATGATGGCATGCCACCTCCGATGTCGTTCGACCGTGTGTGCTGTCCAAGGGCGGTGATGTCATGCCACGCCTAATGTCGTCCGACTGTATGTGTTGTCCAAGGGCGGTGATGGCATGCCATGCCCGACGTTTCCGACCGTTTGTGATGTCTAAGGGCGGTGATGTCATGCCACGCCCGAAGTTGCCGTCCGTGTGTGCTTTCCTAGTGCGGTGATGTCATGCCACGCCCGATATCGTCCGACAGTGTGTGCAGTCCAAGGGAGGTGATGTCATTCCACGCCCGATGTCGTTCAGCCTTACGTGCTGCCCAACGGCGATGATATCATGTCATGCCCGATGTCGTTCGAACGAGTGTGATGTCCAAAGGCGGTAATGGCATGTCACGCCCGACGTCGTTCGATCGTGGGTGCTGTCCAAAGGCGGTGATGTCGTGCCACGCCCAACATCGTTCGACCTTGTGTGGTGTCCAAAGGAGATGATATTATGCCACACCCGACGTCGTTCGACCGTGTGTGCTGTCCAAGGGCGGTGATTCATGCCACGCCTGACATTGCCGACCGTGTGTGCTGTCCAAGGGAGGTGATGTCATGCCAAGCCCGACGTTGTCGACTGTGTGTGCTGTCCAAGATCAATGATGTCATACCATGCCCGACGTCATCCGACCGTGCGTGCATTCGAAGGGTGGTGATGTCATGCCACACCTAACGTCATTCGACCGTGCGTGCTGTCCAAAGGCGGTGATGTCGTGCCACACCAAACATTGTTCGACCTTGTGTGCTGTCCAAAGGAGGTGATATTATGTCATGCCCGACGTCGTTCGACCGTGTGTGCTGTCCAAGGGCGGTGATGCATGCCACGCCTGACATTGCCGACCGTGTGTGCTGTCCAAGGGAGGTGATGTCATGCCACGCCCGACGTTGTCGACTATGTGTGCTGTCCAAGGGTGGTGATGTCATGCCACGCCCGACGTCTTCCGACCATTTGTGCAGTCCAAGGGAGGTGATATCATGCCATGCCCGATGTCCTTCGACCGTAAGTGCTGCCCAAGGGCGATGATATCATGCCACACCCGACGTCGTTCGACCGAGTGTGCTGTTTAAAGGCGGTGATGTCGTGCCACGCGCAACGTCGTTTGACTGTGTGTGTTGCCCAAAGGCAATGATGGAATGCCACGCCCGACGTCGTTTGACCGTGCGTGCAGTCCAAGGGCGGTGATGTAAAGCCACACCCGACGTTGTTTGACCGTGTGTGCTGTCCAAAGGCGGTGATGGCATGTCACGCCTGACGTCGTCCGACAGTGTTTGCCGTCCAAGGGCTATTATGGCATGCCACACCCGATGTCGTTCGACCGTGTGTGCTGCCCAAAACGATGATGGCATGCCATGCCAAACGTCGTTCGACCTTGTTTGTTGTCCAAAGGCGGTGAAGTTATGCCACTCCCGACGTAGTGCGATCGTGTGTACTTTCCAAAGGCGGTGATGTCATGCCATGCCTGACGTTGTCCGACCGTGTGTGCTGTTTAAGGGCGGTGATGGCATGCCACGCCCGATTTTCCCGTCCGTCTGTGCTATTCAAGGGAGATGATGTCATGCCATGCCCAACGTTGCCGACCGTGTGTGCTGTCCAAGAGGGTTATGTCATTACAAGCCTGACGTCGTCCGATCGTGCGTGCAGTCCAAGGGAGGTGATGTCATGCCACGCCTGACGTCATTCGATAGTGTGTGCTGTCCAAGGGCGGTGATAACATGCCACGCCCGACGTCGTCTGGCAGTGTGTGCAGTCCAAGGGGGGTGATGTCATGCCACGCTCGATGTCGTTCGACCGTGTGTGCTGCCCAACGGTGATGATATCATGCCACATCCGACGTCGTTCGACCGAGTGTGTTGTCCAAAGGCGGTGATGACATGTCACACCCGATGTCGCTCGACCGTGTGTGCTGTCTAAAGGCGATGATGTCGTGCCTCGCCCAACGTCGTTTGACCGTGTGTGCTGCCCAAAGGCGATGATGGAATGCCACGCCCGACGTCTTTTGACTGTGTGTGCTGTCCAAAGGCGGTGATGTCATGCCACGCCCGACGTAGTCTCACTGTGTTTGCTGCCCAAGGGTGGTGATGTCATTCCACGCCCGACGTCGTTTGATCGTGTGTGCTGTCCAAGGGCGGTTATGTCATTCCACGCCCGACGTAGTCTGACCGTGTGTGCTGCCCAAAGGCAATGATGGCATGCCTCGCCCGACATTATTCGACCGTGTGTGCTGTGAAAGGGCGGTGATGTCATACCACGCCCGACATCGTTTGACCATGCGTGCAGTCCAAGGGCGGCGATGTAAAGCAACAACCGACATCGTTCGACT
Source organism: Solanum lycopersicum (assembly GCF_036512215.1). Lineage (NCBI taxonomy): Eukaryota > Viridiplantae > Streptophyta > Magnoliopsida > Solanales > Solanaceae > Solanum > Solanum lycopersicum. Next base: position 10,913,518 of record NC_090807.1, read on the forward strand.
GTGTGTGCTGTCCACAGGCGGTGATGGCATCTCACGCCTGACGTCGTCCAACCGTGTTTTCCATCCAAGGGCTATGATGGCATGCCACGCCCGACGTCTCTCGACCGTGTGTGCTGCCTAAAGGCGATTATGGAATGCCACGCCCTAACGTCGTTCGATCCTTTGTGCTGTCTAAAGATGGAGATGTTATGCCACGCCCGATGTAGTCCGACCGTGTGTGCTGTCCAAGGGCGGTGATGGCATGCCACACCCGACATTGCCAACTATGTGTGCTGTCCAAGGACGGTGATGTCATGCCACGCCTGACGTTGCTGACCGTGTGTGGTGTCCAAGGGCGATGATTTCATGCCACGCCTAACATCGTCCGATCGTGCGTGCAGTCCAAGGGTAGTGATGTGATGCCACGCTGAACGTCATTCGACCGTGTGTGCTGTCCAAAGGCGGTGATGTCATGCCACGCGTGACGTAGTCCAACCGTGTGTGCTGCCCAAGGGCGGTGATGTCATGCCACGCCCAACGTTGTACCACCGTATGTGCTGTCCAAGGGCGGTGATGTCATGTCCCGCCCGACGTAGTCCGACCGTGTGTGCTGCCCAAAGGCAATGATGGCATGCCACGCCCGACGTTATTCGCCCGTGTGTGCTGTCCAAGAGCAGTGATGTCATTCCATGCCCGACGTAGTTCGACCGTGTGTGCTGCCCAAGGGCGGTGATGTATTTCCACTTCCGACGTCCATGCCCGACGTTGCCGACCGTGTGTACTGTCCAAGGGCGGTGATGTCATGCCACACCCGACATTGCCGACCGTGTGTGCTGTCCAAGGGCGGTGATGACATGGCACGCCTGGCGTTGCCGACCGTGTGTGCTATCCAACGGCAGTGATGTCATGCAATGCCCGACGTCGTCAAACCGTGCGTGCAGTCCAAAGAGGGTGATGTCATGCCACGGCCGATGTCGTTGGACTGTGTGTGCTTTCCAAAGGGGGTGATGGCATGTCACGCCCGACGTCGTTTGATCGTGTTTGCCATCCATGGGCTATGATGTCATGCCACGCCCGACGACGTTTGACCGTGAGTGCTGCCCAAAGGCGATGATGTCATGCCACGCCTGACGTAGTCCGACCGTGTGTGCTACCCAAAAGCGATGATGGCATGCCACGCTCGATGTTGTTCAACCTTGTGTGGTGTCCAAAGGCGGTGATGTCATTCCATGCCCGACGTAGTCCGACCGTGTGTGCTGTCCAACTGTGGTGATGGCACGTCACGCCCGACGTCATTCGACCTTGTGTTCTGTCCAAAGGCGGTGATATCATGCCACACCCGACGTCGTTCGACCGTGTGTGCTGTCTAAAGGCGGTGATGTCATGCCACGCCCGACGTAGTCCGACCGTGTGTGCTGTCCAAAGGCGGTGATGTCATGCCACGCCCGACGTTGCCGACCATCTGTGCTGTCCAAGGGCAGTGATGTCAGGCCACGCCCGACGTCCTCCAATCGTGCGTGTAGTCCAAGGGCGTGATTTCAATCCACGCCCAACGTTGTTTGAACGTTTGTGCTTTCCAAAGACGGTGATGGCATATCATGCCCGACGTCGTTCGATCGTGTGTGCTGCCTTAAGCCAATGATGGCATGCCACGCCCGACGTCGTTTGATTGTGTGTGCTGCCCAAGGGCGGTGATGTCATGCCACTCCCGACGTCGTCCGACCGTGTGTACTGTCCAAGGGCGGTGATGTCATGCCACGCCCGACGTCGTTTGACCATGTGTGCTGTCCAAGGGCAGTGATGTCATGCAACTCCCGACGTCGTCAGACCGTGCATGCAATCCAAGGGTGGTGATGTCATGTAGTGCCCGACGTTGTCAGACCGTGTGTGCTGTCCAAGGGCGGTGATGTCATGCCATAGCCGATGTTGACGACCGTGTGTGCTTTCCAAGGGCGGTGATGTCATGCCACATCCAACCGTGTGTGCTGCCCAATGGCAATGATGTCATGCCACGCCCGTCATTACCGACCGTGTGTGCTGTCCAAGGGTGGTGATGTCATGCCATGCCCGACGTGGCCGACCGTGTGTGTTGTCCAAAGGTGATGATGTCATGCCACACTCGATGTTGCCGACCGTGTGTATTGTCATACGGCGGTGATGTCATGCCACGCCCGACGTTGCCGACCGTGTGTGTTGTCCAAGGGTGGTGATGTCATGCCACGCCCAACATTACCGACTGTGTGTGCTGTCAAAGGGCAGTGATGTCATGCCACACCCGACGTTGCCGTCCGTGTGTGTTGTCCAAGGGAGGCGATGTCATTCCACGCCCGACATTACCGACCATGTGTGCTGTCCAAGGGGGATGATGTCATGCCACGCCCTACATCGTCCAACCGTGCGTGTATTCCAAGGGTGGTGAGGTCAAGCCACGCCCAACGTCGTTCGACCATGTTTGTTGTCCAAGGGCTATGATGGCATGCCACGCCTGACGTCTTTGCACCGTGTGTGCTTCCCAAAGGCGATGATTGCATGCCAAGCCATACGTCGTTCTACTGTGTGTGTTGTCCAAAGGCGGTGATGTTATGCCACGCCCGACATAGTCCGACCGTGTTTGCTGCCCAAGGGCGTTTATGTCATGCCACTCCCGATGTGGTCCGACCGTGTGTACTATCCAAGGGCGGTGATGTCTTGCAATGCCCGACGTTGCCGTCCGTGTGTGCTGTCCAAGGGCAGTGATGTCATGCCTCTCCCGACGTCGTCCGACCGTGCGTGCAGTCCAAGGGTGGTGATGTCATGCCACGCCCAACGTCGTCCGACCGTGTGTTCTTTCCAAAGGAGGTAATGCCATGCCACGACCGACATTGCCGACCATGTTTGTAGTCCAAGGGTGGTGATTTCATGCCATGCCCGACGTCGTCCAACCGTGCATGAAGTCCTAGGGAGGTAATGTCATGCCAAGCCCGACGTCGTTCGTTCGTGTTTGCTGCCCAACGGCGATGATGGCATGCCAAACCTGAATTCGTTCGACCGAGTGTGCTTTCCAAACGCAGTGATGTCATGCCACGCCCGACGTAGTTCGACCGTGTGTGCTGTCGGAGGGCGGTGATGCCATGTGACGCCCGACATTACCGATCGTGTGTGCTGTCCAAAGGCGGTGATTGCATGTCACGCCCGACGCCATTCGACCGTGTGTGTTGTCCAAGGGCAGTGATGGCATATCACGCCCGACGTTGCCGACCGTGTGTGCTGTCCAAATGCGGTGATGTCATGCCATGCCCGACGTCGTCCCACCGTGCATGCAGTCTAAGGGCGATGATGTCATGCCACGCCCGACTTCGTTCGACCGTGTGTGTTGTCCAAGGGCGGTGATGTCATGCCATGCCCGACATTGTTTGACCGTTTGTGCAGCCCAAAGGCGATGATGACAAGCCATGCCCGACATCGTCCGACTGTGCGTGCAGTCCAAGGGCAGTGATGTCATACCACGCCAAACGTCGTTCGACCGTGTGTGTTGTACAAGGGCAGTGATGTCATTCCACGCCCGACGTAGTCCGACCGTGTGTGCTGTCCAAAGGGGGTGATGACATGTCAAGCCCGACGTTGCCGACCGTGTGTACTGCCAAGAGGGGTGATGTCATTCCAAGGCCGACGTTGTCCAATCGTGTGTGTAGTCCAAGGGCGGTGATGTCATGCGACGCCCGACGTCATTCGACAGTGTGTGCTGTCCAAGGGCGGTGATAACATGCCACGCCCTACGTCGTGCGACCGTGTGTGCAGTCCAAGGAAGGTGATATCATGCCATACTCGATGTCGTTCGACCGTGTGTGCTGCCCAATGGCGATGATATCATGCCACACCCCACGTCGTTCGACCGAGTGTGTTGTCCAAAGGTGGTGATGACATGTCATGCCCGACGTCGTTCAACCGTGTGTGCTGTCCTAAGGCGGTGATGTCGTGCCTCGCCCAACGTCGTTTGACCGTGCGTGCTGCCCAAAGGCGATGATGGAATGCCTTGCCCAACGTCTTTCGACCGTGTGTGCTGTCCAAAGGCAGCGATGTCATGCCACGCCCGATGTAGTTCGACCGTGTGTGCTGCCCAAGGGCGGTGATTTCATTCCACGCCCGACGTCGTCCGACCGTGTGTGCTGTCCAAGGGCGTTGATGTCATGCCATGCCCGACGTAGTCCGACCGTGTGTGCTGCCCAAAGGCGATGATGGCATGCCTCGCCCGACGTCATTCGACCGTGTGTGCTGTGAAAGGGCGATGATGTCATACCACGTCCGACGTTGTCCGACCATGCGTGCAGTCCAAGGGCGGTGATGTAAAGCCACAACCGACATCGTTCGACCGTATGTGCTGTCCACAGGCGGTGATGGCATGTCATGCCTGACGTCGTCCAACCGTGATTGCCGTCCAAGTGCTATGATGGCATGCCACGCCTGACGTCGTTCGACCGTGTGTGCTGCCTAAAGGCGATGATGGCATGCCACGCCCAACGTCGTTCGACCGTGTATGCTGTCTAAAGACGGTGATGTTATGCCACGCCCGATGTAGTCCGACCGTGTGTACTGTCCAAGGGCGGTGATGTCATGCCACGCTGAACGTCGTCCGACCATGTGTGCTGTCCAAGGGCGGTGATGGCATGCCACACCCGACGTTGCCGACTGTGTGTGCTGTCCAAGAGCGGTGATGTCATGCCACGCCCGATGTTGCCGACCGTGTGTGCTGTCCAAGGGCGATGATTTCATGCCATGCCTGACGTCGTCCGACCGTGCCTGCCATCCAAGGGCGGTGATGTGATGCCACGTAGAACGTCATTCGACCGTGTGTGCTGTCCAAAGGCAGTGATGTCATGCCACGCTCAACGTCATTCAACCGAGTGTGCTGTCCAAAGGCGGTGATGCCATGCCACGCGTGACGTAGTCCGACAGTGTGTGCTGCCCAAGGGCAGTGATGTCATTCCATGCCCGACGTTGTCCGACTGTATGTGCTGTCCAAGGGTGGTTATCTCATGCCACGCCCGACGTAGTCCGACCGTGTGTGCTTCCCAAAGGCAATGATGGCATGCCACGCCCGATGTCGTTGGACTGAGTATGCTTTCCAAAGGCGGTGATAGCATGTCACACCCGACGTCGTTCGATCGTGTTTGCCGTCCATGGGCTATGATGTCATGCCACGCCCGACGTCATTCGACAGTGTGTGCTGCCCAAAGGCGATAATGTCATACCACGCCCGACGTAGTCCGACCGTGTGTCCTGCCCAAAGGCGATGATGGCATGCCACGCTCGACGTTGTTCGACCGTGTGTGGTGTCCGAAGGTGGTGATGTCATTCCATACCCGACGTAGTCCGACCGTGTGTGTTGTCCAAATGTAGTGATGGCACGTCACGCCCGACGTCGTTCGACCGTGTGTGCTGTCCAAAGGCGGTGATGTCATGCCACGCCCGACGTCGTTCGACCGTGTGTGCTGTCAGAAGGCGGTGATGTCATTCCACGCCCGACGTAGTCCGACCGTGTGTGCTGTCCAAAGGCAGTGATGTCATGCCACGCCCGATATTGCTGACCATCTGTGCTGTCCAAGGGCGGTGATGTCATGCCACACCCGACGTCCTCTAACCGTGCGTGTAGTCCAAGGGCGGTGATTTCAATCCACGCTGGATGTTGTTTGAACGTGTGTGCTTTCCCAAGACGGTGATGGCATGTCATGCCTGACGTCGTTTGACCATGTGTGCTGCCTTCAGGCAATGATGGCATGCCACTCCCGACGTCGTTCGATCGTGTGTGCTGCCCAAGGGCGGTGATGTCATGCCACTCCCGACGTCGTCCAACCGTGTGTACTGTCCAAGGGCGGTGATGTCGTGCCACGCCCGACGTCATTTGACCATGTGTGCTGTCCAAGGGCAGTGATGTCATGCAACTCCCAACGTCGTCAGATCGTGCGTGCAATCCAAGGGTGGTGATGTCATGTCATGCCCGACGTCGTCAGACCGTGTGTGCTTTCCAAGGGCGGTGATGTCATTCCACAGCCGATGTTGCCGACCGTGTGTGCTGTCCAAGGGCGGTGATGCCATGCCACGCCCGACGTTGTTGATCGTGTGTGCTGTCTTAGGGCGGTGATGTCATGCCATGCCCATCATTACCGACCGTGTGTGCTGTCCAAGGGCGGTGATGTCTTGCCACGCCCGACGTTGCCTACCGTGTGTGCTGTTTAAGGGTGATGATGTCATGCTACGCCCGACATTACCGACCGTGTGTGTTGTCCAAAGGCGGTGATGTCATGCCACGCTCGACGTTGCCGACCGTGTGTGTTGTCATAGGGCGGTGATGTCATGCCACGCCCGACGTTGCTGACTGTGTGTGTTGTCCAAGGGCGGTGATGTCATTCCATGTCCGACGTCATCTGACCGTGCATGCAGTCCAAGGGCAGTGATGTCATGCCATGCCCGACGTCATTTGACCGTGTGGGCTATCCAAAGGCGGTGATGTCATGCAACACCCGATGTCGTCCGACTGTGTGTACTATCGTAGGGCAGTGTTGTCATGCCACGCCCGACGTTACCGATCGTGTGTGCTGTCCAAGGGCGGGGATGTCATGCAACGCCCGACGTTGCCAACTGTGTGTGCTGTCCAAGGGCGGTGATGTTATTCCATGTCCGACGTTGTCCGACCGTGCATGCAGTCCAAGGGCGGTGATGTCATGCCATGCCCGACGTCGTTCGACCGTGTGTGCTATCCAAAGGCGGTGATGTCATGCAACACCCGACGTCGTCCGACTGTGTGTACTGTCGTAGGGCGGTGATGTCATGCCACGCCCGACGTTGCCGACCGTGTGTGTTGTCCAAGGGCGGGGATGTCATGCTACGCCCGACGTCGTCCGCATGTGTGTGTTGTCCAAGAGCGGTGATTTCATGCAACGCCCAACGTTGCCGACCATGTGTGCGATCCAAGGGAGGTGATGGCATGCCACGCCTGACGTCGTCCGACCGTGTGTGCTGCCCAAAGGCGATGATAGAATGCCATGCCCGATGTCGTTCGACCGTGTGTGCTGTCCAAAGGCGGTGATTTCATGCCATGCCCGACGTTGCCGATCGAGTGTGTTGTCCTAGGGCGTTGATGTTATGCCACGCCCGACGTCGTCCGACCATGCGTGCATTCCAAGGGAGGTGATATCATGCCACGCCCGATGCTGTTCGATCGTGTGTGCTGCCCAACCGCGATGATGACATGCCACACCAAACGTCGTTCGACCGAGTGTGCTGCCGAATGGCGGTGATGGCATGTCACGCCTGACGTCGTTAAACCGTGCGTGTAGTCCAAGGGTGGTGATGTCATGCAACGCCCGACGTCGATCGACCGTGTGTGCTGTCCAAGGGAGGTGATGTCATGCCATGTCCGATCGTGTGTGTTGTTCAAGGGCGGTGATGGCATGCCACACCTAACGTTGTCGACCTTGTGTGCTGTCCAAGGGCGGTGATGTCATGCCACGCCTGACGTTCCAGTCCGTGTGTGCTGTCCAAGGGCGGTAATGTCATGCCACGCCCAACGTCGTCCGATTGTGCGTGTAGTCCAAGGACGGTGATGTCATGCCACGCCCTACGTCATTCGACCGTGTGTGCTGTCCAAGGGCGGTGATGTCATGCCACGCCCTACGTCGTCTGACCGTGCGTGCAGTCCAAGTGTGGTGATGTCATGCCACGCCTGACATCGTTCGACCATGTGTGCTTCCCAACGACGATGATGGAATGCCGCACGTGACGTCGTTTGACGGAATGTGCTGTCAAAAGGCTGTGATGGCTTGTCACGCCCGACGTTGTTTGACCGTGTGTGCTGCCCAAAGGCGGTGATGTTATTCCATGCCCAACATCGTTCGACCGTGAGTGATGCCCAAAGGCGATGATGGCATGCCACGCCTGACGTCGTTCGACCGTTTGTGCTGTCCAAGAGCAATGATGTCATGCCACGCCCGACGTAGTCCGACCATGTGTGCTGCCCAAAGGCGGTGATGTCATTCCACGGCCGACGTTGCCGACTGTGTGTGCTGTGCAAGGGCGGTGATTTCATGCCACACCCGACGTCCTCCAACCGTGCGTGTAGTCCAAGGGCGGTGATTTCAATCCACGCCAGACGTTATTTAAATGTGTGTGCTTTACAAAGACGGTGATGGCATGTCATGCCCGACGTCGTTCGACCGTGTGTGCTGCCTTAAGGCAATAAAGGCCAGCCACGCCCGATGTCGTTCGATCGTGTGTGCTGCCCAAGGGCGGTGATGTTATGCCACTCCTGACGTCGTCCGACCGTGTGTACTGTCCAAGGGCGGTGATGTCGTGCCACGCCCGATATCGTTCGACTGTGTGTTGTCCAAGGGCAGCGATGTCATGCAACTCTCTACGTCGTCATACCGTGCGTGCAATCCAAGGGTGGTGATGTCATGTCATGCCCGACGTCGTCCGACCGTGTGTGCTGCCCAAAGGCAATGATGGCATGCCACGCCTGACGTCATTCGACCGTGTGTGTTGTCCAAAGGCGGTGATGTCATGCCACTCCCGACGTAGTTCGACCGTGTGTGCTGCCCAAGGGCGGTGATGTAATGCCACTCCCGACGTCCATGCCCGATGTTGCCGACCGTGTGTACTGTCCAAAGGCGGTGATGTCATGCCACGCCTGACATTGCCGACCGTGTTTGCTGTCCAAGGGCGGTGATGACATTCCACTCCCGACGTTGCCAAGCGTGTGTGCCGTCCAACGGCGGTGATTTCATGCCACGCCCGACGTCGTCCAACCGTGCGTGCAGTCCAAGGAGGGTGATGTCATGCCACGCCCGATGTCGTTAGACTGTGTGTGCTTTCCAAAGGCAGTGATGGCATGTCACGCCCGACGTCGTTCGATCGTGTTTGCCGTCCATGGGCTATGATGTCATGCCACGCCCGACGTCGTTTGACCGTGTGTGCTGCCCAAAGGAAATGATGTCATGCCACGCCCGACGTAGTTCGACCGTGTGTGCTGCCCAAAGGCGATGATGGCATGCCACGCTCGACGTTGTTCGACCGTGTGTGGGGTCCAAAGGCGGTGATGTCATTCCGTGCCCTACATAGTCCGACCGTGTGTGTTTTCCAAATGTGGTGATGGCACGTCACGCATGACGTCATTCGACCGTGTGTGCTGTCCAAAGGCGGTGATGTCATGTCACGCCCGACGTCGTTCTACCGTGTGTGCTGTCCAAAGGCGGTGATGTCATGCCACGCCTAAAGTAGTCCGACCCTTTGTGCTGTCCAAAGGCGGTGATGTCATGCCACGCCTGAAGTAGTCCGACCGTGTGTGCTGTCAAAAGACGGTGATGTCATGCCACGCCTGACGTCATTCGATCGTGTGTGTTTTCCAAGGGCGTTGATAACAAGCCACGCCCGACGTCGTCCGACCGTGTGTGCTGTCTAACGGTGGTGATGGCATTCCACGCCCTACGTATTCCGACCGTGCGTGCAGCCCAATAGCGGTGATGTCATGCCAAGCCCGATGTCATTCGACCGTGTGTGCTGTCCAAGGGCGGTAATAACATGCCACGCCTGACGTCGTCTGACCGTGTGTGCAGTCCAAGGGAGGTGATGTCATGCCACGCCCGATGTCGTTCGACCGTGTGTGTTGTCCAAAGGCGGTGATGTCTTGCCCCGCCCAACGTCGTTTGACCGTGTGTGCTGCCCAAAGGCATGATGGAATTCCACGCCCGACGTCGTTCGACCGTGTGTGCTATCCAAAGGCAGTGATGTCATGTCACGCTTGACGTAGTCCGACCGTATGTGCTTTCCAATGGCGGTGATTTCATGCCACGCCCGACGTAGTTCGACCGTGTGTGCTGCCCAAAGGCAATGATGGCATGTCACGCCCGACGTCATTCGACCGTGTGTGCTGTCCAAGGGCGGTGATGTCATGCCACGCCCGAAGTAGTTCGACCGTGTGTGCTGCCCAAGGTCGGTGATGTAATGCCACTCCCGACGTCCATGCCCGACGTTGCCGACCGTGTGTACTGTCCAAAGGGAGTGATGTCATGCCACGCCTGACATTGCCGACCGTGTTTGTTGTCCAAGGGCGGTGATGACATGCCACACCTGACGTTGCCAACCGTGTGTGCTGTCCAATGGCGGTGATGTCATGCCACGCCCGACGTCGTCCAACTGTGCGTGCAGTCCAAGGAGGTGATGTCATGCCATGCCTGATGTCGTTGGACTGTGTGTGCTTTCCAAAGGTGGTGATGGCATGTCACGCCCGACGTCGTTCGATCGTGTTTGCCGTCCATGGGCTATGATGTCATGCCACGCCCGACGTCGTTCGATCGTGTGTGCTGCCCAAAGGCGATGATGTCATGCCACGCCCGACGCAGTCCGACCGTGTGTGCTGCCCAAAGGCGATGATGGCATGCCACGCTCGATGTTGTTCGACCGTGTGTGGGGTCCAAAGGCGGTGATGTCATTCCATGCCCGACGTAGTCCGACCGTGTGTGTTTTCCAAATGTGGTGATGGCACGTCACGCCCGACGTCGTTCGACCGTGTGTTGTCCAAAGGCGGTGATGTCATGTCACGCCCGACGTCGTTCGACCGTGTGTGCTGTCCAAAGATGGTGATATCATGCCACGCCCGAAGTAGTCCGACCGTGTGTGCTGTCCAAAGACAGTGATGTCATGCCACGCCTGACGTTGCCAACAATCTGTGCTGTCCAAGGGCGGTTATGTCATGCCACGCCCGACGTCCTCCAACTGTGCGTGTAGTCCAAGGGCGGTGATTTCAATCCACGCACGACGTTGTTTGAACGTGTGTGCTTTCCAAAGACGGTGATGTTATGTCATGCCCGACGTCGTTCGACCGTGTGTGCTGCCTTAAGGCAATGATGGCATGCCACGCCCGACGTCGTTCGATCGTGTGTGCTGCCCAAAGGCGGTGATGTCATGCCACTCCGGACGTCATCCGACCGTGTGTACTTTCTAAGGGCGGTGATGTCGTGCCACGCCCGACGTCGTTCGACCGTGTGTGCTGTCCAAGGGCAGTGATGTCGTGCAACTCCCGACGTCATCAGACCGTGCGTGCAATCCAATGGTGGTGATGTCATGTCATGCCCGACGTCGTCCGACCGTGTGTGTTGTCCAAGGGCGGTGATGGCATGCCACGCTCGACGTTGCCGACCGTGTGTGATGTCCAAGGGCGGTGATGTCATGCCTTGCCCGACGTTGCCGAACATGTGTGCTGTCCAAGGGCGGTGATGTCATGCCACGCCCGACGTCTTCCGACCATGCGTGCAGTCCAAGGGAGGTGATGACATGCCACGCCCGATGTCGTTCGACCGTGTGTGCTGCCCAACGGCGATGATGGCATGCCACACCCGATGTCGTTTTACTGAGTGTGTTGTCCAAAGGCGGTGATGGCATGTTACACCCGACGTTAATTGACCATGTGTGCTGTCTAAAGGCGGTGATGTCATGCCACGCCCAATGTTGTTTGACCGTGTTTGCTGCTCATAGGCGATGATAGAATGCCACGCCTGACGTTGTTCAACCGTGTGTACTGTCCAAAGGCGGTGATGTCATGCCACGCCCGACATCGTTCGACCGTGTGTGCTTTCCAAGGGCAGTGATGTCATGCCACAGCCGACGTTGTTTGACCATTTGTGCAGCCCAAAGGCAATGATGGAATGCTACGCCCGACATCGTCCGACCGTGCGTGAGTCTTAGGGCGGTGATGTCATGCCACGCCATACGTCATTCGACCGTGTGTGCTGTAAGGGCAGTGATATCATTCCATGCCCGACGTAGTCCGACCGTGTGTGCTGTTCAAAAGCGGTGATGACATGTCAAGCACGACGTCGTTCGACCGTGTGTTTTGTCCAAGGGCAGTGATGGCATATCACGCCCGACGTTGCCGGCCGTGTGTACTGTCCAAGGGCGGTGACGTCATGCCACGCCCAACGTCGTTCGACCATGTGTGATGTCCAAGGGCGGTGATGTCATGCCACGTCCGACGTTATTTGACCGTTTGTGCCCAAAGACGATGATGGTATGCCACGCCCGACATCGTCCGACCATGCAAGCTGTCTAAGGGCGGTGATATTATGCCACGCCCGACGTTGTTCGACCGTGTGTGCTGTCCAAGGGCGGTGATGTCATGCCACGCCTGACGTCATTTGACCGTTTGTGTCGCCCAAAGACGCTGATGGCATGCCACGCCCGACATCGTCTTACCGTGCGTGCAGTCCAAGGTTCGTGATGTCATGCCACGGCCAATGTTGTTCGACCGTATGTGCAGTCCAAGGGTGGTGATGTCATGCCACGCCCGACGTTGCCGACCGTGTGTGTTGTCCAATGGCGGTGGTGTAATGCCACGCCCGACGTCGTCCTACTGTGCGTGTAGTCCAAGGGCGGTGATGTCAAGCCACGCCCGACATCGTTCGACATTGTTTGCCATCAAAGGGCTATGATGGAATGCCACGCCCGACGTTGTTCGACTGTGTGTGCTACTCAAAGGTGATGATGGCATGCCACGCCCGACGTCGTTCAACCGTGTGTGCTGTCTCAAGGTGGAGATGTTATGCCAAGCCCAATCTAGTCTGACCGTGTGTGCTGCCCAAGGGCGGTGATGTCATGCCACTCCCGACGTCACCCGACAGTGTGTACTGTCTAAGGGCGGTGATGTCATGCCATGCCCGACGTTGCCGACCGTGTGTGCTGTGCAATGGCATTGATGTCATGCCACACTCGATGTTGTCGACCGTGTGTGCTGTCCAAGGGCGGTGATGTCATGCCACGCCCGACGTCATCCGACCGTGCATTCAATCTAAGGGCGGTGATGTCATGCCACGCCCGACGTCCTTCTACCGTGTGTGCTGTCCAAAGGCAGTGATGTCATGCCACGCCCTACGTCGTTTGACCGTGTGTGCTGCCCAAAGGCGATGATGGAATGCCATGCCCGATGTCGTTCGACCGTGTGTGCTGTCCAAAGGCAGTAATTTCATGCCACGCCCGACGTTGCCGACTGAGTGTGCTGTCCAAGGGCGGTGATGTTATGCCACGCCTGACGTCGTCCGACCATGCGTGCATTCCAAGGGAGGTGATATCTTGCCACTCCCGACGTCTTTCGATCGTGTGTGCTGCCAAACCGCAATGATGACATGCCACACCAAACGTCGTTCGACCGAGTGTGTCGTCCAAAGGCGGTGATGTCATTCCACGCCCGACGTCGATTGACCGTGTGTGCTGTCCAAGAGAGGTGATGTCATCCCACGTCCGACGTCGTTCGACCGTGTGTGCTGTCCAAGGGCGGTGATGGCATGCCACGCCTCACGTTGTCGACCTTGTGTGCTGTCCAAGGGCGGTGATATAATGCCACGCCCAACGTTACCGTTCGTGTGTGCTGTGCGAGGGCGGTGATGTCATGCAACGCCTGAGGTCGTCCGACCGTGCGTGTAGTCCAAGGATGGTGATGTCATGCCACGCCCGACGTCGTTCGATCGTGTGTGCTGTCCCAGGGCGGTGATGTCATGCCACGCCCGACGTTGCCGACCGTGTGTGCTGCCCAACGGCGATGATGGCATGCCACACCCGATGTCGTTTTACTGAGTGTGTTGTCCCAAGGCGGTGATGGCATGTAACACCCGACGTCAATTGACCGTGTGTATTGTCCAAAGGCGGTGATGTCATGCCACGCCCAAGATCGCTTGACCGTGTTTGCTGCCCATAGGCGATGATGGAATGCCACGCCTGACGTCGTTCAACCGTGTGTGCTGTCCAAAGGAGGAGATGTCATGCCACGCCTGACATTGTTCGACCGTGTGTGCTTTCCAAGGGCGGTGATGTCATGCTACAACCGACGTTGCCGACCGTGTGTGCTATCCAAGGGCAGTGATGTCATGCCTTGCCTGATGTTGCCAACCGAGTGTGCTGTCCAAGGGTGGTGATATTCTGCCACGCCCGACGTCGTCCGACCATGCGTGCATTCCAAGGGAGGTGATATCATGCCACGCCCGACGTCGTTCGATCGTGTGTGTTGCCAAACCGCAATGATGACATGCCACACCAAACGTCGTTCGACTGAGTGTGCCGTCCAAAGGCGGTGATGTCATTTCACGCCCGACGTCGATCGACCGTGTGTGCTGTCCAAGGGAGGTGATGTCATCCCACGTCCGACGTCGTCCGACCGTGTGTGCTGTCCAAGGGCGGTGATGGCATGCCACGCCTAACATTATCGACCTTGTGTGCTGTCCAAGGGCGGTGATATCATGCCATGGCCAACGTTATCATCCGTGTGTGCTGTCCGAGGGCGGTGATGTCATGCAACGCCCGAGGTCGTCCGGCCGTGCGTGTAGTCCAAGGACAGTGATGTCATGCAACGCCTTAGGTCGTCTGACCGTGCGTGTAGTCCAAGGATGGTGATGTCATGCCACGCCCGACGTCGTTCGACCGTGTGTGCTGTCCTAGGGCGGTGATGTCATGCCACGCCCGACGTTGCCGACCGTGTGTGCTGCCCAACGGCGATGATGGCATGCCACACCCGATGTCGTTTTACTGAGTGTGTTGTCCAAGCGCGGTGATGGCATGTAACACCCGACGTCAATTGACCGTGTGTATTGTCCAAAGGCGGTGATGTCATGCCACGCCCAAGATCGTTTGACCGTCTGTGCAGCCCAAAGGAGATGATGGAATGCCATGCCCGATGTCATTCGACCGTGTGTGCTGTCCAAAGGCGGTGATTTCATGCCACGCCCGACGTTGCCGACTGAGTGTGCTGTCCAAGGGCGGTGATGTTATGCCACGCCTGACGTCGTCCGACCATGCGTGCATTCCAAGGAAGGTGATATCATGCCACTCCCGACGTCTTTCGATCGTGTGTGCTGCCAAACCGCAATGATGACATGCCACACCAAACGTCGTTCGACCGAGTGTGCCGTCCAAAGGCGGTGATGTCATTTCACGCCCGACGTCGATTGACCGTGTGTGCTGTCCAAGAGAGGTGATGTCATCCCACGTCCGACGTCGTTCGACCGTGTGTGCTGTCCAAGGGCGGTGATGGCATGCCACGCCTAACGTTGTCGACCTTGTGTGCTGTCCAAGGGCGGTGATATCATGCCACGGCCAACGTTACCGTCCGTGTGTGCTATCCGAGGGCGGTGATGTCATGCAACGCCCGAGGTCGTCCGACCGTGTGTGTAGTCCAAGGACAGTGATGTCATGCCACGCCCGACGTCGTTCGACCGTGTGTGCTATCCCAGGGCGGTGATGTCATGCCACGCCCGACGTTGCCGACCGTGTGTGCTGCCCAACGGCGATGATGGCATACCACACCCGATGTCATTTTACTGAGTGTGTTGTCCCAAGGCGGTGATGGCATGTAACACCCGACGTCAATTGACCGTGTGTGCTTTCCAAAGGCGGTGATGTCATGCCACGCCCAACGTCGTTTGACCGTCTGTGCAGCCCAAAGGAGATGATGGAATGCCATGCCCGATGTCATTCGACCGTGTGTGCTGTCCAAAGGCGGTGATTTCATGCCACGCCCGACGTTGCCGACCGAGTGTGCTGTCCAAGGGCGGTGATGTTATGCCACGCTCGATGTCGTCAGACCATGCATGCTTTTTAAGGGAGGTGATATCATGCCACGCCCGACGTCGTTCGATCGTGTGTGCAGCCCAACCGCAATGATGACATGCCACACCAAACGTCGTTCGACCGAGTGTGCTGTCCAAAGAGGGTGATGGCATGTCACGCCCGACATCGTTCGACCGTGCGTGCAGTCCAAGGGCGGTGATGTCATGCCACGCCCGACGTTCCCGTCCGTCTGTGCTGTCCAAGGGCGATGATGTCATGCCACGACCGACGTTGCCAACCGTGTGTGCTGTCCAAAGGTGGTGATGTCATGCGAAGCCTGACGTCGTCCGATCGTGCTGCAGTCCAAGGGCAGTGATGTCATGCCACGCTCAATTGACCGTGTGTGCTGTCCAAGGGAGGTGATAATATGCCACGCTTGACGTAGTCCGACCGTGTGTGCAGTACAAGGGAGGTGATGTAATGCCATGCCCAATGTTGTTCGACCGTGTGTGCTTCCCAACAACGATGATATCATGCCACACCCGACATCGTTCGACCATGTGTGCTGCCCAAAGGCGATGATGGAATGCCACGCACGATGTCGTTCGACTGTGTGTGCTGTCCAAAGGCGTTATGTAATGTCATGCCATGCCCGACGTACACCGACTGTGTGTGCTGCCCAAGGGCGGTGATGTCATTCCACGCCCGACGTCGTCCGATCATGTGTGCTGTCCAAGGGCTATGATGTCATGCCACGCCCGACGTAGTCTGACCGTGTGTGCTGCCCAAAGGCGATGATGGCATGCCACGCCCGACGTCATTCGATCGTGTGTGGTGTCAAAGCGTGGTGATGTCATACCACGCCCGATGTCGTCCGACCATGCGTGCAGTCCAAGGGCGGTGATGTAAAGCCACACCCGACATCGTTCGACCGTGTGTACTGTCCAATGGCAGTGATGTCATGCCACGCCTCACATTGCCGACCGTGTTTGCCGTCCAAGGGCTATGATGACGTGCCACGCCCGACGTCGTTCAACCGTGTGTGCTGCCCGAAGGCGATAATGGCATGCCACGCCTAACGTCATTCGTGCTGTCCAAAGACGGTGATGTTATGCCACACCCAACGTAGTCCGACCGTGTGTACTATCCAAGGGCAGTGATGTCATGCCACGCCGGACGTCGTCCGACCGTGTGTGCTGTCCAAGGGCAGTGATGGCATGCCACACCTAACGTTGCCGACTGTGTGTGTTGTCCAAGGGTGGTGATGTCATGCCACGCCCGACGTTGTCGACCGTGTGTGCTGTCCAAGGGCGGTGATTTCATGCCACGCCTGACGTCGTCTTTCCGTGCGTGTAGTCCAAGGGTTGTGATGTGATGCCACGCCGAACGTCATTCGACCGTGTGTGCTGTCCAAGGGCGGTAATGTCATGCCATGCCCGATGTCGTTCGACCGAGTGTGCTATCCAAAGGCGGTTATGGAATGTCACTCCCAACATTGTTCGACCGTGTGTGCTGCCCAAAGGAGGTGATATCGTGCCACGCCCAACGTTGTTTGACCATGTGTGCTGCCCAAAGGCGATGATGGAATGCCACGCCCGACGTTGTTTGACCGTGTGTGCTGTCCAAAGGCGGTGATGAAATGCCACACCCGATGTAGCCCGACGTAGTATGATCGTGTGTAATGTCCAAGGGAAGTGATGTCATGCCACGCCCGACGTTGCCGACCTAGTCCGACCGTGCGTGCTGTCCAAAGGCAGTGATGGCATGTCACGCCCGACTTCATATGACCGTGTGTGCTGTCCAAAAGCGATGATGTCATGCTACGCCCAATGTCGTTCGACTGTGTGTGCTGCCCAAAGGCGATAATGGCATGCCACGCCCGACGTCATTCAACCATGTGTGCTTTCCCAGGGCAGTGATGTCATGCCACGCCCGACGTTGTTTGACTGTGTGTGCCGTCCAAGGGCGGTGATAGCATGCCACGCCCGACGTTGCCGACCGTGTGTGATCTCCAAGGCGGTGATGTCATGCCACGCCCGATGTTGCCGACCGTGTGTGCTATATAAGTGCGGTGATGTCATGCCACGCCTGACGTCATTCGACCGTGCGTGCAGTCCAAGGGGGGTGATGTCATGCCACACTCGACGTTGTTCGACCATGTTTGCTGTACAAAGGCGCTGATGTCATGCCACACCCGACGTCGTATGACTGTTTGTGCTGCCCAAAGGCGTTGATGCCATGCCACGCCCGACGTCGTTCGACCATGTGTGCTGGCCAAGGGCGGTGATTTCATGCCACGCCTAACGTTGTTTGACCGTGAATGCTGCCCAAAGGCGATGATGGCATGCCACCTCCGATGTCGTTCGACCGTGTGTGCTGTCCAAGGGCGGTGATGTCATGCCACGCCTAATGTCGTCCGACTGTATGTGTTGTCCAAGGGCGGTGATGGCATGCCATGCCCGACGTTTCCGACCGTTTGTGATGTCTAAGGGCGGTGATGTCATGCCACGCCCGAAGTTGCCGTCCGTGTGTGCTTTCCTAGTGCGGTGATGTCATGCCACGCCCGATATCGTCCGATAGTGTGTGCAGTCCAAGGGAGGTGATGTCATGCCACGCCCGATGTCGTTCAGCCTTACGTGCTGCCCAACGGCGATGATATCATGTCATGCCCGATGTCGTTCGAACGAGTGTGATGTCCAAAGGCGGTAATGGCATGTCACGCCCGACGTCGTTCGATCGTGGGTGCTGTCCAAAGGCGGTGATGTCGTGCCACGCCCAACATCGTTCGACCTTGTGTGGTGTCCAAAGGAGATGATATTATGCCACACCCGACGTCGTTCGACCGTGTGTGCTGTCCAAGGGCGGTGATTCATGCCACGCCTGACATTGCCGACCGTGTGTGCTGTCCAAGGGAGGTGATGTCATGCCAAGCCCGACGTTGTCGACTGTGTGTGCTGTCCAAGATCAATGATGTCATACCATGCCCGACGTCATCCGACCGTGCGTGCATTCGAAGGGTGGTGATGTCATGCCACACCTAACGTCATTCGACCGTGCGTGCTGTCCAAAGGCGGTGATGTCGTGCCACACCAAACATTGTTCGACCTTGTGTGCTGTCCAAAGGAGGTGATATTATGCCATGCCCGACGTCGTTCGACCGTGTGTGCTGTCCAAGGGCGGTGATGCATGCCACGCCTGACATTGCCGACCGTGTGTGCTGTCAGAGGGAGGTGATGTCATGCCACGCCCGACGTTGTCGACTATGTGTGCTGTCCAAGGGTGGTGATGTCATGCCACGCCCGACGTCTTCCGACCATTTGTGCAGTCCAAGGGAGGTGATATCATGCCATGCCCGATGTCCTTCGACCGTAAGTGCTGCCCAAGGGCGATGATATCATGCCACACCCGACGTCGTTCGATCGAGTGTGCTGTTTAAAGGCGGTGATGTCGTGCCACGCGCAACGTCGTTTGACTGTGTGTGTTGCCCAAAGGCAATGATGGAATGCCACGCCCGACGTCGTTCGACCGTGCGTGCAGTCCAAGGGCGGTGATGTAAAGCCACACCCGACGTTGTTTGACCGTGTGTGCTGTCCAAAGGCGGTGATGGCATGTCACGCCTGACGTCGTCCGACAGTGTTTGCCGTCCAAGGGCTATTATGGCATGCCACACCCGATGTCGTTCGACCGTGTGTGCTGCCCAAAGCGATGATGGCATGCCATGCCAAACGTCGTTCGACCTTGTTTGTTGTCCAAAGGCGGTGAAGTTATGCCACTCCCGACGTAGTGCGATCGTGTGTACTTTCCAAAGGCGGTGATGTCATGCCATGCCTGACGTTGTCCGACCGTGTGTGCTGTTTAAGGGCGGTGATGGCATGCCACGCCCGATGTTCCCGTCCGTCTGTGCTATTCAAGGGAGATGATGTCATGCCATGCCCAACGTTGCCGACCGTGTGTGCTGTCCAAGAGGGTTATGTCATTACAAGCCTGACGTCGTCCGATCGTGCGTGCAGTCCAAGGGAGGTGATGTCATGCCACGCCTGACGTCATTCGATAGTGTGTGCTGTCCAAGGGCGGTGATAACATGCCACGCCCGACGTCGTCTGGCAGTGTGTGCAGTCCAAGGGGGGTGATGTCATGCCACGCTCGATGTCGTTCGACCGTGTGTGCTGCCCAACGGTGATGATATCATGCCACATCCGACGTCGTTCGACCGAGTGTGTTGTCCAAAGGCGGTGATGACATGTCACACCCGATGTCGCTCGACCGTGTGTGCTGTCTAAAGGCGATGATGTCGTGCCTCGCCCAACGTCGTTTGACCGTGTGTGCTGCCCAAAGGCGATGATGGAATGCCACGCCCGACGTCTTTTGACTGTGTGTGCTGTCCAAAGGCGGTGATGTCATGCCACGCCCGACGTAGTCTCACTGTGTTTGCTGCCCAAGGGTGGTGATGTCATTCCACGCCCGACGTCGTTTGACCGTGTGTGCTGTCCAAGGGCGGTTATGTCATTCCACGCCCGACGTAGTCTGACCGTGTGTGCTGCCCAAAGGCAATGATGGCATGCCTCGCCCGACATTATTCGACCGTGTGTGCTGTGAAAGGGCGGTGATGTCATACCACGCTCGACATCGTTTGACCATGCGTGCAGTCCAAGGGCGGTGATGTAAAGCAACAACCGACATCGTTCGACTGTGTGTGCTGTCCACAGGCGGTGATGGCATCTCACGCCTGACGTCGTCCAACCGTGTTTTCCATCCAAGGGCTATGATGGCATGCCACGCCCGACGTCTCTCGACCGTGTGTGCTGCCTAAAGGCGATTATGGAATGCCACGCCCTAACGTCGTTCGATCCTTTGTGCTGTATAAAGATGGAGATGTTATGCCACGCCCGATGTAGTCCGACCGTGTGTGCTGTCCAAGGGCGGTGATGGCATGCCACACCCGACATTGCCAACTATGTGTGCTGTCCAAGGACGGTGATGTCATGCCACGCCTGACGTTGCTGACCGTGTGTGGTGTCCAAGGGCGATGATTTCATGCCACGCCTAACATCGTCTGATCGTGCGTGCAGTCCAAGGGTAGTGATGTGATGCCACGCTGAACGTCATTCGACCGTGTGTGCTGTCCAAAGGCGGTGATGTCATGCCACGCGTGACGTAGTCCAACCGTGTGTGCTGCCCAAGGGCGGTGATGTCATGCCACGCCCAACGTTGTACCACCGTATGTGCTGTCCAAGGGCGGTGATGTCATGTCCCGCCCGACGTAGTCCGACCGTGTGTGCTGCCCAAAGGCAATGATGGCATGCCACGCCCGACGTTATTCGCCCGTGTGTGCTGTCCAAGAGCAGTGATGTCATTCCATGCCCGACGTAGTTCGACCGTGTGTGCTGCCCAAGGGCGGTGATGTATTTCCACTTCTGACGTCCATGCCCGACGTTGCCGACCGTGTGTACTGTCCAAGGGCGGTGATGTCATGCCACACCCGACATTGCCGACCGTGTGTGCTGTCCAAGGGCGGTGATGACATGGCACGCCTGGCGTTGCCGACCGTGTGTGCTATCCAACGGCTGTGATGTCATGCAATGCCAGACGTCGTCAAACCGTGCGTGCAGTCCAAAGAGGGTGATGTCATGCCACGGCCGATGTCGTTGGACTGTGTGTGCTTTCCAAAGGGGGTGATGGCATGTCACGCCCGACGTCGTTTGATCGTGTTTGCCATCCATGGGCTATGATGTCATGCCACGCCCGACGATGTTTGACCGTGAGTGCTGCCCAAAGGCGATGATGTCATGCCACGCCTGACGTAGTCCGACCGTGTGTGCTACCCAAAAGCGATGATGGCATGCCACGCTCGATGTTGTTCAACCTTGTGTGGTGTCCAAAGGCGGTGATGTCATTCCATGCCCGACGTAGTCCGACCGTGTGTGCTGTCCAACTGTGGTGATGGCACGTCACGCCCGACGTCATTCGACCTTGTGTTCTGTCCAAAGGCGGTGATATCATGCCACACCCGACGTCGTTCGACCGTGTGTGCTGTCTAAAGGCGGTGATGTCATGCCACGCCCGACGTAGTCCGACCGTGTGTGCTGTCCAAAGGCGGTGATGTCATGCCACGCCCGACGTTGCCGACCATCTGTGCTGTCCAAGGGCAGTGATGTCAGGCCACGCCCGACGTCCTCCAATCGTGCGTGTAGTCCAAGGGCGTGATTTCAATCCACGCCCAACGTTGTTTGAACGTTTGTGCTTTCCAAAGACGGTGATGGCATGTCATGCCCGACGTCGTTCGATCGTGTGTGCTGCCTTAAGCCAATGATGGCATGCCACGCCCGACGTCGTTTGATTGTGTGTGCTGCCCAAGGGCGGTGATGTCATGCCACTCCCGACGTCGTCCGACCGTGTGTACTGTCCAAGGGCGGTGATGTCATGCCACGCCCGACGTCGTTTGACCATGTGTGCTGTCCAAGGGCAGTGATGTCATGCAACTCCCGACGTCGTCAGACCGTGCATGCAATCCAAGGGTGGTGATGTCATGTAGTGCCCGACGTTGTCAGACCTTGTGTGCTGTCCAAGGGCGGTGATGTCATGCCATAGCCGATGTTGACGACCGTGTGTGCTTTCCAAGGGCGGTGATGTCATGCCACATCCAACCGTGTGTGCTGCCCAATGGCAATGATGTCATGCCACGCCCGTCATTACCGACCGTGTGTGCTGTCCAAGGGTGGTTATGTCATGCCATGCCCGACGTGGCCGACCGTGTGTGTTGTCCAAAGGTGATGATGTCATGCCACACTCGATGTTGCCGACCGTGTGTATTGTCATACGGCGGTGATGTCATGCCACGCCCGACGTTGCCGACCGTGTGTGTTGTCCAAGGGTGGTGATGTCATGCCAGGCCCAACATTACCGACTGTGTGTGCTGTCCAAGGGCAGTGATGTCATGCCACACCCGACGTTGCCGTCCGTGTGTGTTGTCCAAGGGAGGCGATGTCATTCCACGCCCGACATTACCGACCATGTGTGCTGTCCAAGGGGGATGATGTCATGCCACGCCCTACATCGTCCAACCGTGCGTGTATTCCAAGGGTGGTGAGGTCAAGCCACGCCCAACGTCGTTCGACCATGTTTGTTGTCCAAGGGCTATGATGGCATGCCACGCCTGACGTCGTTGCACCGTGTGTGCTTCCCAAAGGCGATGATTGCATGCCAAGCCATACGTCGTTCTACTGTGTGTGTTGTCCAAAGGCGGTGACGTTATGCCACGCCCGACATAGTCCGACCGTGTTTGCTGCCCAAGGGCGTTTATGTCATGCCACTCCCGATGTGGTCCGACCGTGTGTACTATCCAAGGGCGGTGATGTCTTGCAATGCCCGACGTTGCCGTCCGTGTGTGCTGTCCAAGGGCAGTGATGTCATGCCTCTCCCGACGTCGTCCGACCGTGCGTGCAGTCCAAGGGTGGTGATGTCATGCCACGCCCAACGTCGTCCGACCGTGTGTTCTTTCCAAGGGAGGTAATGCCATGCCACGACCGACATTGTCGACCATGTTTGTAGTCCAAGGGTGGTGATTTCATGCCATGCCCGACGTCGTCCAACCGTGCATGAAGTCCTAGGGAGGTAATGTCATGCCAAGCCCGACGTCGTTCGTTCGTGTTTGCTGCCCAACGGCGATGATGGCATGCCAAACCTGAATTCGTTCGACCGAGTGTGCTTTCCAAACGCAGTGATGTCATGCCACGCCCGACGTAGTTCGACCGTGTGTGCTGTCGGAGGGCGGTGATGCCATGTGACGCCCGACATTACCGATCGTGTGTGCTGTCCAAAGGCGGTGATTGCATGTCACGCCCGACGCCATTCGACCGTGTGTGTTGTCCAAGGGCAGTGATGGCATATCACGCCCGACGTTGCCGACCGTGTGTGCTGTCCAAATGCGGTGATGTCATGCCATGCCCGACGTCGTCCCACCGTGCATGCAGTCTAAGGGCGATGATGTCATGCCACGCCCGACTTCGTTCGACCGTGTGTGTTGTCCAAGGGCGGTGATGTCATGCCATGCCCGACATTGTTTGACCGTTTGTGCAGCCCAAAGGCGATGATGACATGCCATGCCCGACATCGTCCGACTGTGCGTGCAGTCCAAGGGCAGTGATGTCATGCCACGCCAAACGTCGTTCGACCGTGTGTGTTGTATAAGGGCAGTGATGTCATTCCACGCCCGACGTAGTCCGACCGTGTGTGCTGTCCAAAGGGGGTGATGACATGTCAAGCCCGACGTCGTTCGACCGTGTGTGTTGTCAAAGGGTAGTGATGGTATATCACACCCGACGTTATCGACCGTGTGTACTGTCTAAGGGCGGTGATGTCATGCCACGCCCAACGTCGTTCGACTGTGTCTGCTATCCAAGGGCGGTGATGTCATGCCATGCCCGACGTCATTTGACTATTTGTGTTGCCCAAAGACGATTATGGCATGCCACGCCCGACATCGTCCGATCGTGCGTGCTGTCCAAGGGTGGTGATGTCATGCCACGCCCGACGTCGTTCGACCGTGTGTGCTGTCCAAGGGCGGTGATGTCATGCCACGCCCGACGTTATTTGACCATTTGTGCCGCCCAAAGACGTTGATTGCATGCCACGCCCGACAGCGTCCGACCGTGCGTGTAGTCCAAGGGCTGTGATGTCATGCCACGCCCGACGTCGTTCGACCGTGTGTGCAGTCCAAGGGCGGTGATGTCATGCCACGCCCGACGTTGCCGACCGTGTGTGTTATCCAAGCGCAGTGATGTAATGCTACGCCTGACGTCGTCCTACTGTGTGTGCAGTCCAAGGGCGGTGATGTCAAGCCACGCTCGACATCGTTTGACATTGTTTGCCATCCAAGGGCTATGATGGAATGCCACGCCCGACGTCGTTCGACCGTGTGTGCTGCTCAAAGGTGATGATGGCATGCCACGCCTGACGTCGTTCTACCGTGTGTGCTGTCTCAAGGCGGAGATGTCATGCCAAGCCCGATGTAGTCTGACCGTGTGTGCTGCCCAAGGGCGGTCATGTTATGCCACTCCCGACGTTGTTCGACTGTGTGTGGGGTCCAAAGGTGGTGATGTCATTCCATGCCCGACGTAGTCTGACCGTGTGTGTTGTCCAAATGTGGTGATGGCACGTCACGCCCGACGTCGTTCAACCGTCTGTGTTGTCCAAAGGCGGTGATGTCATGTCACGCCCGACGTCGTTCGACCGTGTGTGCTTTCCAAAGGTGGTGATGTCATGCCACGCCCGAAGTAGTCCGACCGTGTGTACTGTCCGAAGACGGTGATGTCATGCCACGCTCGACGTTGCCAACCATCTGTGCTGTCCAAGGGCGGTTATGTCATGCCGCGCCCGACGTCCTCCAACTGTGCGTGTAGTCCAAGGGCGGTGATTTCAATCCACGCACGACGTTGTTTGAACGTGTGTGCTTTCCAAAGACGGTGATGGCATGTCATGCCCGACGTCGTTCGACCGTGTGTGCTGCCTTAAGGCAATGATGGCATACCACGCCCGACGTCGTTCGATCGTGTGTGCTGCCCAAGGGCGGTGATGTCATGCCACTCCGGACGTCATCCGACCGTGTGTACTGTCTAAGGGCGGTGATGTCGTGCCACGCCTGACGTCGTTCGACCGTGTGTGCTGTCCAAGGGCAGTGATGTCGTGCAACTCCCGACGTCGTCAGACCGTGCGTGCAATCCAAGGGTGGTGATGTCATGTCATGCCCGATGTCGTCCGACCTTGTGTGCTGTCCAAGGGCGGTGATGGCATGCCACGCCCGACGTTGCCGACCGTGTGTGATGTCCAAGGGCGGTGATGTCATGCCTTGCCTGACGTTGCCGAACATGTGTGCTGTCCAAGGGCGGTGATGTCATGTCACGCCCGATGTCTTCGGACCATGCGTGCAGTCAAAGGGAGGTGATGACATGCCACGCCCGATGTCGTTCGAGCGTGCGTGCTGCCCAACGGCGATGATGGCATGCCACACCCGATGTCGTTTTACTGAGTGTGTTGTCCAAAGGCGGTGATGGCATGTTATACACGACGTTAATTGACCGTGTGTGCTGTCTAAAGGCGGTGATGTCATGCCACGCCCAATGTTGTTTGACCGTGTTTGCTGCCCATAGGCGATGATAGAATGCCACGCCTGACGTCGTTCAACCGTGTGTGCTATCCAAAGGCGGTGATGTCATGCCACGCCCGACATCGTTCGACCGTGTGTGCTTTCTAAGGGCAGTGATGTCATGCCACAGCCGACGCTGTTTGACCATTTGTGCAGCCCTAAGGCAATGATTAAATGCCACGCCCAACATCGTCCGACCGTGCGTGCAGTCTTAGGGCGGTGATGTCATGCCACGCCAGACGTCGTTCGACTGTGTGTGCTGTAAGGGCAAAGATATCATTCCATGCCCTACGTAGTCCGACCGTGTGTGCTGTTCAAAAGCGGTGATGACATGTCAAGCACGACGTCATTCGATCGTGTGTGTTGTCCAAGGGCAGTGATGGCATATCACGCCCGACGTTGCCGACCGTGTGTACTGTCCAAGGGCGGTGATGTCATGCCACGCCCAACGTCGTTCAATCGTCTGTGCTGTCCAAGGGCGGTGATGTCATGCCACGCCCAACGTCATTTGACCGTTTGTGCCCAAAGACGATGATGGCATGCCACGCCCGACATCGTCCGACCATGCGTGCTGTCTAAGAGCGGTGATGTTATGCCATGCCCGACGTCATTCAATCGTCTGTGCTGCCCAAGGGCGGTGATTTCATGCCACGCCCGACGTCATTTGACCCTTTGTGCCCAAAGACGATGATGGCATGCCACGCCCGACATCGTCCGACCATGCGTGCTGTCCAAGGGCGATGATGTCATGCAACGCCCGACGTCATTTGACCGTTTATGCCACCCAAAGACGCTGATGGCATGCCACGCCCGACATCATCTGATCGTGCGTGCAGTCCAAGGGCCGTGATGTCATGCCACGCCCAACGTCGTTCAACCGTATGTGCAGTCCAAGGGTGGTGATGTCATCCCACGCCCGACGTTGCCGACCGTGTGTGTTGTCCAAGGGCGGTGGTGTAATGTCACGCCTGACGTCGTCCTACTGTGCGTGCAGTCCAACGACGGTGATGTCAAGCCACGCCCGACATCGTTCGACATTGTTTGCCATCAAAGGGCTCTAATGGAATGCCACGCCCGACGTCGTTCGACTGTGTGTGCTACTCAAAGGTGATGATGGCATGCCACGCCCGACGTCGTTCAACCGTGTGTGCTGTCTCAAGGCGGAGATGTTATGCCAAGCCCGATGTAGTCTGACCGTGTGTGCTTCCCAAGGGCGGTGATGTCATGCCACTCCCGACGTCGCCCGACAGTGTGTACTGTCTAAGGGCGGTGAAGTCATGCCATGCCCGACGTTGCCGACCGTGTGTGCTGTGCAATGGCATTGATGTCATGCCACACTCGATGTTGCCGACCGTGTGTGTTGTCCAAGAGCGGTGATGTCATGCCACGCCCGACGTCATCCGACCGTGCATTCAATCCAAGGGCGGTGATGTCATGCCACGCCCGACGTCCTTCTACCGTGTGTGCTGTCCAAAGGAAGTGATGTCATGCCATGCCCGACGTTGCCGACCGTGTGTGCCTTCCAAGGGTAGTGATATCATGCCACGCGCGACGTTGCCAACCGTTTGTGCTGTCCAAGGGCGGTGATGTCATTCCACGCCCGACGTCGTCCGACCTTGCATGCTGTCCAAGGGCGGTGATGTCATGCCATGCCCGACGTCGTTCGATCGTGTGTGCTATCCAAAGGCGGTGATGTCATGCAACGCCCGACGTCGTCCGACTGTGTGTACTGTCCTAGGGCGGTGAAGTCATGCCACGCCCGACGTTGCAGACCGTGTGTGCTGTCCAAGGGCGGGGATATCATGCTACGCCCGACGTCGTCCGACTGTGTGTGTTGTCCAAGAGCGGTGATGTCATGCCACGCATGACGTTGCCGACCATGTATGCGGTCCAAGGGCGGTGATGTCATGCCACGCCCGACGTCGTTCGACCGAGTGTGTTTTTCAAGGGCGGTGATGGCATGCCACGCCTGACGTCGTTCGACCGTGTGTGCTGCCCAAAGGCGGTGATTTCATGCCACACCCGATGTTGCCGACCGAGTGTATATTCCTAGGGCGTTGATGTTATGTCACGCCGGACGTCGTGTGACCATGCGTGCCTTCCAAGGGAGGTGATATCATGCCACGGCCGACGTCGTTCGATCGTGTGTGCTGCCCAACCGCGATGATGACATGCCACACCAAACGTCGTTCGACTGAGTGTGCTGCCCAAAGGCGGTGATGGCATGTCACGCCCGACGTTGTTAAACCGTGCGTGCAGTCCAAGAGCGGGGATGGCATGCCACGCCCGACGTCGATCGACCGTGTGTGCTGTCCAAGGGAGGTGATGTCATGCCACGTCCGACTCTGTGTGCTGTCCAAGGGCGGTGATGGCATGCCACGCCTAACGTTGTCGACCTTGTGTGCTGTCAAAGGGCGGTGATGTCATGCCATGCTCGACGTTCCCGTTCGTGTGTGCTGTCTGAGGGCGGTGATGTCATACCACGCCCGACGTCGTCCGACCCTGCATGTAGTCCAAAGACGGTGATGTCATGCCACGCCCTACGTCGTTCGACCATGTGTGCTACCCAACGGCGATGATGGCATGCAACACCTGACGTCTACGACGGAATGTGCTGTCAAAAGGTGGTGATGGCATGTCACGCCCGATGTTGTTCGACCGTGAGTGATGCCCAAAGGTGATAATGGCATGCCACGCCCGACGTCGTTCGACCGTGTGTGCTATCCAAAGGCGGTGATGTCATGCAACGCCCAACGTCGTCCGACTGTGTGTACTGTCCTAGGGCGGTGATGTCATGCCACGCCCGACGTTGCCGACCGTGTGTGCTGTCCAAGGGCGGAGATGTCATGCTACGCCCGACGTCGTCCTCCTGTGTGTGTTGTCCAAGAGCGGTGATGTCATGCCACGCCCGACGTTGCCTACCATGTGTGCGCTCCAAGGGCGGTGATGTCATGCCACGCCCGACGTCGTTCGACCGAGTGTGTTTTTCAAGGGCGGTGATGGCATGCCACGCCTGACGTCGTCCGACCGTGTGTGATGCCCAAAGGGCAGTGATGTCATTCCACGCCCGACGTCGTCCGACCGTGCATGCAGTCAAAGGGCGGTGATGCCATGCCATGCCCGACGTCGTTCGACCGTATGTGCTATCCAAAGGTGGTGATGTCATGCAATGCCCGACGTCGTCCGACTGTGTACTGTCCTAGGGCGGTGATGTCATGCCACGCCCGACGTTACCGACCGTGTGTGCTGTCCAAGGGCGAGGATGTCATGCTACGCCCGATGTCGTCCAACTGTGTGTTGTCCAAGAGCGGTGATGTCATGCCACGCCCGACGTTGCCTACCATGTGTGCGGTCTAAGGGCGGTGATGTCATGCCACGCCTGACGTCGTTCGACCGAGTGTGTTTTTCAAGGGCGGTGATGGCATGCCATGCCTGACGCCGTCTGACCGTGTGTGCTGCCTAAAGGCGATGATGGAATGCCATGCCCGATGTCGTTCGACCGTGTGTGCTGTCCAAAGGCGGTGATTTCATGCCACGCTCGACGTTGCCGACTGAGTGTGCTGTCCTAGGGCGTTGATGTTATGCCACGCCCGACGTCGTCCGACCATGCGTGCATTCCAAAGGAGGTGATGTCATGCCACGCCCGACGTCGTTTAATCCTGTGTGCTGCCCAACCGCGATGATGACATGCCACACCAAACGTCGTTCGACCGAGTGTGCTACCCAAAGGCGGTGATGGCATGTCACGCCTGACGTCGTTAAACCGTGCATGCAGTCCAAGGGCGGTGATGTCATGCCACGCCGGACGTCGATCGACCGTGTGTCCTGTCCAAGGGAGGTGATTTCATGCCACGTCTGACCGTGTGTGCTGTCCAAGGGCGGTGATGGCATGCCACGCCTAACGTTGTCGACCTTGTGTGCAGTCCGAGGGCGGTGATGTCATGCCACGCTCGACGTCGTCTGACCGTGCGTATAGTCCAAGGACGGTGATGTCATGCCATGCCCTATGTCGTTCGACCATTTGTGCTGTCCAATAACGGTGATGTCATGCCATGTCGTACGTCGTCTGACCGTGCGTGCAGTCTTAGGGTGGTGATGTCATGACACGCCTAACATCGTTCGACCATGTGTGCTGCCCAACGGCGATGATGGCATGCAACACCTGCCGTCGTTCGACGGAATGTGCTGTCAAAAGGCGGTGATGGCATGTCATGCCCGACGTTGTTCGACCATGTGTGCTGTCCAAAGGCGGTGATTTTATTCCACGCCCAACATCGTTCAACAGTGAGTGATGCCCAAAGGCGATGATAGCATTCCACGCTTGACGTCGTTCGACTGTGTGTGCTGTCCAAGAGCAATGATTTCATGTCACGCCCGACGTAGTCCGACCATGTGTGCTGCCCAATGGCGGTGATGTCATGCCACGCCCGACGTTGCCGACCGTGTGTGCTGTCCAAGGGCAGTGATGTCATGCCACACCCGACGTTGCTAATCGTGTGTGTTGTCCAAGGGAGGTGATGTCATTCCACGCCCGACGTCGTCCGACTGTGCGTGCAGTCCAAGGGCGGTGATGTCATGCCATGCCCGACGTCGTTCAACTGTGTGTGCTATCCAAAGGCGGTGATGTCATGCCAGGCCCGACGTCGTCCGACTGTGTGCTGTCCAAGGACAGTGATGTCCTGCCCACTCAACGTTGCCGACCGTGTGTGCAGTCCAAGGGCGGGGATGTCATGCCACGCCCGACATCGTCTGACTGTGTGTGCTGTCCAAGAGCAATGATGTCATGCCACGCCGGACGTTGCCGACCATGTGTGCAGTCAACGGGCGGTGATGTCATGCCACACCTGATGTCGTTCGATTGTGCGTGCGTTCCAAGGGCGGTGATGTCATGCCAAGCCCGACGTCGTTCGACCGAGTGTGTTTTTCAAGAGCGGTGATGGCATGTCACGCCTGACATCGTCCGACCGTGCGTGCAGTGCAAGGGCGGTGATGTCATGCCACAGCCAACGTCGTTTGACCGTATGTGCTGCCCAAAGGCGATCATGGAATGCCATGACCGATGTCGTTCGACCATGTGTGCTGTCCAAAGGCGGTGATTTCATGCCACGCCCGACGTCGTCCGACCATGCGTGCATTCCAAGGGAGGTGATATCATGCCACGCCCGACATCGTTCGATCGTGTGTGCTGCCCAACCGCAATGATGACATGCCACACCAAACGTCATTCGACCGAATGTGCTGTCCAAAGGCGGTGATGTCATTCCACGCCCGACGTCGATTGACCGTGTGTGCTGTCCAAGGGAGGTGTAGCCATCCCACGTCCGACGCCGTCCGACCGTGTGTGCTTTCCAAGGGCGGTGATGGCATGCCACGCCTAACGTTGTCGACCTTGTGTGCTGTCCAAGGGCGCTGATGTCATGCCACGCCCAACGTTATCGTCCGTGTGTGCTGTACGAGGGCGGTGATATCATGCCACGCCCGAGGTCGTCCGATCGTGCGTGTAGTCCAAGGACGGTAATGTCATGCCACGCTTGACGTCGTTCGACCGTGTGTGTTGTCCCAAGGCGGTGATGTTATGCCACGCTCGACGTTAACGACCATGTGTGCTGCCCAACGGCGATGATGGCATGCCACACCCGATGTCATTTTACTTAGTGTGTTGTCCCAAGGCGGTGATGGCATGTAACACCCGACGTCAATTGACCGTGTGTGCTGTCCAAAGGCGGTGATGTCATGCCACGCCTAACATCATTTGACCATGTTTGCTACCCATAGGCGATGAAGGAATGCCACGCCTGACGTCGTTCAACCGTGTGTGCTGTCCAAAGGAGGTGATGTCATGCCACACCCGACATTGTTCGACCGTGTGTGCTTTCCAAGGGCGGTGATGTCATGCCACAGCCGACGTTGCCGACTGTGTATGTTGTCCAAGGGGGGTGATGTCATGCCACGCCCGACGTTGCCAACCGTGTGTGCTGTCCAAAGGCGGTGATGTCATGCGACGCCCGTCATTACTGACCGTGTGTGCTGTCCAAGGGAGTTGATGTCGTGCAATGCCCGACGTAGCCGACCGTGTGTGTTGTCCAAGGGCGGTGATGTCATGCCACACCAAACATTACCGATCGTGTGTGTTGTCCAAGGGCGGTGATGTCATGCCACGCCCGACGTTGCCGACTATGTGTGTTTTCCAAGGGAGGTGATTTCATGCCACGCCCAACATTACCGACTGTGTGTGCTGTCCAAGGGCAGTGATGTCATGCCACACCCGATGTTGCCGTCTGTGAGTGTTGTCCAAGGGCAGTGATGTCATTCCACGCCTGACATTACCGTCCGTGTGTGATGTCCATGGGTGGTGATGTCATGCCACGCCCGACGTTGTCGACTATGTGTGTTGTCCAAGGGTGGTGATGTCATGCCACGCCCGACGTCTTCCGACCATTTGTGCAGTCCAAGGGAGGTGATGTCATGCCATGCCCGATGTCCTTCGACCGTATGTGCTGCCCAAGGGCGATTATATCATGCCACACTCGACGTCGTTCGACCAAGTGTGCTGTTTAAAGGCGGTGATGTCGTGCCACGCGCAACGTCGTTTGACTGTGTGTATTGCCCAAAGGCAATGATGGAATGCCATGCCCGACGTCGTTCGACCGTGCGTGCAGTCCAAGGGCGGTGATGTAAAGCCACACCCGACGTCGTTTGACCGTGTGTGCTGTCCAAAGGCGGTGATGGCATGTCACGCCAGACGTCGTCCGATCGTGTTTGCCGTCCAAGGGCTATTATGGCATGCCACACCTGATGTCGTTCGACCGTGTGTGCTGCCCAAAGCAATGATGGAATGCCATGCCAAACGTCGTTCGACCGTGTGTGTTGTCCAAAGGCGGTGATGTTATGCCACTCCCGACGTAGTGCGATCGTGTGTACTTTCCAAAGGCGGTGATGTCATGCCACGCCCGACGTTGTCCGACCGTGTGTGCTGTTTAAGGGCGGTGATGGCATGCCACGCCCGACGTTCCCGTCCGTCTGTGCTATTCAAGGGAGATGATGTCATGCCACGCCCGACGTTGGTGACCGTGTGTGCTATCCAAGAGGGTTATGTCATTCCAAGCTTGACGTCGTCCGATTGTGCGTGCAGTCCAAGGGCGGTGATGTCATGCCACGCCCGACGTCATTCGACAGTGTGTGCTGTCAAAGGGCGGTGATAACATGACACGCCCGATGTCGTCCGACCGTGAGTGCAGTCCAAGGGAGGTGATGTCATGCCACGCTCGATGTCGTTCGACCGTGTGTGCTGCCCAACGGTGATTATATCATGCCACACCTGACGTCGTTCGACCTAGTGTGTTGACCAAAGGCGGTGATGACATATCACGCCCGACGTCGCTTGACCATGTGTGCTGTCTAAAGGCGATGATGTCGTGCCTCGCCCAACGTTGTTTGACCGTGTGTGCTACCCAAAGGCGATGATGGAATGCCACGCCCGACGTCTTTCGACTGTGTGTGCTGTTCAAAGGAGGTGATGTCATGCCACGCCCGACGTAGTCTTACTGTGTTTGCTGTTCAAGGGCGGTGATGTCATTCCACGCCCGACGTAGTCCGACCGTGTGTGCTGTCCAAGGGCGGTGATGTCATGCCACGCCCGACGTCTTTCGACTGTGTGTGCTGTTCAAAGGAGGTGATGTCATGCCACGCCCGACGTAGTCTTACTGTGTTTGCTGTTCAAGGGCGGTGATGTCATGCCACGCCCGACGTTGTACCACCGTATGTGCTGTCCAAGGGCGGTGATGTCATGCCACGCCCGACGTAGTCCTACCGTGTGTGCTGCCCAAAGGCAATGATGGCATGCCACGCCCGATGTCATTCGCCCGTGTGTGCTGTCCAAGGGCAGTGATGTCATGCCACGCCCGACGTAGTTCAACCGTGTGTGCTGCCCAAGGGCGGTGATGTATTGCCACTTCAAACGTCCATGCCCGACGTTGCCGACCGTGAGTACTGTCCAAGGGCGGTGATGTCATGCCACACCCGACATTGCCGACCGTGTATGCTGTCCAAGGGCGGTGATGACATGGCACGCCTTGCGTTGCCGGCCGTGTGTGCTATCCAACGGCGTTGATGTCATGCCACGCCCGACGTCGTCTAACCGTGCGTGCAGTCCCAGGAGGGTGATGTCATGCCACGGCCGATGTCGTTGGACTGTGTGTGCTTTCCAAAGGCGGTGATGGCATGTCACGCCTGACGTCGTTTTATCGTGTTTGCCGTCCATGGGCTATGATGTCATGCCACGCCCGACGACGTCCGACCGTGTGTGCTGCCCAAAGGCGATGATGTCATGCCACGCCCGACGTAGTCCGACCGTGTGTGCTGCCCAAAAACGATGATGGCATGCCACGCTCGACGTTGTTCGACCTTGTGTGGTTTCCAAAGGCGGTGATGTCATTCCATGCCCGACGTAGTCCGACCGTGTGTGCTGTCAAAATGTGGTGATGGCACGTCACACCCGACGTCATTCGACCTTGTGTTCTGTCCAAAGGCGGTGATATCATGCCACACCCGACGTCGTTCGACCGTGTGTGCTGTCCAAAGGTGGTGATGTCATGCCACGCCCAACGTCGTTCGATCGTGTGTGCTTTCCAAAGGCGGTGATGGCATGTCACGCCTGACGTCGTTCGACCATTTTGGCTGTCCAAGGGCTATGATTGCATGCCACGCCTGACGTCATTGCACCGTGTGTGCTTCCCAAAGGCGATGATGGCATGCCAAGCCATACGTCGTTCTACTTTGTGTGCTGTCCAAAGGCGGTGATGTTATGCCACGCCCGACGTAGTCCGACCGTGTTTGCTACCCAAGGGCGTTTATGTCATGCCACTCCCGATGTGGTCCGACCATGTGTACTATCCAAGGGCGGTGATGTCATGCCATGCCCGACGTTGCCGTCCGTGTGTGCTGTCCAAGGGCAGTGATGTCATGCCACTCCCGACGTCGTCCGACCGTGCGTGCAGTCCAAGGGTGGTGATGTCATGCCACGCCCAACGTCGTCCGATTGTGTGTTCTTTCCAAGGGAGGTAATGCCATGCCACGACCGACATTGCCGACCGTGTTTGTAGTCCAAGGGTGGTGATTTCATGCCACGCCCGACGTCGTCCGACCGTGCGTGAAGTCCTAGGGAGGTAATGTCATGCCAAGCCCGACGTTGTTCGTTCGTGTTTGCTGCCCAACGGAGATGATGGCATACCAAACCTGACGTCGTTCGACCGAGTGTGCTGTCCAAATGCAGTGATGTCATGCCATGCCCGACGTAGTCCGGCCGTGTGTGCTGTCCAAGGGCGGTGATGCCATGTGACGCCCGACATTACCGATCGTGTGTGCTGTCCAAAGGCGGTGATGGCATGACACGCTCGACGCCATTCGACCGTGCATGTTGTCCAAGGGCAGTGATGGCATATCACGCCCGACGTTGCCGACCGTGTGTGCTGTCCAAACGTGGTGATGTCATGCCACGCCCGACGTCGTTCGACCGTGCGAGCAGTCCAAGGGCGATGATGTCATGCCACGCCCAACGTCGTTCGACTGTGTCTGCTGTCCAAGGGCGGTGATGTCATGCCATGCCTGACGTCATTTGACTATTTGTGTTGCCCAAAGACGATGATGGCATGCCACGCCCGACATCGTCCGATCATGCGTGCTGTCTAAGGGTGGTGATGTCATGCCACGCCCGACGTCGTTCGACCGTGTGTGCTGTCCAAGGGCGGTGATGTCATGCCACGCCCGATGTTATTTGATCGTTTGTGCCGCCCAAAGACGTTGATGGCATGCCACGCCCGACAGCGTCCGACCGTGCGTGTAGTCCAAGGGCGGTGATGTCAAGCCACGCCCGACGTCGTCCGACAGTGTTTGCAGTCCAAGGGAGGTGATGTCATGCCACGCCCGATGTCGTTCAACCGTGTGTGCTGCCCAACGGCGATGATATCATGTCACACCCGATGTCGTTCGAACGAGTGTGATCTCCAAAGGCGGTGATTGCATGTCACGCCCTACGTCGTTCGATCGTGGGTGCTGTCCAAAGGCGTTGATGTCGTGCCACGCCCAACATCGTTAGACCGTGTGTGCTGTCCAAAGGCAGTGATGTTATGCCACACCTGACGTAGTTAGACCGTGTGTATTGTCGAAGGACGGTGATGTCATGCCACGCCTGACGTCGTCTGACAGTGTGTGCTGTCCAAGGGCAGTGATATCATGCCACGCCCAACGTCGTTCGACCGTGTCTGCTGTCCAAGGGCGGTGATGTCATGCCATGCCTGACGTCATTTGACTATTTGTGTTGCCCAAAGACGATGATGGCATGCCACGCCCGACATCGTCCGATCATGCGTGTTGTCTAAGGGTGGTGATGTCATGCCACGCCCGACGTCGTTCGACTGTGTGTGCTGTCCAAGGGCGGTGATGTCATGCCACGCCCGATGTTATTTGATCGTTTGTGCCGCCCAAAGACGTTGATGGCATGCCACGCCCGACAGCGTCCGACCATGCGTGTAGTCCAAGGGCGGTGATGTCAAGCCACGCTCGACGTCGTCCGACAGTGTTTGCAGTCCAAGGGAGGTGATGTCATGCCACGCCCGATGTCGTTCAACCGTGTGTGCTGCCCAACGGCGATTATATCATGTCACACCCGATGTCGTTCGAACGAGTGTGATCTCCAAAGGCGGTGATTCCATGTCACGCCCGACGTCGTTCGATCGTGGGTGCTGTCCAACGGCGCTGATGTCGTGCCACGCCCAACATCGTTAGACCGTGTGTGCTGTCCAAAGGCGGTGATGTTATGCCACACCTGACGTAGTTAGACCGTGTGTATTGTCGAAGGACGGTGATGTCATGCCACACCTGACGTCGTCCGACAGTGTGTGCTGTCCAAGGGCAGTGATGTCATGCCAAGCCTGATGTTGCCGATCGTGTGTGCTGTTTAAGGGCGGTGATGTCATGCCACGCCCGACATTGCCGATCGTGTGTGCTGTCCAAGGGCGGTGATGTCATGCCACGCCCAACGTCATCCGACCGTGCGTGCTGTCCAAGGGCGGTGATTTCAATCCACGCCCGACGTTGTTAAACATGTGTGCTGTCCAAAGGCGGTAACGACATGTCACGCCCAACGTCGTTCGATAATGTGTGCTGTCCAAAGGCGGCGATGTCGTGCCACGCCCAACGTCGTTTGGCCATGTGTGCTGTCCAAGGGCGGTGATGTCATGCCACGACCAACGTCGTCCGACCGTGCGTCCAGTCCAAGGGTGGTGATGTCATGCCACGCCCGAAGTCGTCCGACCGTATGTGTTGTCCAAGGGCGGTGATGGCATGCCACGCCCGACGTTGTCGACCGTGTGTGTTGTCCAAGGGTGGTGATGTCATGGCACGCCTGACATTGCCGACCGTGTGTGCTATCCAAGGGAGGTGATGTCATGACACACCCGACGTCGTTCAACCGTGTGTGCTGTCCAAGAGAGGTGATGTCATGACACGCCCAACGTCGTTCGATCGTTGTCCTGCCTAACGGTGATGATGGCATGCCACACTCGATGTCGTTTTATCGAGTGTGTTGTCCAAAGGCGGTGATGGCATGTCAAACACGACGTCGTTCCACCGTGTGTGCTCTCCAAAGGCGGTAATGTCATGCCACGCCTAACATCGTTTGACGGTGTGTGCTGCCCATTGGCGGTGATGGATTGCCACGCCCAACGTCGTTCGACCATGTGAGCTATCTAATGGCGGTAATGTCATGCCACTCCCGAAGTAGTCCAACCATATGTGTTGCCCAAGGGTGGTGATGTCATGCCAAGCCCGACGTCATTCGACCGTGTGTGCTGTCCAAGGGCGGTGATGTTAAACCACGCCCGACGTCGTCCGACAGTGTGTGCAGTCCAAGGGAGGTGATGTCATGCCATGCCCGATGTCGTTCGAACGAGTGTGATGTCCAAAGGCGGTGATGGCATGTCACGCCCGACGTTGTTCGATCGTGGTGCTGTCCAAAGGCGGTGATGTCGTGCCACGCCCAACATCGTTCGACCTTGTGTGCTGTCCAAAGGAGGTGATATTATGCCACGCCCGATGTCGTTCGACCGTGTGTGCTGTCCAAGGGCGGTGATGCATGCCACGCCTTACATTGCCGACCGTGTGTGCTGTCCAAGGGAGGTGATGTCATGCCACGCCCGACGTTGTCGACTGTGTGCTGTCCAAGGGCGGTGATGTCATCCCACGTCCGACGTCGTCCGACCGTGTGTGCTGTCCAAGGGCGGTGATGGCATGCCACGCCTAACGTTGTCGACCTTGTGTGCTGTCCAAGGGTGGTGATATCATGCCACGCCCAACGTTACCGTTCGTGTGTAGTCCAAGGACGGTGATGTCATGCCTTGCCCGACGTCGTTCGACCGTGTGTGCTGTCCCAGGGTGGTGATGTCATGCCACGCCCGACGTTGCCGACCGTGTGTGCTGCCCAACGGCGATGATGGCATGCCACACCCGATGTTGTTTTACTGAGTGTGTTGTCCCAAGGCGGTGATGGCATGTAACACCCGACGTTAATTGACCGTGTGTGCTGTCCAAAGGCGGTGATGTCATGCCACGCCCAACGTCGTTTGACCGTGTGTGCTGCCCAAAGGCGATGATGGAATGCCATGCCCGATGTCATTCGACCGTGTGTGCTGTCCAAAGGCGATGATTTCATGCCACGCCCGACGTTGCCGACCGAGTGTGATGTCCAAGGGCGGTGATGTTATGCCACGCTCGACGTCGTCAGACCATGCGTGCATTTCAAGGGAGGTGATATCTTGCCACGCCCGACGTCGTTCGATCGTGTGTGCTGCCCAACCGCAATGATGACATGCCACACCAAACGTCGTTCGACCGAGTGTGCTGTCCAAAGGGGGTGATGGCATGTCACGCCCGACATCGTTCGACCGTGCGTGCAGTCCAAGGGTGGTGATGTCATGCCACGCCCGACGTTCCCGTCCGTCTGTGCTGTCCAAGGGCGATGATGTCATGCCACGACCGACGTTGCCGACCGTGTGCTGTCCAAGGGGGGTGATGTCATGCCAAGCCTGACGTAGTCTGATCGTGCTGCAGTCCAAGGGCAGTGATGTCATGCCACGCTCAATTGACCGTGTGTGCTGTCCAAGGGAGGTGATAACATGCCATGCTTGACGTCGTCCGACCGTGTGTGCAGCACAAGAGAGGTGATGTCATGGCACGCCCAATGTTGTTCGACCGTGTGTGCTGCCACTAGGCGATGATGGCATGCCATGCCCACGTCGTTCGACCGTGTGTGTTGTCCAAAGGCGGAGATGTTATGCCAGTCCCGACGTAGTCCGATCGTGTGTACTTTCCAAGGGCGGTGATGCCATGCCACGGCCGACGTCGTCCGACCGTGTGCTGTCTATGGGCGGTAATGGCATACCACGCCCGACGTTCCCGTCCATCTGTGCTGTCCAAGGGCGATGATGTCATGCCACGCCCGACGTTGCCGACCGTGTCTGCTGTCCAAGAGGGGTGATGTCATTCCAAGCCCGACGTTGTCCGATCGTGCGTGTAGTCCAAGGGCGGTGATGTCATGCGACGCCCGACGTCATTCGACAGTGTGTGCTGTCCAAGGGCGGTGATAACATGCCACGCCCTACGTCGTCCGACCGTGTGTGCTGCCCAACGGCGATGATATCATGCCACACCCGACGTCGTTCGACCGAGTGTGTTGTCCAAAGGCGGTGATGACATGTCATGCCCGACGTCGTTCGACCGTGTGTGCTGTCCTAAGGCGGTGATGTCGTGCCTCGCCCAACGTCGTTTGTCCGTGCGTGCTGCCCAAAGGCGATGATGGAATGCCACGCCCAACGTTTTTCGACTGTGTGTGCTGTCCAAAGGCAGTGATATCATGCCACGCCCGATGTAGTTAGACCGTGTGTGCTGCCCAAGGGCGGTGATTTCATTCCACGCCCGACGTCGTCCGATCGTGTGTGCTGTCCAAGGGCGGTGATGTCATGCCACGCCCGACGTAGTCCGACCGTGTGTGCTGCCCAAAGGCGATGATGGCATGCCTCGCCCGACGTCATTCGACCGTGTGTGCTGTGAAAGGGCGGTGATGTCATACCATGCCCGACGTTGTTCGACCATGCGTGCAGTCCAAGGGCAGTGATGTAAAGCCACAACCGACATCGTTCGACCGTATGTGCTGTCCATAGGCGGTGATGGCATGTCACGCCTGACGTCGTCCAACCGTGATTGCTGTCCAAGGGCTATGATGGCATGCCACGCCCGACGTCGTTCGACCGTGTGTGCTACCTAAAGGCGATGATGGCATGCCACGCCCAACGTCGTTTGACCGTGTGTGCTGTCTAGAGACGGTGATGTTATGCCACGCCCGATGTAGTCCGACCGTGTGTACTGTCCAAGGGCGGTGATGTCATGCCACGCTGAACGTCGTCCGACCGTGTGTGCTTTCCAAGGGCGGTGATGGCATGCCACACCCGACGTTGCCGACTGTGTGTGCTGTCCAAGAGCGGTGATGTCATGCCACGCCCGACGTTGCCAACTGTGTGTGCTGTCCAAGGGTGATGATTTCATTCCACGCCTGACGTCGTCCGACCGTGCGTGCCATCCAAGGGCGGTGATGTGATGCCACGTAGAACGTCATTCGACCGTGTGTGCTGTCCAAGGGCAGTGATGTCATGCCACGCCCAACGTCGTTCAATCGAGTGTGCTATCCAAAGGTGGTGATGTCATGCCACACGTGACGTAGTCCGACTGTGTGTGCTTCCCAAGGGCAGTGATGTCATGCCACGCCCGACGTTGTCTGACCGTATGTGCTGTCCAAGGGCGGTGATCTCATGCCACGCC
Organism: Solanum lycopersicum; assembly: GCF_036512215.1. NCBI lineage: Eukaryota > Viridiplantae > Streptophyta > Magnoliopsida > Solanales > Solanaceae > Solanum > Solanum lycopersicum. The sequence goes on from NC_090807.1 coordinate 10,954,067, forward strand.
CGACGTAGTCCGACCGTGTGTGCTTCCCAAAGGCAATGATGGCATGCCACGCCTGACGTCATTCGACCGTGTGTGCTGTCCAAGGGCAGTGATGTCATGCCACGCCCGACGTAGTTCGACCGTGTATGCTGCCCAAGGGCGGTGATGTAATGCCACTTCTGACGTCCATGCCTGACGTTGCCGACCGTGTGTACTGTCCAAGGGCGGTGATTTCATGCCACACCTGACATTGCCGACCATGTGTGCTGTCCAAGGGCGGTGATGACATGCCACGCTTGACGTTGCTGACCGTGTGTGCTGTCCAATGGCGTTGATGAAATGCCATGCCCGACGTCGTCCAACCGTGCGTGCAGTCCAAGAAGGGTTATGTCATGCCACGCCCGATGTCGTTGGACTGAGTATGCTTTCCAAAGGCGGTGATGGCATGTCACACCCGACGTCGTTCGATCGTGTTTGCCGTCCATAAGCTATGATGTCATGCCACGCCCGACGTTGTTCGACTGTGTGTGCTGCCCAAAGGCGATTATGTCATACCACGCCCGACGTAGTCCGATCGTGTGTCCTACCCAAAGGCGATGATGGCATGCCACGCTCGACGTTGTTCAACCGTGTGTGGTGTCCAAAGGTGGTGATGTCATTCAATGTCCGACGTAGTCTGACCGTGTGTGTTGTCCAAATGTGGTGATGGCACGTCACGCCCGACGTCGTTCAACCGTGTGTGCTGTCCAAAGGCGGTGATGTCATGCCACGCCCGACGTCGTTCGACCGTGTATGCTGTCCAAAGGCGGTGATGTCATTCCACGCCCGACGTAGTCAGACTGTGTGTGCTGTCCAAAGGTAGTGATGTCATGCCACGCCCGACGTTGCTGACCATCTGTGCTATCCAAGGGCAGTGATGTCATGCCACACCCGATGTCCTCCAACCGTGCGTGTAGTCCAAGGGCGGTGATTTCAATCCACGCCGGACGTTGTTTGAACGTGTGTGCTTTCCAAAGACGTTTATGGCATGTCATGCCCGACGTCGTTCGACCGTGTGTGCTGCCTTAAGGGAATGATGGCATGCCACGCCCGACGTCGTTGGATCGTGTGTGCTTCCCAAGGGCGGTGATGTCATGCCACTCCCGACGTCGTCCAACCGTGTGTACTGTCCAAGGGCGGTGATGTCGTGCCACGCCTGACGTCGTTTGATCGTGTGTGCTGTCCAAGGGCAGTGATGTCATGCAACTCCCGACGTCGTCAGATCGTGCGTGCAATCTAAGGGTGGTGATGTCATGTCATGCCCGACGTCGTCAGACCGTGTGTGCTGTCCATGGGCGGTGATGTCATGCCACAGCCGATGTTGCCGACCGTGTGTGCTGTCCAAGGGCGGTGATGCCATGCCACGCCCGACGTTGTTGACCGTGTGTGCTGTCCAAGGGCAGTGATGTCATGCCATGCCCATCATTACCGACCGTGTGTGCTGTCCAAGGGCGGTGATGTCATGCCACGCCCGACGTTGCCTACCGTGTGAGCTGTTTAAGGGCGGTGATGTCATGCTACGCCCGACATTACCGACCGTGTGTGTTGTCCAAAGGCAGTGATGTCATGCCACGCCCGACGTTGCCGACCGTGTGTGTTGTCATAGGGCGGTGATGTCATGCCACGCCCGACGTTGCCGACTGTGTGTGTTGTCCAAGGGCAGTGATGTCATTCCACGTCCGACGTCATCTGATCGTGCATGCAGTCTAAGGGCGGTGATGTCATGCCATGCCCGACGTCGTTTGACCGTGTGGGCTATCCAAAGGCGGTGATGTCATGCAACACCCGACGTCGTCTGACTGTGTGTACTGTCTTAGGGCGGTGATGTCAGGCCACGCCAGACGTTACCGACCGTGTGTGTTGTCCGAGGGCAGGGATGTCATGCAACACCCGACGTTGCCAACTGTGTGTGCTGTCCAAGGGCGGTGATGTCATTCCACGTCCGACGTTGTCCGACCGTGCATGCAGTCCAAGGGCGGTGATGTCATACCATGCCCGACGTCGTTCAACCGTGTGTGCTATCCAAAGGCGGTGATGTCATGCAACGCCCGACGTCGTCCGACTGTGTGTACTGTCGTAGGGCGGTGATGTCTTGCCACGCCCGACGTTGCCGACCGTGTGTGTTGTCCAAGGGCGGGGATGTCATGCTACGCCCGACGTCGTCTGACGGTGTGTGTTGTCCAAGAGCGGTGATGTCATGCAACGCCCGACGTTGCCGACCATGTGTGCGGTCCAAGGGAGGTGATGGCATGCCACGCCTGACGTCGTCCGACCGTGTGTGCTGCCCAAAGGCGATGATAGAATGCCATGCCCGATGTCGTTCGACTGTGTGTGCTGTCCAAAGGCGGTGATTTCATGCCACGCCTGACGTTGCCGATCGAGTGTGCTGTCCTAGGGCGTAGATGTTATGCCACGCCCGACGTCGTCCGACCATGCGTGCATTCCAAGGGAGGTGATATCATGCTACGCCCGACGTTGCTCGATCGTGTGTGCTGCCCAACCACGATGATGACATGCCACACCAAACGTCGTTCGACCGAGTGTGCTGCCCAATTGCGTTGGTGGCATGTCACGCCTGACGTCGTTAAACCGTGCGTGCAGTCCAAGAGTGGTGATGTCATGCAACGCCCGATGTCGATCGACCGTGTGTGCTGTCCAAGGGAGGTGATGTCATGCCACGTCCGACCGTGTGTGTTGTTCAAGGGCGGTGATGGCATGCCACACCTAACGTTGTCGACCTTGTGTGCTGTCCAAGGGCGGTGATGTCGTGCCTCGCCCAACGTCGTTTGTCCGTGCGTGCTGCCCAAAGGCGATGATGGAATGCCACGCCCAACGTCTTTCGACTGTGTGTGCTGTCCAAAGGCAGTGATATCATGCCACGCCCGATGTAGTTAGACCGTGTGTGCTGCCCAAGGGCGGTGATTTCATTCCACGCCCGACGTCGTCCGATCGTGTGTGCTGTCCAAGGGCGGTGATGTCATGCCACGCCCGACGTAGTCCGACCGTGTGTGCTGCCCAAAGGCGATGATGGCATGCCTCGCCCGACATCATTCGACCGTGTGTGCTGTGAAAGGGCGGTGATGTCATACCACGCCCGACATCGTCCGACCATGCGTGCAGTCCAAGGGCGGTGATGTAAAGCCACAACCGACATCGTTCGACCGTGTGTGCTGTCCACAGGCGGTGATGGCATTTCACGCCTGACGTCGTCCAACCGTGTTTGCCATCCAAGGGCTATGATGGCATGCCACGCCCGACGTCATTCGACCGTGTGTGCTGCCTAAAGGCGATTATGGCATTCCACGCCCAACGTCGTTTGATCGTGTGTGGTGTCTAATGATGGAGATGTTATGCCACGCCCAATGTAGTCCGACCGTGTGTGCTGTCCAAGGGCGGTGATGGCATGCCACACCCGACGTTGCCGACTATGTGTGCTGTCCAAGGAAGGTGATGTCATGCCACGCCTGACGTTGCCGACCGTGTGTGCTGTCCAAGGGCGATGATTTCACGCCACGCCTCACGTCGTCCGATCGTGCGTGCAGTCCAAGGGTAGTGATGTGATGCCACGCTGAACGTCATTCGACCGTGTGTGCTTTCCAAAGGCGGTGATGTCATGCCACGCGTGACGTAGTCCGACCGTGTGTGCTGCCCAAGGGTGGTGATGTCATGCCACGCCCGACGTTGTACCACCGTTTGTGCTGTCCAAGGGCGGTGATGTCATGCCACGCCAGACGTAGTCCGACCGTGTGTGCTGCCCAAAGGCAATGATGGCATGCCACGCCCGACGTCATTCGCCCGTGTGTGCTGTCCAAGGGCGGTGATGTCATGCCACGCCCGACGTAGTTCGACCGTGTGTGCTGCCCAAGGGCGGTGATGTATTGCCACTTCCGACATCCATGCCCGACGTTGCCGACCGTGAGTACTGTCCAAGGGCGGTGATGTCATGCCACACCCGACATTGCCGACCGTGTATGCTGTCCAAGGGCGGTGATGACATGGCACGCCTTGTGTTGCCGGCCGTGTGTGCTATCCAACGGCAGTGATGTCATGCCACGCCCGACGTCGTCTAACCGTGCGTGCAGTCCAAGGAGGGTGATGTCATGCCACAGCCGATGTCGTTGGACTGTGTGTGCTTTCCAAAGGCGGTGATGGCATGTCACGCCCGACGACGTCCGACCGTGTGTGCTGCCCAAGGGCGATGATGTCATGCCACACCCGACGTAGTCCGACCGTGTGTACTGCCCAAAAATGATGATGGCATGCCACGCTCGACGTTGTTCGACCTTGTGTGGTGTCCAAAGGCGGTGATGTCATTCCATGCGCGACGTAGTCCGACCGTGTGTGCTGTCCAACTGTGGTGATGGCACGTCACGCCCGACGTCATTCGACCTTGTGTTCTATCCAAAGGCGGTGATATCATGCCACACCCGACGTCGTTCGACCGTGTGTGCTGTCCAAAGGTGGTGATGTCATTCCATGCCCAACGTCGTTCGACCGTGTGTGCTTTCCAAAGGCGGTGATGGCATGTCACGCCTGACGTCGTTCGACCATTTTTGCTGTCCAAGGGCTATGATTGCATGCCACGCCTGACGTCATTGCACCGTGTGTGCTTCCCAAAGGCGATGATGGCATGCCAAGCCATACGTCGTTCTACTTTGTGTGCTGTCCAAAGGCGGTGATGTTATGCCACGCCCGACGTAGTCCGACCGTGTTTGCTGCCCAAGGGCGTTTATGTCATGCCAATCCCGATGTGGTCTGACCATGTGTACTATCCAAGGGCGGTGATGTCATGCCATGCCCGACGTTGCCGTCCGTGTGTGCTGTCCAAGGGCAGTTATGTCATGCCACTCCCGACGTCGTCCGACAGTGCGTGCAGTCCAAGGGTGGTGATGTCATGCCACGCCCAACGTCGTCCGATCGTGTGTTCTTTCCAAGGGAGGTAATGCCATGCCACGACTGACATTGCCGACCGTGTTTGTAGTCCAAGGGTGGTGATTTCATGCCACGCCCGACGTCGTCCGATCGTGCTTGAAGTCCTAGGGAGGTAATGTCATGCCAAGCCGACGTTGTTCGTTCGTGTTTGCTGCCCAACGACGATGATGGCATGCCAAACCTGACGTCGTTCGACCGAGTGTGCTGTCCAAATGCAGTGATGTCATGCCACGCCCGACGTAGTCCGGCCGTGTGTGCTGTCCAAGGGCGGTGATGCCATGTGACACCCGATATTACCGATCGTGTGTGCTGTCCAAAGGCGGTGATGGCATGACACGCCCGACGCCATTCGACCGTGCATGTTGTCCAAGGGCAGTGATGGCATATCACGCCCGACGTTGCCGACCGTGTGTGCTGTCCAAACGCGGTGATGTCATGCCATGCCCGACGTCGTCCGACCGTGCGAGCAGTCCAAGGGCGATGATGTCATGCCACGCCAGACTTCGTTCGACCGTGTGTGCTGTCCAAGGGCGGTGATGTCATGCCATGCCCGACGTTGTTTGACCGTTTGTGCAGCCCAAAGGCGATGATGACATGCCACACCCGACATCGTCCGACCGTGCATGCAGTCCAAGGGCGGTGATGTCATGCCACGCCAGACGTCGTTCGACCGTGTGTGCTATCCAAAGGCGGTGATGTCATGCAACGCCCGACGTCGTCCGACTGTGTGTACTGTCGTAGGGCGGTGATGTCATGCCACGCCCGACGTTGCCGACCGTGTGTGTTGTCCAAGGGCGGGGATGTCATGCTACGCCCGACGTCGTCCGCATGTGTGTGTTGTCCAAGAGCGGTGATTTCATGCAACGCCCAACGTTGCCGACCATGTGTGTGATCCAAGGGAGGTGATGGCATGCCACGCCTGACGTCGTCCGACCGTGTGTGCTGCCCAAAGGCGATGATAGAATGCCATGCCCGATGTCGTTCGACCGTGTGTGCTGTCCAAAGGCGGTGATTTCATGCCATGCCCGACGTTGCCGATCAAGTGTGTTGTCCTAGGGCGTTGATGTTATGCCACGCCCGACGTCGTCCGACCATGCGTGCATTCCAAGGGAGGTGATATCATGCCACGCCCGATGCTGTTCGATCGTGTGTGCTGCCCAACCGCGATGATGACATGCCACACCAAACGTCGTTCGACCGAGTGTGCTGCCGAATGGCGGTGATGGCATGTCACGCCTGACGTCGTTAAACCGTGCGTGTAGTCCAAGGGTGGTGATGTCATGCAACGCCCGACGTCGATCGACCGTGTGTGCTGTCCAAGGGAGGTGATGTCATGCCACGTCCGATCGTGTGTGTTGTTCAAGGGCGGTGATGGCATGCCACACCTAACGTTGTCGACCTTGTGTGCTGTCCAAGGGCGGTGATGTCATGCCACGCCTGATGTTCCAGTCCGTGTGTGCTGTCCAAGGGCGGTAATGTCATGCCACGCCCAATGTCGTCCGATTGTGCGTGTAGTCCAAGGACGGTGATGTCATGCCACGCCCTACGTCATTCGACCGTGTGTGCTGTCCAAGGGCGGTGATGTCATGCCACGCCCTACGTCGTCTGACCGTGCGTGCAGTCCAAGTGTGGTGATGTCATGCCACGCCTGACATCGTTCGACCATGTGTGCTGCCCAACGACGATGATGGAATGCCGCACGTGACGTCGTTCGACGGAATGTGCTGTCAAAAGGCTGTGATGGCTTGTCACGCCCGACGTTGTTTGACCGTGTGTGCTGCCCAAAGGCGGTGATGTTATTCCATGCCCAACATCGTTCGACCGTGAGTGATGCCCAAAGGCGATGATGGCATGCCACGCCTGACGTCGTTCGACCGTTTGTGCTGTCCAAGAGCAATGATGTCATGCCACGCCCGACGTAGTCCGACCATGTGTGCTGCCCAAAGGCGGTGATGTCATTCCACGACCGACGTTGCCGACTGTGTGTGCTGTGCAAGGGCGGTGATGTCATGCCACACCCGACGTCCTCCAACCGTGCGTGTAGTCCAAGGGCGGTGATTTCAATCCACGCCAGACGTTATTTAAATGTGTGTGCTTTACAAAGACGGTGATGGCATGTCATGCCCGACGTCGTTCGACCGTGTGTGCTGCCTTAAGGCAATAAAGGCCAGCCACGCCCGATGTCGTTCGATCGTGTGTGCTGCCCAAGGGCGGTGATGTTATGCCACTCCTGACGTCGTCCGACCGTGTGTACTGTCCAAGGGCGGTGATGTCGTGCCACGCCCGATATCGTTCGACTGTGTGTTGTCCAAGGGCAGCGATGTCATGCAACTCTCTACGTCGTCATACCGTGCGTGCAATCCAAGGGTGGTGATGTCATGTCATGCCCGACATCGTCCGACCGTGTGTGCTGCCCAAAGGCAATGATGGCATGCCACGCCTGACGTCATTCGACCGTGTGTGTTGTCCAAAGGCGGTGATGTCATGCCACTCCCGACGTAGTTCGACCGTGTGTGCTGCCCAAGGGCGGTGATGTAATGCCACTCCCGACGTCCATGCCCGATGTTGCCGACCGTGTGTACTGTCCAAAGGCGGTGATGTCATGCCACGCCTGACATTGCCGACCGTGTTTGCTGTCCAAGGGCGGTGATGACATTCCACTCCCGACGTTGCCAAGCGTGTGTGCCGTCCAACGGCGGTGATTTCATGCCACGCCCGACGTCGTCCAACCGTGCGTGCAGTCCAAGGAGGGTGATGTCATGCCACGCCCGATGTCGTTAGACTGTGTGTGCTTTCCAAAGGCGGTGATGGCATGTCACGCCCGACGTCGTTCGATCGTGTTTGCCGTCCATGGGCTATGATGTCATGCCACGCCCGACGTCGTTCGACCGTGTGTGCTGCCCAAAGGAAATGATGTCATGCCACGCCCGACGTAGTTCGACCGTGTGTGCTGCCCAAAGGCGATGATGGCATGCCACGCTCGACGTTGTTCGACCGTGTGTGGGGTCCAAAGGCGGTGATGTCATTCCGTGCCCTACATAGTCCGACCGTGTGTGTTTTCCAAATGTGGTGATGGCACGTCACGCATGACGTCATTCGACCGTGTGTGCTGTCCAAAGGCGGTGATGTCATGTCACGCCCGACGTCGTTCTACCGTGTGTGCTGTCCAAAGGCGGTGATGTCATGCCACGCCTGAAGTAGTCCGACCCTTTGTGCTGTCCAAAGGCGGTGATGTCATGCCACGCCTGAAGTAGTCCGACCGTGTGTGCTGTCAAAAGACGGTGATGTCATGCAACGCCTGACGTCATTCGATCGTGTGTGTTTTCCAAGGGCGTTGATAACAAGCCACGCCCGACGTCGTCCGACCGTGTGTGCTGTCTAACGGTGGTGATGGCATTCCACGCCCTACGTATTCCGACCGTGCGTGCAGCCCAATAGCGGTGATGTCATGCCAAGCCCGATGTCATTCGACCGTGTGTGCTGTCCAAGGGCGGTAATAACATGCCACGCCTGACGTCGTCTGACCGTGTGTGCAGTCCAAGGGAGGTGATGTCATGCCACGCCCGATGTCGTTCGACCGTGTGTGTTGTCAAAAGGCGGTGATGTCTTGCCCCGCCCAACGTCGTTTGACCGTGTGTGCTGCCCAAAGGCATGATGGAATTCCACGCCCGACGTCGTTCGACCGTGTGTGCTATCCAAAGGCAGTGATGTCATGTCACGCTTGACGTAGTCCGACCGTATGTGCTTTCCAATGGCGGTGATGTCATGCCACGCCCGACGTAGTTCGATCGTGTGTGCTGCCCAAAGGCAATGATGGCATGTCACGCCCGACGTCATTCGACCGTGTGTGCTGTCCAAGGGCGGTGATGTCATGCCACGCCCGAAGTAGTTCGACCGTGTGTGCTGCCCAAGGTCGGTGATGTAATGCCACTCCCGACGTCCATGCCCGACGTTGCCGACCGTGTGTACTGTCCAAAGGGAGTGATGTCATGCCACGCCTGACATTGCCGACCGTGTTTGTTGTCCAAGGGCGGTGATGACATGCCACACCTGACGTTGCCAACCGTGTGTGCTGTCCAATGGCGGTGATGTCATGCCACGCCCGACGTCGTCCAACTGTGCGTGCAGTCCAAGGAGGTGATGTCATGCCATGCCTGATGTCGTTGGACTGTGTGTGCTTTCCAAAGGTGGTGATGGCATGTCACGCCCGACGTCGTTCGATCGTGTTTGCCGTCCATGGGCTATGATCTCATGCCACGCCCGACGTCGTTCGATCGTGTGTGCTGCCCAAAGGCGATGATGTCATGCCACGCCCGACGCAGTCCGACCGTGTGTGCTGCCCAAAGGCGATGATGGCATGCCACGCTCGATGTTGTTCGACCGTGTGCGGGGTCCAAAGGCGGTGATGTCATTCCATGCCCGACGTAGTCCGACCGTGTGTGTTTTCCAAATGTGGTGATGGCACGTCACGCCCGACGTCGTTCGACCGTGTGTTGTCCAAAGGCGGTGATGTCATGTCACGCCCGACGTCGTTCGACCGTGTGTGCTGTCCAAAGATGGTGATATCATGCCACGCCCGAAGTAGTCCGACCGTTTGTGCTGTCCAAAGACAGTGATGTCATGCCACGCCTGACGTTGCCAACAATCTGTGTTGTCCAAGGGCGGTTATGTCATGCCACGCCCGACGTCCTCCAACTGTGCGTGTAGTCCAAGGGCGGTGATTTCAATCCACGCACGACGTTGTTTGAACGTGTGTGCTTTCCAAAGACGGTGATGTTATGTCATGCCCGACGTCGTTCGACCGTGTGTGCTGCCTTAAGGCAATGATGGCATGCCACGCCCGACGTCGTTCGATCGTGTGTGCTGCCCAAAGGCGGTGATGTCATGCCACTCCGGACATCATCCGACCGTGTGTACTTTCTAAGGGCGGTGATGTCGTGCCACGCCCGACGTCGTTCGACCGTGTGTGCTGTCCAAGGGCAGTGATGTCGTGCAACTCCCGACATCATCAGACCGTGCGTGCAATCCAATGGTGGTGATGTCATGTCATGCCCGACGTCGTCCGACCGTGTGTGTTGTCCAAGGGCGGTGATGGCATGCCACGCTCGACGTTGCCGACCGTGTGTGATGTCAAAGGGCGGTGATGTCATGCCTTGCCCGACGTTGCCGAACATGTGTGCTGTCCAAGGGCGGTGATGTCATGCCACGCCCGACGTCTTCCGACCATGCGTGCAGTCCAAGGGAGGTGATGACATGCCACGCCCGATGTCGTTCGACCGTGTGTGCTGCCCAACGGCGATGATGGCATGCCACACCCGATGTCGTTTTACTGAGTGTGTTGTCCAAAGGCGGTGATGACATGTTACACCCGACGTTAATTGACCGTGTGTGCTGTCTAAAGGCGGTGATGTCATGCCACGCCCAATGTTGTTTGACCGTGTTTGCTGCTCATAGGCGATGATAGAATGCCACGCCTGACGTTGTTCAACCGTGTGTACTGTCCAAAGGCGGTGATGTCATGCCACGCCCGACATCGTTCGACCGTGTGTGCTTTCCAAGGGCAGTGATGTCATGCCACAGCCGACGTTGTTTGACCATTTGTGCAGCCCAAAGGCAATGATGGAATGCTACGCCCGACATCGTCCGACCGTGCGTGAGTCTTAGGGCGGTGATGTCATGCCACGCCATACGTCATTCGACCGTGTGTGCTGTAAGGGCAGTGATATCATTCCATGCCCGACGTAGTCCGACCGTGTGTGCTGTTCAAAAGCGGTGATGACATGTCAAGCACGACGTCGTTCGACCGTGTGTTTTGTCCAAGGGCAGTGATGGCATATCACGCCCGACGTTGCCGGCCGTGTGTACTGTCCAAGGGCGGTGACGTCATGCCACGCCCAACGTCGTTCGACCATGTGTGATGTCCAAGGGCGGTGATGTCATGCCACGTCCGACGTTATTTGACCGTTTGTGCCCAAAGACGATGATGGTATGCCACGCCCGACATCGTCCGACAATGCAAGCTGTCTAAGGGCGGTGATATTATGCCACGCCCGACGTTGTTCGACCGTGTGTGCTGTCCAAGGGCGGTGATGTCATGCCACGCCTGACGTCATTTGACCGTTTGTGTCGCCCAAAGACGCTGATGGCATGCCACGCCCGACATCGTCTTACCGTGCGTGCAGTCCAAGGTTCGTGATGTCATGCCACGGCCAATGTTGTTCGACCGTATGTGCAGTCCAAGGGTGGTGATGTCATGCCACGCCCGACGTTGCCGACCGTGTGTGTTGTCCAATGGCGGTGGTGTAATGCCACGCCCGACGTCGTCCTACTGTGCGTGTAGTCCAAGGGCGGTGATGTCAAGCCACGCCCGACATCGTTCGACATTGTTTGCCATCAAAGGGCTATGATGGAATGCCACGCCCGACGTTGTTCGACTGTGTGTGCTACTCAAAGGTGATGATGGCATGCCACGCCCGACGTCGTTCAACCGTGTGTGCTGTCTCAAGGTGGAGATGTTATGCCAAGCCCAATCTAGTCTGACCGTGTGTGCTGCCCAAGGGCGGTGATGTCATGCCACTCCCGACGTCACCCGACAGTGTGTACTGTCTAAGGGCGGTGATGTCATGCCATGCCCGACGTTGCCGACCGTGTGTGCTGTGCAATGGCATTGATGTCATGCCACACTCGATGTTGCCGACCGTGTGTGCTGTCCAAGGGCGGTGATGTCATGCCACGCCCGACGTCATCCGACCGTGCATTCAATCTAAGGGCGGTGATGTCATGCCACGCCCGACGTCCTTCTACCGTGTGTGCTGTCCAAAGGCAGTGATGTCATGCCACGCCCTACGTCGTTTGACCGTGTGTGCTGCCCAAAGGCGATGATGGAATGCCATGCCCGATGTCGTTCGACCGTGTGTGCTGTCCAAAGGCAGTAATTTCATGCCACACCCGACGTTGCCGACTGAGTGTGCTGTCCAAGGGCGGTGATGTTATGCCACGCCTGACGTCGTCCGACCATGCGTGCATTCCAAGGGAGGTGATATCATGCCACTCCCGACGTCTTTCGATCGTGTGTGCTGCCAAACCGCAATGATGACATGCCACACCAAACGTCGTTCGACCGAGTGTGTCGTCCAAAGGCGGTGATGTCATTCCACGCCCGACGTCGATTGACCGTGTGTGCTGTCCAAGAGAGGTGATGTCATCCCACGTCCGACGTCGTTCGACCGTGTGTGCTGTCCAAGGGCGGTGATGGCATGCCACGCCTCACGTTGTCGACCTTGTGTGCTGTCCAAGGGCGGTGATATAATGCCACGCCCAACGTTACCGTTCGTGTGTGCTGTGCGAGGGCGGTGATGTCATGCAACGCCTGAGGTCGTCCGACCGTGCGTGTAGTCCAAGGATGGTGATGTCATGCCACGCCCGACGTCGTTCGACCGTGTGTGCTGTCCTAGGGCGGTGATGTCATGCCACGCCCGACGTTGCCGACCGTGTGTGCTGCCCAACGGCGATGATGGCATGCCACACCCGATGTCGTTTTACTGAGTGTGTTGTCCCAAGGCGGTGATGGCATGTAACACCCGACGTCAATTGACCGTGTGTATTGTCCAAAGGCGGTGATGTCATGCCACGCCCAAGATCGCTTGACCGTGTTTGCTGCCCATAGGCGATGATGGAATGCCACGCCTGACGTCGTTCAACCGTGTGTGCTGTCCAAAGGAGGAGATGTCATGCCACGCCTGACATCGTTCGACCGTGTGTGCTTTCCAAGGGCGGTGATGTCATGCTACAACCGACGTTGCCGACCGTGTGTGCTATCCAAGGGCAGTGATGTCATGCCTTGCCTGACGTTGCCAACCGAGTGTGCTGTCCAAGGGTGGTGATATTCTGCCACGCCCGACGTCGTCCGACCATGCGTGCATTCCAAGGGAGGTGATATCATGCCACGCCCGACGTCGTTCGATCGTGTGTGTTGCCAAACCGCAATGATGACATGCCACACCAAACGTCGTTCGACTGAGTGTGCCGTCCAAAGGCGGTGATGTCATTTCACGCCCGACGTCGATCGACCGTGTGTGCTGTCCAAGGGAGGTGATGTCATCCCACGTCCGACGTCGTCCGACCGTGTGTGCTGTCCAAGGGCGGTGATGGCATGCCACGCCTAACATTATCGACCTTGTGTGCTGTCCAAGGGCGGTGATATCATGCCATGGCCAACGTTACCGTCCGTGTGTGCTGTCCGAGGGCGGTGATGTCATGCAACGCCCGAGGTCGTCCGGCCGTGCGTGTAGTCCAAGGACAGTGATGTCATGCAACGCCTGAGGTCGTCTGACCGTGCGTGTAGTCCAAGGATGGTGATGTCATGCCACGCCCGACGTCGTTCGACCGTGTGTGCTGTCCTAGGGCGGTGATGTCATGCCACGCCCGACGTTGCCGACCGTGAGTGCTGCCCAACGGCGATGATGGCATGCCACACCCGATGTCGTTTTACTGAGTGTGTTGTCCAAGCGCGGTGATGGCATGTAACACCCGACGTCAATTGACCGTGTGTATTGTCCAAAGGCGGTGATGTCATGCCACGCCCAAGATCGTTTGACCGTCTGTGCAGCCCAAAGGAGATGATGGAATGCCATGCCCGATGTCATTCGACCGTGTGTGCTGTCCAAAGGCGGTGATTTCATGCCACGCCCGACGTTGCCGACTGAGTGTGCTGTCCAAGGGCGGTGATGTTATGCCACGCCTGACGTCGTCCGACCATGCGTGCATTCCAAGGGAGGTGATATCATGCCACTCCCGACGTCTTTCGATCGTGTGTGCTGCCAAACCGCAATGATGACATGCCACACCAAACGTCGTTCGACCGAGTGTGCCGTCCAAAGGCGGTGATGTCATTCCACGCCCGACGTCGATTGACCGTGTGTGCTGTCCAAAAGAGGTGATGTCATCCCACGTCCGACGTCGTTCGACCGTGTGTGCTGTCCAAGGGCGGTGATGGCATGCCACGCCTAACGTTGTCGACCTTGTGTGCTGTCCAAGGGCGGTGATATCATGCCACGGCCAACGTTACCGTCCGTGTGTGCTATCCGAGGGCGGTGATGTCATGCAACGCCCGAGGTCGTCCGACCGTGTGTGTAGTCCAAGGACAGTGATGTCATGCCACGCCCGACGTCGTTCGACCGTGTGTGCTATCCCAGGGCGGTGATGTCATGCCACGCCCGACGTTGCCGACCGTGTGTGCTGCCCAACGGCGATGATGGCATACCACACCCGATGTCATTTTACTGAGTGTGTTGTCCCAAGGCGGTGATGGCATGTAACACCCGACGTCAATTGACCGTGTGTGCTTTCCAAAGGCGGTGATGTCATGCCACGCCCAACGTCGTTTGACCGTCTGTGCAGCCCAAAGGAGATGATGGAATGCCATGCCCGATGTCATTCGACCGTGTGTGCTGTCCAAAGGCGGTGATTTCATGCCACGCCCGACGTTGCCGACCAAGTGTGCTGTCCAAGGGCGGTGATGTTATGCCACGCTCGATGTCGTCAGACCATGCATGCTTTTTAAGGGAGGTGATATCATGCCACGCCCGACGTCGTTCGATCGTGTGTGCAGCCCAACCGCAATGATGACATGCCACACCAAACGTCGTTCGACCAAGTGTGCTGTCCAAAGAGGGTGATGGCATGTCACGCCCGACATCGTTCGACCGTGCGTGCAGTCCAAGGGCGGTGATGTCATGCCACGCCCGACGTTCCCGTCCGTCTGTGCTGTCCAAGGGCGATGATGTCATGCCACGACCGACGTTGCCAACCGTGTGTGCTGTCCAAAGGTGGTGATGTCATGCGAAACCTGACGTCGTCCGATCGTGCTGCAGTCCAAGGGCAGTGATGTCATGCCACGCTCAATTGACCGTGTGTGCTGTCCAAGGGAGGTGATAATATGCCACGCTTGACGTAGTCCGACCGTGTGTGCAGTACAAGGGAGGTGATGTAATGCCATGCCCAATGTTGTTCGACCGTGTGTGCTTCCCAACAACGATGATATTATGCCACACCCGACATCGTTCGACCATGTGTGCTGCCCAAAGGCGATGATGGAATGCCACGCACGATGTCGTTCGACTGTGTGTGCTGTCCAAAGGCGTTATGTAATGTCATGCCATGCCCGACGTACACCGACTGTGTGTGCTGCCCAAGGGCGGTGATGTCATTCCACGCCCGACGTCGTCCGATCATGTGTGCTGTCCAAGGGCTATGATGTCATGCCACGCCCGACGTAGTCTGACCGTGTGTGCTGCCCAAAGGCGATGATGGCATGCCACGCCCGACGTCATTCGATCGTGTGTGGTGTCAAAGCGTGGTGATGTCATACCACGCCCGACGTCGTCCGACCATGCGTGCAGTCCAAGGGCGGTGATGTAAAGCCACACCCAACATCGTTCGACCGTGTGTACTGTCTAATGGCAGTGATGTCATGCCACGCCTCACATTGCCGACCGTGTTTGCCGTCCAAGGGCTATGATGACGTGCCACGCCCGACGTCGTTCAACCGTGTGTGCTGCCCGAAGGCGATAATGGCATGCCACGCCTAACGTCATTCGTGCTGTCCAAAGACGGTGATGTTATGCCACACCCAACGTAGTCCGACCGTGTGTACTATCCAAGGGCAGTGATGTCATGCCACGCCGGACGTCGTCCGACCGTGTGTGCTGTCCAAGGGCAGTGATGGCATGCCACACCTGACATTGCCGACTGTGTGTGTTGTCCAAGGGTGGTGATGTCATGCCACGCCCGACGTTGTCGACCGTGTGTGCTGTCCAAGGGCGGTGATTTCATGCCACGCCTGACGTCGTCTTTCCGTGCGTGTAGTCCAAGGGTTTTGATGTGATGCCACGCCGAACGTCATTCGACCGTGTGTGCTGTCCAAGGGCGGTAATGTCATGCCATGCCCGATGTCGTTCGACCGAGTGTGCTATCCAAAGGCGGTTATGGAATGTCACTCCCAACATTGTTCGACCGTGTGTGCTGCCCAAAGGAGGTGATATCGTGCCACGCCCAACGTTGTTTGACCATGTGTGCTGCCCAAAGGCGATGATGGAATGCCACGCCCGACGTTGTTTGACCGTGTGTGCTGTCCAAAGGCGGTGATGAAATGCCACACCCGATGTAGCCCGACGTAGTATGATCGTGTGTAATGTCCAAGGGAAGTGATGTCATGCCACGCCCGACGTTGCCGACCTAGTCCGACCGTGCGTGCTGTCCAAAGGCAGTGATGGCATGTCACGCCCGACTTCATATGACCGTGTGTGCTGTCCAAAAGCGATGATGTCATGCTACGCCCAATGTCGTTCGACTGTGTGTGCTGCCCAAAGGCGATAATGGCATGCCACGCCCGACGTCATTCAACCATGTGTGCTTTCCCAGGGCAGTGATGTCATGCCACGCCCGACGTTGTTTGACTGTGTGTGCCGTCCAAGGGCGGTGATAGCATGCCACGCCCGACGTTGCCGACCGTGTGTGATCTCCAAGGCGGTGATGTCATGCCACGCCCGATGTTGCCGACCGTGTGTGCTATATAAGTGCGGTGATGTCATGCCACGCCTGACATCATTCGACCGTGCGTGCAGTCCAAGGGGGGTGATGTCATGCCACACTCGACGTTGTTCGACCATGTTTGCTGTACAAAGGCGCTGATGTCATGCCACACCCGACGTCGTATGACTGTTTGTGCTGCCCAAAGGCGTTGATGCCATGCCACGCCCGACGTCGTTCGACCATGTGTGCTGGCCAAGGGCGGTGATTTCATGCCACGCCTAACGTTGTTTGACCGTGAATGCTGCCCAAAGGCGATGATGGCATGCCACCTCCGATGTCGTTCGACCGTGTGTGCTGTCCAAGGGCGGTGATGTCATGCCACGCCTAATGTCGTCCGACTGTATGTGTTGTCCAAGGGCGGTGATGGCATGCCATGCCCGACGTTTCCGACCGTTTGTGATGTCTAAGGGCGGTGATGTCATGCCACGCCCGAAGTTGCCGTCCGTGTGTGCTTTCCTAGTGCGGTGATGTCATGCCACGCCCGATATCATCCGACAGTGTGTGCAGTCCAAGGGAGGTGATGTCATGCCACGCCCGATGTCATTCAGCCTTACGTGCTGCCCAACGGCGATGATATCATGTCATGCCCGATGTCGTTCGAACGAGTGTGATGTCCAAAGGCGGTAATGGCATGTCACGCCCGACGTCGTTCGATCGTGGGTGCTGTCCAAAGGCGGTGATGTCGTGCCACGCCCAACATCGTTCGACCTTGTGTGGTGTCCAAAGGAGATGATATTATGCCACACCCGACGTCGTTCGACCGTGTGTGCTGTCCAAGGGCGGTGATTCATGCCACGCCTGACATTGCCGACCGTGTGTGCTGTCCAAGGGAGGTGATGTCATGCCAAGCCCGACGTTGTCGACTGTGTGTGCTGTCCAAGATCAATGATGTCATACCATGCCCGACGTCATCCGACCGTGCGTGCATTCGAAGGGTGGTGATGTCATGCCACACCTAACGTCATTCGACCGTGCGTGCTGTCCAAAGGCGGTGATGTCGTGCCACACCAAACATTGTTCGACCTTGTGTGCTGTCCAAAGGAGGTGATATTATGCCATGCCCGACGTCGTTCGACCGTGTGTGCTGTCCAAGGGCGGTGATGCATGCCACGCCTGACATTGCCGACCGTGTGTGCTGTCCAAGGGAGGTGATGTCATGCCACGCCCGACGTTGTCGACTATGTGTGCTGTCCAAGGGTGGTGATGTCATGCCACGCCCGACGTCTTCCGACCATTTGTGCAGTCCAAGGGAGGTGATATCATGCCATGCCCGATGTCCTTCGACCGTAAGTGCTGCCCAAGGGCGATGATATCATGCCACACCCGACGTCGTTCGATCGAGTGTGCTGTTTAAAGGCGGTGATGTCGTGCCACGCGCAACGTCGTTTGACTGTGTGTGTTGCCCAAAGGCAATGATGGAATGCCACGCCCGACGTCGTTCGACCGTGCGTGCAGTCCAAGGGCGGTGATGTAAAGCCACACCCGACGTTGTTTGACCGTGTGTGCTGTCCAAAGGCGGTGATGGCATGTCACGCCTGACGTCGTCCGACAGTGTTTGCCGTCCAAGGGCTATTATGGCATGCCACACCCGATGTCGTTCGACCGTGTGTGCTGCCCAAAGCGATGATGGCATGCCATGCCAAACGTCGTTCGACCTTGTTTGTTGTCCAAAGGCGGTGAAGTTATGCCACTCCCGACGTAGTGCGATCGTGTGTACTTTCCAAAGGCGGTGATGTCATGCCATGCCTGACGTTTTCCGACCGTGTGTGCTGTTTAAGGGCGGTGATGGCATGCCACGCCCGATGTTCCCGTCCGTCTGTGCTATTCAAGGGAGATGATGTCATGCCATGCCCAACGTTGCCGACCGTGTGTGCTGTCCAAGAGGGTTATGTCATTACAAGCCTGACGTCGTCCGATCGTGCGTGCAGTCCAAGGGAGGTGATGTCATGCCACGCCTGACGTCATTCGATAGTGTGTGCTGTCCAAGGGCGGTGATAACATGCCACGCCCGACGTCGTCTGGCAGTGTGTGCAGTCCAAGGGGGGTGATGTCATGCCACGCTCGATGTCGTTCGACCGTGTGTGCTGCCCAACGGTGATGATATCATGCCACATCCGACGTCGTTCGACCGAGTGTGTTGTCCAAAGGCGGTGATGACATGTCACACCCGATGTCGCTCGACCGTGTGTGCTGTCTAAAGGCGATGATGTCGTGCCTCGCCCAACGTCGTTTGACCGTGTGTGCTGCCCAAAGGCGATGATGGAATGCCACGCCCGACGTCTTTTGACTGTGTGTGCTGTCCAAAGGCGGTGATGTCATGCTACGCCCGACGTAGTCTCACTGTGTTTGCTGCCCAAGGGTGGTGATGTCATTCCACGCCCGACGTCGTTTGACCGTGTGTGCTGTCCAAGGGCGGTTATGTCATTCCACGCCCGACGTAGTCTGACCGTGTGTGCTGCCCAAAGGCAATGATGGCATGCCTCGCCCGACATTATTCGACCGTGTGTGCTGTGAAAGGGCGGTGATGTCATACCACGCTCGACATCGTTTGACCATGCGTGCAGTCCAAGGGCGGTGATGTAAAGCAACAACCGACATCGTTCGACTGTGTGTGCTGTCCACAGGCGGTGATGGCATCTCACGCCTGACGTCGTCCAACCGTGTTTTCCATCCAAGGGCTATGATGGCATGCCACGCCCGACGTCTCTCGACCGTGTGTGCTGCCTAAAGGCGATTATGGAATGCCACGCCCTAACGTCGTTCGATCCTTTGTGCTGTCTAAAGATGGAGATGTTATGCCACGCCCGATGTAGTCCGACCGTGTGTGCTGTCCAAGGGCGGTGATGGCATGCCACACCCGACATTGCCAAATATGTGTGCTGTCCAAGGACGGTGATGTCATGCCACGCCTGACGTTGCTGACCGTGTGTGGTGTCCAAGGGCGATGATTTCATGCCACGCCTAACATCGTCCGATCGTGCGTGCAGTCCAAGGGTAGTGATGTGATGCCACGCTGAACGTCATTCGACCGTGTGTGCTGTCCAAAGGCGGTGATGTCATGCCACGCGTGACGTAGTCCAACCGTGTGTGCTGCCCAAGGGCGGTGATGTCATGCCACGCCCAACGTTGTACCACCGTATGTGCTGTCCAAGGGCGGTGATGTCATGTCCCGCCCGACGTAGTCCGACCGTGTGTGCTGCCCAAAGGCAATGATGGCATGCCACGCCCGACGTTATTCGCCCGTGTGTGCTGTCCAAGAGCAGTGATGTCATTCCATGCCCGACGTAGTTAGACCGTGTGTGCTGCCCAAGGGCGGTGATGTATTTCCACTTCCGACGTCCATGCCCGACGTTGCCGACCGTGTGTACTGTCCAAGGGCGGTGATGTCATGCCACACCCGACATTGCCGACCGTGTGTGCTGTCCAAGGGCGGTGATGACATGGCACGCCTGGCGTTGCCGACCGTGTGTGCTATCCAACGGCAGTGATGTCATGCAATGCCCGACGTCGTCAAACCGTGCGTGCAGTCCAAAGAGGGTGATGTCATGCCACGGCCGATGTCGTTGGACTGTGTGTGCTTTCCAAAGGGGGTGATGGCATGTCACGCCCGACGTCGTTTGATCGTGTTTGCCATCCATGGGCTATGATGTCATGCCACGCCCGACGACGTTTGACCGTGAGTGCTGCCCAAAGGCGATGATGTCATGCCACGCCTGACGTAGTCCGACCGTGTGTGCTACCCAAAAGCGATGATGGCATGCCACGCTCGATGTTGTTCAACCTTTTGTGGTGTCCAAAGGCGGTGATGTCATTCCATGCCCGACGTAGTCCGACCGTGTGTGCTGTCCAACTGTGGTGATGGCACGTCACGCCCGACGTCATTCGACCTTGTGTTCTATCCAAAGGCGGTGATATCATGCCACACCCGACGTCGTTCGACCGTGTGTGCTGTCTAAAGGCGGTGATGTCATGCCACGCCCGACGTAGTCCGACCGTGTGTGCTGTCCAAAGGCGGTGATGTCATGCCACGCCCGACGTTGCCGACCATCTGTGCTGTCCAAGGGCAGTGATGTCAGGCCACGCCCGACGTCCTCCAATCGTGCGTGTAGTCCAAGGGCGTGATTTCAATCCACGCCCAACGTTGTTTGAACGTTTGTGCTTTCCAAAGACGGTGATGGCATGTCATGCCCGACGTCGTTCGATCGTGTGTGCTGCCTTAAGCCAATGATGGCATGCCACGCCCGACGTCGTTTGATTGTGTGTGCTGCCCAAGGGCGGTGATGTCATGCCACTCCCGACGTCGTCCGACCGTGTGTACTGTCCAAGGGCGGTGATGTCATGCCACGCCCGACGTCGTTTGACCATGTGTGCTGTCCAAGGGCAGTGATGTCATGCAACTCCCGATGTCGTCAGACCGTGCATGCAATCCAAGGGTGGTGATGTCATGTAGTGCCCGACGTTGTCAGACCTTGTGTGCTGTCCAAGGGCGGTGATGTCATGCCATAGCCGATGTTGACGACCGTGTGTGCTTTCCAAGGGCGGTGATGTCATGCCACATCCAACCGTGTGTGCTGCCCAATGGCAATGATGTCATGCCACGCCCGTCATTACCGACCGTGTATGCTGTCCAAGGGTGGTGATGTCATGCCATGCCCGACGTGGCCGACCGTGTGTGTTGTCCAAAGGTGATGATGTCATGCCACACTCGATGTTGCCGACCGTGTGTATTGTCATACGGCGATGATGTCATGCCACGCCCGACGTTGCCGACCGTGTGTGTTGTCCAAGGGTGGTGATGTCATGCCAGGCCCAACATTACCGACTGTGTGTGCTGTCCAAGGGCAGTGATGTCATGCCACACCCGACGTTGCCGTCCGTGTGTGTTGTCCAAGGGAGGCGATGTCATTCCACGCCCGACATTACCGACCATGTGTGCTGTCCAAGGGGGATGATGTCATGCCACGCCCTACATCGTCCAACCGTGCGTGTATTCCAAGGGTGGTGAGGTCAAGCCACGCCCAACGTCGTTCGACCATGTTTGTTGTCCAAGGGCTATGATGGCATGCCACGCCTGACGTCGTTGCACCGTGTGTGCTTCCCAAAGGCGATGATTGCATGCCAAGCCATACGTCGTTCTACTGTGTGTGTTGTCCAAAGGCGGTGACGTTATGCCACGCCCGACATAGTCCGACCGTGTTTGCTGCCCAAGGGCGTTTATGTCATGCCACTCCCGATGTGGTCCGACCGTGTGTACTATCCAAGGGCGGTGATGTCTTGCAATGCCCGACGTTGCCGTCCGTGTGTGCTGTCCAAGGGCAGTGATGTCATGCCTCTCCCGACGTCGTCCGACCGTGCGTGCAGTCCAAGGGTGGTGATGTCATGCCACGCCCAACGTCGTCCGACCGTGTGTTCTTTCCAAGGGAGGTAATGCCATGCCACGACCGACATTGCCGACCATGTTTGTAGTCCAAGGGTGGTGATTTCATGCCATGCCCGACGTCGTCCAACCGTGCATGAAGTCCTAGGGAGGTAATGTCATGCCAAGCCCGACGTCGTTCGTTCGTGTTTGCTGCCCAACGGCGATGATGGCATGCCAAACCTGAATTCGTTCGACCGAGTGTGCTTTCCAAACGCAGTGATGTCATGCCACGCCCGACGTAGTTCGACCGTGTGTGCTCTCGGAGGGCGGTGATGCCATGTGACGCCCGACATTACCGATCGTGTGTGCTGTCCAAAGGCGGTGATTGCATGTCACGCCCGACGCCATTCGACCGTGTGTGTTGTCCAAGGGCAGTGATGGCATATCACGCCCGACGTTGCCGACCGTGTGTGCTGTCCAAATGCGGTGATGTCATGCCATGCCCGACGTCGTCCCACCGTGCATGCAGTCTAAGGGCGATGATGTCATGCCACGCCCGACTTCGTTCGACCGTGTGTGTTGTCCAAGGGCGGTGATGTCATGCCATGCCCGACATTGTTTGACCGTTTGTGCAGCCCAAAGGCGATGATGACATGCCATGCCCGACATCGTCCGACTGTGCGTGCAGTCCAAGGGCAGTGATGTCATGCCACGCCAAACGTCGTTCGACCGTGTGTGTTGTATAAGGGCAGTGATGTCATTCCACGCCCGACGTAGTCCGACCGTGTGTGCTGTCCAAAGGGGGTGATGACATGTCAAGCCCGACGTCGTTCGACCGTGTGTGTTGTCAAAGGGTAGTGATGGTATATCACACCCGACGTTATCGACCGTGTGTACTGTCTAAGGGCGGTGATGTCATGCCACGCCCAACGTCGTTCGACTGTGTCTGCTATCCAAGGGCGGTGATGTCATGCCATGCCCGACGTCATTTGACTATTTGTGTTGCCCAAAGACGATTATGGCATGCCACGCCCGACATCGTCCGATCGTGCGTGCTGTCCAAGGGTGGTGATGTCATGCCACGCCCGACGTCGTTCGACCGTGTGTGCTGTCCAAGGGCGGTGATGTCATGCCACGCCCGACGTTATTTGACCATTTGTGCCGCCCAAAGACGTTGATTGCATGCCACGCCCGACAGCGTCCGACCGTGCGTGTAGTCCAAGGGCTGTGATGTCATGCCACGCCCGACGTCGTTCGACCGTGTGTGCAGTCCAAGGGCGGTGATGTCATGCCACACCCGACGTTGCCGACCGTGTGTGTTATCCAAGCGCAGTGATGTAATGCTACGCCTGACGTCGTCCTACTGTGTGTGCAGTCCAAGGGCGGTGATGTCAAGCCACGCTCGACATCGTTTGACATTGTTTGCCATCCAAGGGCTATGATGGAATGCCACGCCCGACGTCGTTCGACCGTGTGTGCTGCTCAAAGGTGATGATGGCATGCCACGCCTGACGTCGTTCTACCGTGTGTGCTGTCTCAAGGCGGAGATGTCATGCCAAGCCCGATGTAGTCTGACCGTGTGTGCTGCCCAAGGGCGGTCATGTCATGCCACTCCCGACGTTGTTCGACTGTGTGTGGGGTCCAAAGGTGGTGATGTCATTCCATGCCCGACGTAGTCTGACCGTGTGTGTTGTCCAAATGTGGTGATGGCACGTCACGCCCGACGTCGTTCAACCGTGTGTGTTGTCCAAAGGCGGTGATGTCATGTCACGCCCGACGTCGTTCGACCGTGTGTGCTTTCCAAAGGTGGTGATGTCATGCCACGCCCGAAGTAGTCCGACCGTGTGTACTGTCCGAAGACGGTGATGTCATGCCACGCTCGACGTTGCCAACCATCTGTGCTGTCCAAGGGCGGTTATGTCATGCCGCGCCCGACGTCCTCCAACTGTGCGTGTAGTCCAAGGGCGGTGATTTCAATCCACGCACGACGTTGTTTGAACGTGTGTGCTTTCCAAAGACGGTGATGGCATGTCATGCCCGACGTCGTTCGACCGTGTGTGCTGCCTTAAGGCAATGATGGCATACCACGCCCGACGTCGTTCGATCGTGTGTGCTGCCCAAGGGCGGTGATGTCATGCCACTCCGGACGTCATCCGACCGTGTGTACTGTCTAAGGGCGGTGATGTCGTGCCACGCCTGACGTCGTTCGACCGTGTGTGCTGTCCAAGGGCAGTGATGTCGTGCAACTCCCGACGTCGTCAGACTGTGCGTGCAATCCAAGGGTGGTGATGTCATGTCATGCCCGATGTCGTCCGGCCTTGTGTGCTGTCCAAGGGCGGTGATGGCATGCCACGCCCGACGTTGCCGACCGTGTGTGATGTCCAAGGGCGGTGATGTCATGCCTTGCCTGACGTTGCCGAACATGTGTGCTGTCCAAGGGCGGTGATGTCATGCCACGCCCGATGTCTTCGGACCATGCGTGCAGTCAAAGGGAGGTGATGACATGCCACGCCCGATGTCGTTCGAGCGTGCGTGCTGCCCAACGGCGATGATGGCATGCCACACTCGATGTCGTTTTACTGAGTGTGTTGTCCAAAGGCGGTGATGGCATGTTATACACGACGTTAATTGACCGTGTGTGCTGTCTAAAGGCGGTGATGTCATGCCACGCCCAATGTTGTTTGACCGTGTTTGCTGCCCATAGGCGATGATAGAATGCCACGCCTGACGTCGTTCAACCGTGTGTGCTATCCAAAGGCGGTGATGTCATGCCACGCCCGACATCGTTCGACCGTGTGTGCTTTCTAAGGGCAGTGATGTCATGCCACAGCCGACGCTGTTTGACCATTTGTGCAGCCCTAAGGCAATGATTAAATGCCACGCCCAACATCGTCCGACCGTGCGTGCAGTCTTAGGGCGGTGATGTCATGCCACGCCAGACGTCGTTCGACTGTGTGTGCTGTAAGGGCAAAGATATCATTCCATGCCCTACGTAGTCCGACCGTGTGTGCTGTTCAAAAGCGGTGATGACATGTCAAGCACGACGTCATTCGATCGTGTGTGTTGTCCAAGGGCTGTGATGGCATATCACGCCCGACGTTGCCGACCGTGTGTACTGTCCAAGGGCGGTGATGTCATGCCACGCCCAACGTCGTTCAATCGTCTGTGCTGTCCAAGGGCGGTGATGTCATGCCACGCCCAACGTCATTTGACCGTTTGTGCCCAAAGACGATGATGGCATGCCACGCCCGACATCGTCCGACCATGCGTGCTGTCTAAGAGCGGTGATGTTATGCCATGCCCGACGTCATTCAATCGTCTGTGCTGCCCAAGGGCGGTGATTTCATGCCACGCCCGACGTCATTTGACCCTTTGTGCCCAAAGACGATGATGGCATGCCACGCCCGACATCGTCCGACCATGCGTGCTGTCCAAGGGCGATGATGTCATGCAACGCCCGACGTCATTTGACCGTTTATGCCACCCAAAGACGCTGATGGCATGCCACGCCCGACATCATCTGATCGTGCGTGCAGTCCAAGGGCCGTGATGTCATGCCACGCCCAACGTCGTTCAACCGTATGTGAAGTCCAAGGGTGGTGATGTCATCCCACGCCCGACGTTGCCGACCGTGTGTGTTGTCCAAGGGCGGTGGTGTAATGTCACGCCTGACGTCGTCCTACTGTGCGTGCAGTCCAACGACGGTGATGTCAAGCCACGCCCGACATCGTTCGACATTGTTTGCCATCAAAGGGCTCTAATGGAATGCCACGCCCGACGTCGTTCGACTGTGTGTGCTACTCAAAGGTGATGATGGCATGCCACGCCCGACGTCGTTCAACCGTGTGTGCTGTCTCAAGGCGGAGATGTTATGCCAAGCCCGATGTAGTCTGACCGTGTGTGCTTCCCAAGGGCGGTGATGTCATGCCACTCCCGACGTCGCCCGACAGTGTGTACTGTCTAAGGGCGGTGAAGTCATGCCATGCCCGACGTTGCCGACCGTGTGTGCTGTGCAATGGCATTGATGTCATGCCACACTCGATGTTGCCGACCGTGTGTGTTGTCCAAGAGCGGTGATGTCATTCCACGCCCGACGTCATCCGACCGTGCATTCAATCCAAGGGCGGTGATGTCATGCCACGCCCGACGTCCTTCTACCGTGTGTGCTGTCCAAAGGAAGTGATGTCATGCCATGCCCGACGTTGCCGACCGTGTGTGCCTTCCAAGGGTAGTGATATCATGCCACGCGCGACGTTGCCAACCGTTTGTGCTGTCCAAGGGCGGTGATGTCATTCCACGCCCGACGTCGTCCGACCTTGCATGCTGTCCAAGGGCGGTGATGTCATGCCATGCCCGACGTCGTTCGATCGTGTGTGCTATCCAAAGGCGGTGATGTCATGCAACGCCCGACGTCGTCCGACTGTGTGTACTGTCCTAGGGCGGTGAAGTCATGCCACGCCCGACGTTGCAGACCGTGTGTGCTGTCCAAGGGCGGGGATATCATGCTACGCCCGACGTCGTCCGACTGTGTGTGTTGTCCAAGAGCGGTGATGGCATGCCACGCCCGACGTTGCCGACCATGTATGCGGTCCAAGGGCGGTGATGTCATGCCACGCCCGACGTCGTTCGACCGAGTGTGTTTTTCAAGGGCGGTGATGGCATGCCACGCCTGACGTCGTTCGACCGTGTGTGCTGCCCAAAGGCGGTGATTTCATGCCACGCCCGATGTTGCCGACCGAGTGTATATTCCTAGGGCGTTGATGTTATGTCACGCCGGACGTCGTGTGACCATGCGTGCCTTCCAAGGGAGGTGATATCATGCCACGGCCGACGTCGTTCGATCGTGTGTGCTGCCCAACCGCGATGATGACATGCCACACCAAACGTCGTTCGACTGAGTGTGCTGCCCAAAGGCGGTGATGGCATGTCACGCCCGACGTTGTTAAACCGTGCGTGCAGTCCAAGAGCGGGGATGGCATGCCACGCCCGACGTCGATCGACCGTGTGTGCTGTCCAAGGGAGGTGATGTCATGCCACGTCCGACTCTGTGTGCTGTCCAAGGGCGGTGATGGCATGCCACGCCTAACGTTGTCGACCTTGTGTGCTGTCAAAGGGCGGTGATGTCATGCCATGCTCGACGTTCCCGTTCGTGTGTGCTGTCTGAGGGCGGTGATGTCATACCACGCCCGACGTCGTCCAACCCTGCATGTAGTCCAAAGACGGTGATGTCATGCCACGCCCTACGTCGTTCGACCATGTGTGCTACCCAACGGCGATGATGGCATGCAACACCTGACGTCTACGACGGAATGTGCTGTCAAAAGGTGGTGATGGCATGTCACGCCCGATGTTGTTCGACCGTGAGTGATGCCCAAAGGTGATAATGGCATGCGACGCCCGACGTCGTTCGACCGTGTGTGCTATCCAAAGGCGGTGATGTCATGCAACGCCCAACGTCGTCCGACTGTGTGTACTGTCCTAGGGCGGTGATGTCATGCCACGCCCGACGTTGCCGACCGTGTGTGCTGTCCAAGGGCGGAGATGTCATGCTACGCCCGACGTCGTCCTCCTGTGTGTGTTGTCCAAGAGCGGTGATGTCATGCCACGCCCGACGTTGCCTACCATGTGTGCGCTCCAAGGGCGGTGATGTCATGCCACGCCCGACGTCGTTCGACCGAGTGTGTTTTTCAAGGGCGGTGATGGCATGCCACGCCTGACGTCGTCCGACCGTGTGTGATGCCCAAAGGGCAGTGATGTCATTCCACGCCCGACGTCATCCGACCGTGCATGCAGTCAAAGGGCGGTGATGTCATGCCATGCCCGACGTCGTTCGACCATATGTGCTATCCAAAGGTGGTGATGTCATGCAATGCCCGACGTCGTCCGACTGTGTACTGTCCTAGGGCGGTGATGTCATGCCACGCCCGACGTTACCGACCGTGTGTGCTGTCCAAGGGCGAGGATGTCATGCTACGCCCGATGTCGTCCAACTGTGTGTTGTCCAAGAGCGGTGATGTCATGCCACGCCCGACGTTGCCTACCATGTGTGCGGTCTAAGGGCGGTGATGTCATGCCACGCCTGACGTCGTTCGACCGAGTGTGTTTTTCAAGGGCGGTGATGGCATGCCATGCCTGACGCCGTCCGACCGTGTGTGCTGCCTAAAGGCGATGATGGAATGCCATGCCCGATGTCGTTCGACCGTGTGTGCTGTCCAAAGGCGGTGATTTCATGCCACGCTCGACGTTGCCGACCGAGTGTGCTGTCCTAGGGCGTTGATGTTATGCCACGCCCGACGTCGTCCGACCATGCGTGCATTCCAAAGGAGGTGATGTCATGCCACGCCCGACGTCGTTTAATCCTGTGTGCTGCCCAACCGCGATGATGACATGCCACACCAAACGTCGTTCGACCGTGTGTGCTACCCAAAGGCGGTGATGGCATGTCACGCCTGACGTCGTTAAACAGTGCGTGCAGTCCAAGGGCGGTGATGTCATGCCACGCCGGACGTCGATCGACCGTGTGTCCTGTCCAAGGGAGGTGATTTCATGCCACGTCCGACCGTGTGTGCTGTCCAAGGGCGGTGATGGCATGCCACGCCTAACGTTGTCGACCTTGTGTGCAGTCCGAGGGCGGTGATGTCATGCCACGCTCGACGTCGTCTGACCGTGCGTATAGTCCAAGGACGGTGATGTCATGCCATGCCCTATGTCGTTCGACCATTTGTGCTGTCCAATAACGGTGATGTCATGCCATGTCGTACGTCGTCTGACCGTGCGTGCAGTCTTAGGGTGGTGATGTCATGACACGCCTAACATCGTTCGACCATGTGTGCTGCCCAACGGCGATGATGGCATGCAACACCTGCCGTCGTTCGACGGAATGTGCTGTCAAAAGGCGGTGATGGCATGTCATGCCCGACGTTGTTCGACCATGTGTGCTGTCCAAAGGCGGTGATTTTATTCCACGCCCAACATCGTTCAACAGTGAGTGATGCCCAAAGGCGATGATAGCATTCCACGCTTGACGTCGTTCGACTGTGTGTGCTGTCCAAGAGCAATGATTTCATGTCACGCCCGACGTAGTCCGACCATGTGTGCTGCCCAATGGCGGTGATGTCATGCCACGCCCGACGTTGCCGACCGTGTGTGCTGTCCAAGGGCAGTGATGTCATGCCACACCCGACGTTGCTAATCGTGTGTGTTGTCCAAGGGAGGTGATGTCATTCCACGCCCGACGTCGTCCGACTGTGCGTGCAGTCCAAGGGCGGTGATGTCATGCCATGCCCGACGTTGTTCAACTGTGTGTGCTATCCAAAGGCGGTGATGTCATGCCAGGCCCGACGTCATCCGACTGTGTGCTGTCCAAGGACAGTGATGTCCTGCCCACTCAACGTTGCCGACCGTGTGTGCAGTCCAAGGGCGGGGATGTCATGCCACGCCCGACATCGTCTGACTGTGTGTGCTGTCCAAGAGCAATGATGTCATGCCACGCCGGACGTTGCCGACCATGTGTGCAGTCAACGGGCGGTGATGTCATGCCACACCTGATGTCGTTCGATTGTGCGTGCGTTCCAAGGGCGGTGATGTCATGCCAAGCCCGACGTCGTTCGACCGAGTGTGTTTTTCAAGAGCGGTGATGGCATGTCACGCCTGACATCGTCCGACCGTGCGTGCAGTGCAAGGGCGGTGATGGCATGTCATGCCCATCATCGTTCGACCGTCTGTGCTTTCCAAAGGCGGTGATGTCATGCCACAGCCAACGTCGTTTGACCGTATGTGCTGCCCAAAGGCGATCATGGAATGCCATGACCGATGTCGTTCGACCATGTGTGCTGTCCAAAGGCGGTGATTTCATGCCACGCCCGACGTCGTCCGACCATGCGTGCATTCCAAGGGAGGTGATATCATGCCACGCCCGACATCGTTCGATCGTGTGTGCTGCCAAACCGCAATGATGACATGCCACACCAAACGTCATTCGACCGAATGTGCTGTCCAAAGGCGGTGATGTCATTCCACGCCCGACGTCGATTGACCGTGTGTGCTGTCCAAGGGAGGTGTAGCCATCCCACGTCCGACGCCGTCCGACCGTGTGTGCTTTCCAAGGGCGGTGATGGCATGCCACGCCTAACGTTGTCGACCTTGTGTGCTGTCCAAGGGCGCTGATGTCATGCCACGCCCAACGTTATCGTCCGTGTGTGCTGTACGAGGGCGGTGATATCATGCCACGCCCGAGGTCGTCCGATCGTGCGTGTAGTCCAAGGACGGTAATGTCATGCCACGCTTGACGTCGTTCGACCGTGTGTGTTGTCCCAAGGCGGTGATGTTATGCCACGCTCGACGTTAACGACCATGTGTGCTGCCCAACGGCGATGATGGCATGCCACACCCGATGTCATTTTACTTAGTGTGTTGTCCCAAGGCGGTGATGGCATGTAACACCCGACGTCAATTGACCGTGTGTGCTGTCCAAAGGCGGTGATGTCATGCCACGCCTAACATCATTTGACCATGTTTGCTACCCATAGGCGATGAAGGAATGCCACGCCTGACGTCGTTCAACCGTGTGTGCTGTCCAAAGGAGGTGATGTCATGCCACACCCGACATTGTTCGACCGTGTGTGCTTTCCAAGGGCGGTGATGTCATGCCACAGCCGACGTTGCCGACTGTGTATGTTGTCCAAGGGCGGTGATGTCATGCCACGCCCGACGTTGCCAACCGTGTGTGCTGTCCAAAGGCGGTGATGTCATGCGACGCCCGTCATTACTGACCGTGTGTGCTGTCCAAGGGAGTTGATGTCGTGCAATGCCCGACGTAGCCGACCGTGTGTGTTGTCCAAGGGCGGTGATGTCATGCCACACCCAACATTACCGATCGTGTGTGTTGTCCAAGGGCGGTGATGTCATGCCACGCCCGACGTTGCCGACTATGTGTGTTTTCCAAGGGAGGTGATTTCATGCCACGCCCAACATTACCGACTGTGTGTGCTGTCCAAGGGCAGTGATGTCATGCCACACCCGATGTTGCCGTCTGTGAGTGTTGTCCAAGGGCGGTGATGTCATTCCACGCCTGACATTACCGTCCGTGTGTGATGTCCATGGGTGGTGATGTCATGCCACGCCCGACGTTGTCGACTATGTGTGTTGTCCAAGGGTGGTGATGTCATGCCACGCCCGACGTCTTCCGACCATTTGTGCAGTCCAAGGGAGGTGATGTCATGCCATGCCCGATGTCCTTCGACCGTATGTGCTGCCCAAGGGCGATTATATCATGCCACACTCGACGTCGTTCGACCAAGTGTGCTGTTTAAAGGCGGTGATGTCGTGCCACGCGCAACGTCGTTTGACTGTGTGTATTGCCCAAAGGCAATGATGGAATGCCATGCCCGACGTCGTTCGACCGTGCGTGCAGTCCAAGGGCGGTGATGTAAAGCCACACCCGACGTCGTTTGACCGTGTGTGCTGTCCAAAGGCGGTGATGGCATGTCACGCCAGACGTCGTCCGATCGTGTTTGCCGTCCAAGGGCTATTATGGCATGCCACACCTGATGTCGTTCGACCGTGTGTGCTGCCCAAAGCAATGATGGAATGCCATGCCAAACGTCGTTCGACCGTGTGTGTTGTCCAAAGGCGGTGATGTTATGCCACTCCCGACGTAGTGCGATCGTGTGTACTTTCCAAAGGCGGTGATGTCATGCCACGCCCGACGTTGTCCGACCGTGTGTGCTGTTTAAGGGCGGTGATGGCATGCCACGCCCGACGTTCCCGTCCGTCTGTGCTATTCAAGGGAGATGATGTCATGCCACGCCCGACGTTGGTGACCGTGTGTGCTATCCAAGAGGGTTATGTCATTCCAAGCTTGACGTCGTCCGATTGTGCGTGCAGTCCAAGGGCGGTGATGTCATGCCACGCCCGACGTCATTCGAAAGTGTGTGCTGTCAAAGGGCGGTGATAACATGACACGCCCGACGTCGTCCGACCGTGAGTGCAGTCCAAGGGAGGTGATGTCATGCCACGCTCGATGTCGTTCGACCGTGTGTGCTGCCCAACGGTGATTATATCATGCCACACCTGACGTCGTTCGACCTAGTGTGTTGACCAAAGGCGGTGATGACATATCACGCCCGACGTCGCTTGACCATGTGTGCTGTCTAAAGGCGATGATGTCGTGCCTCGCCCAACGTTGTTTGACCGTGTGTGCTACCCAAAGGCGATGATGGAATGCCACGCCCGACGTCTTTCGACTGTGTGTGCTGTTCAAAGGAGGTGATGTCATGCCACGCCCGACGTAGTCTTACTGTGTTTGCTGTTCAAGGGCGGTGATGTCATTCCACGCCCAACGTCGTCCGACCGTGTGTGCTGTCCAAGGGCGGTGATGTCATGCCACACCCGACGTCTTTCGACTGTGTGTGCTGTTCAAAGGAGGTGATGTCATGCCACGCCCGACGTAGTCTTACTGTGTTTGCTGTTCAAGGGCGGTGATGTCATGCCACGCCCGACGTTGTACCACCGTATGTGCTGTCCAAGGGCGGTGATGTCATGCCACGCCCGACGTAGTCCTACCGTGTGTGCTGCCCAAAGGCAATGATGGCATGCCACGCCCGATGTCATTCGCCCGTGTGTGCTGTCCAAGGGCAGTGATGTCATGCCACGCCCAACGTAGTTCAACCGTGTGTGCTGCCCAAGGGCGGTGATGTATTGCCACTTCAAACGTCCATGCCCGACGTTGCCGACCGTGAGTACTGTCCAAGGGCGGTGATGTCATGCCACACCCGACATTGCCGACCGTGTATGCTGTCCAAGGGCGGTGATGACATGGCACGCCTTGCGTTGCCGGCCGTGTGTGCTATCCAACGGCGTTGATGTCATGCCACGCCCGACGTCGTCTAACCGTGCGTGCAGTCCCAGGAGGGTGATGTCATGCCACGGCCGATGTCGTTGGACTGTGTGTGCTTTCCAAAGGCGGTGATGGCATGTCACGCCTGACGTCGTTTTATCGTGTTTGCCGTCCATGGGCTATGATGTCATGCCACGCCCGACGACGTCCGACCGTGTGTGCTGCCCAAAGGCGATGATGTCATGCCACGCCCGACGTAGTCCGACCGTGTGTGCTGCCCAAAAACGATGATGGCATGCCACGCTCGACGTTGTTCGACCTTGTGTGGTTTCCAAAGGCGGTGATGTCATTCCATGCCCGACGTAGTCCGACCGTGTGTGCTGTCAAAATGTGGTGATGGCACGTCACACCCGACGTCATTCGACCTTGTGTTCTGTCCAAAGGCGGTGATATCATGCCACACCCGACGTCGTTCAACCGTGTGTGCTGTCCAAAGGTGGTGATGTCATGCCACGCCCAACGTCGTTCGATCGTGTGTGCTTTCCAAAGGCGGTGATGGCATGTCACGCCTGACGTCGTTCGACCATTTTTGCTGTCCAAGGGCTATGATTGCATGCCACGCCTGACGTCATTGCACCGTGTGTGCTTCCCAAAGGCGATGATGGCATGCCAAGCCATACGTCGTTCTACTTTGTGTGCTGTCCAAAGGCGGTGATGTTATGCCACGCCCGACGTAGTCCGACCGTGTTTGCTACCCAAGGGCGTTTATGTCATGCCACTCCCGATGTGGTCCGACCATGTGTACTATCCAAGGGCGGTGATGTCATGCCATGCCCGACGTTGCCGTCCGTGTGTGCTGTCCAAGGGCAGTGATGTCATGCCACTCCCGACGTCGTCCGACCGTGCGTGCAGTCCAAGGGTGGTGATGTCATGCCACGCCCAACGTCGTCCGATTGTGTGTTCTTTCCAAGGTAGGTAATGCCATGCCACGACCGACATTGCCGACCGTGTTTGTAGTCCAAGGGTGGTGATTTCATGCCACGCCCGACGTCGTCCGACCGTGCGTGAAGTCCTAGGGAGGTAATGTCATGCCAAGCCCGACGTTGTTCGTTCGTGTTTGCTGCCCAACGGAGATGATGGCATACCAAACCTGACGTCGTTCGACCGAGTGTGCTGTCCAAATGCAGTGATGTCATGCCATGCCCGACGTAGTCCGGCCGTGTGTGCTGTCCAAGGGCGGTGATGCCATGTGACGCCCGACATTACCGATCGTGTGTGCTGTCCAAAGGCGGTGATGGCATGACACGCTCGACGCCATTCGACCGTGCATGTTGTCCAAGGGCAGTGATGGCATATCACGCCCGACGTTGCCGACCGTGTGTGCTGTCCAAACGTGGTGATGTCATGCCACACCCGACGTCGTTCGACCGTGCGAGCAGTCCAAGGGCGATGATGTCATGCCACGCCCAACGTCGTTCGACTGTGTCTGCTGTCCAAGGGCGGTGATGTCATGCCATGCCTGACGTCATTTGACTATTTGTGTTACCCAAAGACGATGATGGCATGCCACGCCCGACATCGTCCGATCATGCGTGCTGTCTAAGGGTGGTGATGTCATGCCACGCCCGACGTCGTTCGACCGTGTGTGCTGTCCAAGGGCGGTGATGTCATGCCACGCCCGATGTTATTTGATCGTTTGTGCCGCCCAAAGACGTTGATGGCATGCCACGCCCGACAGCGTCCGACCGTGCGTGTAGTCCAAGGGCGGTGATGTCAAGCCACGCCCGACGTCGTCCGACAGTGTTTGCAGTCCAAGGGAGGTGATGTCATGCCACGCCCGATGTCGTTCAACCGTGTGTGCTGCCCAACGGCGATGATATCATGTCACACCCGATGTCGTTCGAACGAGTGTGATCTCCAAAGGCGGTGATTGCATGTCACGCCCTACGTCGTTCGATCGTGGGTGCTGTCCAAAGGCGTTGATGTCGTGCCACGCCCAACATCGTTAGACCGTGTGTGCTGTCCAAAGGCAGTGATGTTATGCCACACCTGACGTAGTTAGACCGTGTGAATTGTCGAAGGACGGTGATGTCATGCCACGCCTGACGTCGTCTGACAGTGTGTGCTGTCCAAGGGCAGTGATATCATGCCACGCCCAACGTCGTTCGACCGTGTCTGCTGTCCAAGGGCGGTGATGTCATGCCATGCCTGACGTCATTTGACTATTTGTGTTGCCCAAAGACGATGATGGCATGCCACGCCCGACATCGTTCGATCATGCGTGTTGTCTAAGGGTGGTGATGTCATGCCACGCCCGACGTCGTTCGACCGTGTGTGCTTTCCAAGGGCGGTGATGTCATGCCACGCCCGATGTTATTTGATCGTTTGTGCCGCCCAAAGACGTTGATGGCATGCCACGCCCGACAGCGTCCGACCATGCGTGTAGTCCAAGGGCGGTGATGTCAAGCCACGCTCGACGTCGTCCGACAGTGTTTGCAGTCCAAGGGAGGTGATGTCATGCCACGCCCGATGTCGTTCAACCGTGTGTGCTGCCCAACGGCGATGATATCATGTCACACCCGATGTCGTTCGAACGAGTGTGATCTCCAAAGGCGGTGATTGCATGTCACGCCTGACGTCGTTCGATCGTGGGTGTTGTCCAACGGCGCTGATGTCGTGCCACGCCCAACATCGTTAGACCGTGTGTGCTGTCCAAAGGCGGTGATGTTATGCCACACCTGACGTAGTTAGACCGTGTGTATTGTCGAAGGACGGTGATGTCATGCCACACCTGACGTCGTCCGACAGTGTGTGATGTCCAAGGGCAATGATGTCATGCCAAGCCTGATGTTGCCGATCGTGTGTGCTGTTTAAGGGCGGTGATGTCATGCCACGCCCGACATTGCCGATCGTGTGTGCTGTCCAAGGGCGGTGATGTCATGCCACGCCCAACGTCATCCGACCGTGCGTGCTGTCCAAGGGCGGTGATTTCAATCCACGCCCGACGTTGTTAAACATGTGTGCTGTCCAAAGGCGGTAACGACATGTCACGCCCAACGTCGTTCGATAATGTGTGCTGTCCAAAGGCGGCGATGTCGTGCCACGCCCAACGTCGTTTGGCCGTGTGTGCTGTCCAAGGGCGGTGATGTCATGCCACGACCAACGTCGTCCGACCGTGTGTCCAGTCCAAGGGTGGTGATGTCATGCCACGCCCGAAGTCGTCCGACCGTATGTGTTGTCCAAGGGCGGTGATGGCATGCCACGCCCGACGTTGTCGACCGTGTGTGTTGTCCAAGGGTGGTGATGTCATGGCACGCCTGACATTGCCGACCGTGTGTGCTATCCAAGGGAGGTGATGTCATGACACACCCGACGTCGTTCGACCGGGTGTGCTGTCCAAGAGAGGTGATGTCATAACACACCCAACGTCGTTCGATCGTTGTCCTGCCTAACGGCGATGATGGCATGCCACACTCGATGTCGTTTTATCGAGTGTGTTGTCCAAAGGCGGTGATGGCATGTCAAACACGACGTCGTTCCACCGTGTGTGCTCTCCAAAGGCGGTAATGTCATGCCACGCCTAACATCGTTTGACGGTGTGTGCTGCCCATTGGCGGTGATGGATTGCCACGCCCAACGTCGTTCGACCATGTGAGCTATCTAATGGCGGTAATGTCATGCCACTCCCGAAGTAGTCCAACCATATGTGTTGCCCAAGGGTGGTGATGTCATGCCAAGCCCGACGTCATTCGACCGTGTGTGCTGTCCAAGGGCGGTGATGTTAAACCACGCCCGACGTCGTCCGACAGTGTGTGCAGTCCAAGGGAGGTGATGTCATGCCATGCCCGATGTCGTTCGAACGAGTGTGATGTCCAAAGGCGGTGATGGCATGTCACGCCCGACGTTGTTCGATCGTGGTGCTGTCCAAAGGCGGTGATGTCGTGCCACGCCCAACATCGTTCGACCTTGTGTGCTGTCCAAAGGAGGTGATATTATGCCACGCCCGATGTCGTTCGACCGTGTGTGCTGTCCAAGGGCGGTGATGCATGCCACGCCTTACATTGCCGACCGTGTGTGCTGTCCAAGGGAGGTGATGTCATGCCACGCCCGACGTTGTCGACTGTGTGCTGTCCAAGGGCGGTGATGTCATCCCACGTCCGACGTCGTCCGACCGTGTGTGCTGTCCAAGGGCGGTGATGGCATGCCACGCCTAACGTTGTCGACCTTGTGTGCTGTCCAAGGGCGGTGATATCATGCCACGCCCAACGTTACCGTTCGTGTGTAGTCCAAGGACGGTGATGTCATGCCACGCCCGACGTCGTTCGACCGTGTGTGCTGTCCCAGGGTGGTGATGTCATGCCACGCCCGACGTTGCCGACCGTGTGTGCTGCCCAACGGCGATGATGGCATGCCACACCCGATGTTGTTTTACTGAGTGTGTTGTCCCAAGGCGGTGATGGCATGTAACACCCGACGTTAATTGACCGTGTGTGCTGTCCAAAGGCGGTGATGTCATGCCACGCCCAACATCGTTTGACCGTGTGTGCTGCCCAAAGGCGATGATGGAATGCCATGCCCGATGTCATTCGACCGTGTGTGCTGTCCAAAGGCGATGATTTCATGCCACGCCCGACGTTGCCGACCGAGTGTGATGTCCAAGGGCGGTGATGTTATGCCACGCTCGACGTCATCAGACCATGCGTGCATTTCAAGGGAGGTGATATCTTGCCACGCCCAACGTCGTTCAATCGTGTGTGCTGCCCAACCGCAATGATGACATGCCACACCAAACGTCGTTCGACCGAGTGTGCTGTCCAAAGGGGGTGATGGCATGTCACGCCCGACATCGTTCGACCGTGCGTGCAGTCCAAGGGTGGTGATGTCATGCCACGCCCGACGTTCCCGTCCGTCTGTGCTGTCCAAGGGCGATGATGTCATGCCACGACCGACGTTGCCGACCGTGTGCTGTCCAAGGGGGGTGATGTCATGCCAAGCCTGACGTAGTCCGATCGTGCTGCAGTCCAAGGGCAGTGATGTCATGCCACGCTCAATTGACCGTGTGTGCTGTCCAAGGGAGGTGATAACATGCCATGCTTGACGTCGTCCGACCGTGTGTGCAGCACAAGAGAGGTGATGTCATGGCACGCCCAATGTTGTTCGACCGTGTGTGCTGCCACTAGGCGATGATGGCATGCCATGCCCACGTCGTTCGACCGTGTGTGTTGTCCAAAGGCGGAGATGTTATGCCAGTCCCGACGTAGTCCGATCGTGTGTACTTTCCAAGGGCGGTGATGCCATGCCACGGCCGACGTCGTCCGACCGTGTGCTGTCTATGGGCGGTAATGGCATACCACGCCCGACGTTCCCGTCCATCTGTGCTGTCCAAGGGCGATGATGTCATGCCACGCCCGACGTTGCCGACCGTGTCTGCTGTCCAAGAGGGGTGATGTCATTCCAAGCCCGACGTTGTCCGATCGTGCGTGTAGTCCAAGGGCGGTGATGTCATGCGACGCCCGACGTCATTCGACAGTGTGTGCTGTCCAAGGGCGGTGATAACATGCCACGCCCTACGTCGTCCGACCGTGTGTGCTGTCCAAGAGAGGTGATATCATGCCATGCTCGATGTCGTTTGACCGTGTGTGCTGCCCAACGGCGATGATATCATGCCACACCCGACGTCGTTCGACCGAGTGTGTTGTCCAAAGGCGGTGATGACATGTCATGCCCGACGTCGTTCGACCGTGTGTGCTGTCCTAAGGCGGTGATGTCGTGCCTCGCCCAACGTCGTTTGTCCGTGCGTGCTGCCCAAAGGCGATGATGGAATGCCACGCCCAACGTTTGTCGACTGTGTGTGCTGTCCAAAGGCAGTGATATCATGCCACGCCCGATGTAGTTAGACCGTGTGTGCTGCCCAAGGGCGGTGATTTCATTCCACGCCCGACGTCGTCCGATCGTGTGTGCTGTCCAAGGGCGGTGATGTCATGCCACGCCCGACGTAGTCCGACCGTGTGTGCTGCCCAAAGGCGATGATGGCATGCCTCGCCCGACGTCATTCGACCGTGTGTGCTGTGAAAGGGCGGTGATGTCATACCATGCCCGACGTTGTTCGACCATGCGTGCAGTCCAAGGGCAGTGATGTAAAGCCACAACCGACATCGTTCGACCGTATGTGCTGTCCATAGGCGGTGATGGCATGTCACGCCTGACGTCGTCCAACCGTGATTGCTGTCCAAGGGCTATGATGGCATGCCACGCCCGACGTCGTTCGACCGTGTGTGCTACCTAAAGGCGATGATGGCATGCCACGCCCAACGTCGTTTGACCGTGTGTGCTGTCTAGAGACGGTGATGTTATGCCACGCCCGATGTAGTCCGACCGTGTGTACTGTCAAAGGGCGGTGATGTCATGCCACGCTGAACGTCGTCCGACCGTGTGTGCTTTCCAAGGGCGGTGATGGCATGCCACACCCGACGTTGCCGACTGTGTGTGCTGTCCAAGAGCGGTGATGTCATGCCACGCCCGACGTTGCCAACTGTGTGTGCTGTCCAAGGGCGATGATTTCATTCCACGCCTGACGTCGTCCGACCGTGCGTGCCATCCAAGGGCGGTGATGTGATGCCACGTAGAACGTCATTCGACCGTGTGTGCTGTCCAAGGGCAGTGATGTCATGCCACGCCCAACGTCGTTCAATCGAGTGTGCTATCCAAAGGTGGTGATGTCATGCCACACGTGACGTAGTCCGACTGTGTGTGCTTCCCAAGGGCAGTGATGTCATGCCACGCCCGACGTTGTCTGACCGTATGTGCTGTCCAAGGGCGGTGATCTCATGCCACGCCCGACGTAGTCCGACCGTGTGTGCTTCCCAAAGGCAATGATGGCATGCCACGCCTGACGTCATTCGACCGTGTGTGCTGTCCAAGGGCAGTGATGTCATGCCACGCCCGACGTAGTTCGACCGTGTATGCTGCCCAAGGGCGGTGATGTAATGCCACTTCTGACGTCCATGCCTGACGTTGCCGACCGTGTGTACTGTCCAAGGGCGGTGATTTCATGCCACACCTGACATTGCCGACCATGTGTGCTGTCCAAGGGCGGTGATGACATGCCACGCTTGACGTTGCTGACCGTGTGTGCTGTCCAATGGCGTTGATGAAATGCCATGCCCGACGTCGTCCAACCGTGCGTGCAGTCCAAGATGGGTTATGTCATGCCACGCCCGATGTCGTTGGACTGAGTATGCTTTCCAAAGGCGGTGATGGCATGTCACACCCGACGTCGTTCGATCCTGTTTGCCGTCCATAAGCTATGATGTCATGCCACGCCCGACGTTGTTCGACTGTGTGTGCTGCCCAAAGGCGATTATGTCATACCACGCCCGACGTAGTCCGACCGTGTGTCCTACCCAAAGGCGATGATGGCATGCCACGCTCGACGTTGTTCAACCGTGTGTGGTGTCCAAAGGTGGTGATGTCATTCAATGTCCGACGTAGTCTGACCGTGTGTGTTGTCCAAATGTGGTGATGGCACGTCACGCCCGACGTCGTTCAACCGTGTGTGCTGTCCAAAGGCGGTGATGTCATGCCACGCCCGACGTCGTTCGACCGTGTATGCTGTCCAAAGGCGGTGATATCATTCCACGCCCGACGTAGTCAGACTGTGTGTGCTGTCCAAAGGTAGTGATGTCATGCCACGCCCGACGTTGCTGACCATCTGTGCTATCCAAGGGCAGTGATGTCATGCCACACCCGATGTCCTCCAACCGTGCGTGTAATCCAAGGGCGGTGATTTCAATCCACGCCGGACGTTGTTTGAACGTGTGTGCTTTCCAAAGACGTTTATGGCATGTCATGCCCGACGTCGTTCGACCGTGTGTGCTGCCTTAAGGGAATGATGGCATGCCACGCCCGACGTCGTTGGATCGTGTGTGCTTCCCAAGGGCGGTGATGTCATGCCACTCCCGACGTCGTCCAACCGTGTGTACTGTCCAAGGGCGGTGATGTCGTGCCACGCCTGACGTCGTTTGATCGTGTGTGCTGTCCAAGGGCAGTGATGTCATGCAACTCCCGACGTCGTCAGATCGTGCGTGCAATCTAAGGGTGGTGATGTCATGTCATGCCCGACGTCGTCAGACCGTGTGTGCTGTCCATGGGCGGTGATGTCATGCCACAGCCGATGTTGCCGACCGTGTGTGCTGTCCAAGGGCGGTGATGCCATGCCACGCCCGACGTTGTTGACCGTGTGTGCTGTCCAAGGGCAGTGATGTCATGCCATGCCCATCATTACCGACCGTGTGTGCTGTCCAAGGGCGGTGATGTCATGCCACGCCCGACGTTGCCTACCGTGTGAGCTGTTTAAGGGCGGTGATTTCATGCTACGCCCGACATTACCGACCGTGTGTGTTGTCCAAAGGCAGTGATGTCATGCCACGCCCGACGTTGCCGACCGTGTGTGTTGTCATAGGGCGGTGATGTCATGCCACGCCCGACGTTGCCGACTGTGTGTGTTGTCCAAGGGCAGTGATGTCATTCCACGTCCGACGTCATCTGATCGTGCATGCAGTCTAAGGGCGGTGATGTCATGCCATGCCCGACGTCGTTTGACCGTGTGGGCTATCCAAAGGCGGTGATGTCATGCAACACCCGACGTCGTCTGACTGTGTGTACTGTCTTAGGGCGGTGATGTCAGGCCACGCCAGACGTTACCGACCGTGTGTGCTGTCCGAGGGCAGGGATGTCATGCAACACCCGACGTTGCCAACTGTGTGTGCTGTCCAAGGGCGGTGATGTCATTCCACGTCCAACGTTGTCCGACCGTGCATGCAGTCCAAGGGCGGTGATGTCATGCCATGCCCGACGTCGTTCAACCGTGTGTGCTATCCAAAGGCGGTGATGTCATGCAACGCCCGACGTCGTCCGACTGTGTGTACTGTCGTAGGGCGGTGATGTCTTGCCACGCCCGACGTTGCCGACCGTGTGTGTTGTCCAAGGGCGGGGATGTCATGCTACGCCCGACGTCGTCTGACGGTGTGTGTTGTCCAAGAGCGGTGATGTCATGCAACGCCCGACGTTGCCGACCATGTGTGCGGTCCAAGGGAGGTGATGGCATGCCACGCCTGACGTCGTCCGACCGTGTGTGCTGCCCAAAGGCGATGATAGAATGCCATGCCCGATGTCGTTCGACTGTGTGTGCTGTCCAAAGGCGGTGATTTCATGCCACGCCTGACGTTGCCGATCGAGTGTGCTGTCCTAGGGCGTAGATGTTATGCCACGCCCGACGTCGTCCGACCATGCGTGCATTCCAAGGGAGGTGATATCATGCTACGCCCGACGTTGCTCGATCGTGTGTGCTGCCCAACCACGATGATGACATGCCACACCAAACGTCGTTCGACCGAGTGTGCTGCCCAATTGCGTTGGTGGCATGTCACGCCTGACGTCGTTAAACCGTGCGTGCAGTCCAAGAGTGGTGATGTCATGCAACGCCCGATGTCGATCGACCGTGTGTGCTGTCCAAGGGAGGTGATGTCATGCCACGTCCGACCGTGTGTGTTGTTCAAGGGCGGTGATGGCATGCCACACCTAACGTTGTCGACCTTGTGTGCTGTCCAAGGGCGGTGATGTCGTGCCTCGCCCAACGTCGTTTGTCCGTGCGTGCTGCCCAAAGGCGATGATGGAATGCCACGCCCAACGTCTTTCGACTGTGTGTGCTGTCCAAAGGCAGTGATATCATGCCACGCCCGATGTAGTTAGACCGTGTGTGCTGCCCAAGGGCGGTGATTTCATTCCAAGCCCGACGTCGTCCGATCGTGTGTGCTGTCCAAGGGCGGTGATGTCATGCCACGCCCGACGTAGTCCGACCGTGTGTGCTGCCCAAAGGCGATGATGGCATGCCTCGCCCGACATCATTCGACCGTGTGTGCTGTGAAAGGGCGGTGATGTCATACCACGCCCGACATCGTCCGACCATGCGTGCAGTCCAAGGGCGGTGATGTAAAGCCACAACCGACATCGTTCGACCGTGTGTGCTGTCCACAGGCGGTGATGGCATTTCACGCCTGACGTCGTCCAACCGTGTTTGCCGTCCAAGGGCTATGATGGCATGCCACGCCCGACGTCATTCGACCGTGTGTGCTGCCTAAAGGCGATTATGGCATGCCACGCCCAACGTCGTTTGATCGTGTGTGGTGTCTAAAGATGGAGATGTTATGCCACGCCCAATGTAGTCCGACCGTGTGTGCTGTCCAAGGGCGGTGATGGCATGCCACACCCGACGTTGCCGACTATGTGTGCTGTCCAAGGAAGGTGATGTCATGCCACGCCTGACGTTGC
Source organism: Solanum lycopersicum (assembly GCF_036512215.1). NCBI lineage: Eukaryota > Viridiplantae > Streptophyta > Magnoliopsida > Solanales > Solanaceae > Solanum > Solanum lycopersicum. The sequence goes on from NC_090807.1 coordinate 10,997,134, forward strand.
CGACCGTGTGTGCTGTCCAAGGGCGATGATTTCATGCCACGCCTCACGTCGTCCGATCGTGCGTGCAGTCCAAGGGTAGTGATGTGATGCCACGCTGAACGTCATTCGACCGTGTGTGCTTTCCAAAGGCGGTGATGTCATGCCACGCGTGACGTAGTCCGACCGTGTGTGCTGCCCAAGGGTGGTGATGTCATGCCACGCCCGACGTTGTACCACCGTTTGTGCTGTCCAAGGGCGGTGATGTCATGCCACGCCAGACGTAGTCCGACCGTGTGTGCTGCCCAAAGGCAATGATGGCATGCCACGCCCGACGTCATTCGCCCGTGTGTGCTGTCCAAGGGCGGTGATGTCATGCCACGCCCGACGTAGTTCGACCGTGTGTGCTGCCCAAGGGCGGTGATGTATTGCCACTTCCGACATCCATGCCCAACGTTGCCGACCGTGAGTACTGTCCAAGGGCGGTGATGTCATGCCACACCCGACATTGCCGACCGTGTATGCTGTCCAAGGGCGGTGATGACATGGCACGCCTTGCGTTGCCGGCCGTGTGTGCTATCCAACGGCAGTGATGTCATGCCACGCCCGACGTCGTCTAACCGTGCGTGCAGTCCAAGGAGGGTGATGTCATGCCACAGCCGATGTCGTTGGACTGTGTGTGCTTTCCAAAGGCGGTGATGGCATGTCACGCCCGACGTCGTTTGATCGTGTTTGCCGTCCATGGGCTATGATGTCATGCCACGCCCGACGACGTCCGACCGTGTGTGCTGCCCAAGGGCGATGATGTCATGCCACACCCGACGTAGTCCGACCGTGTGTACTGCCCAAAAATGATGATGGCATGCCACGCTCGACGTTGTTCGACCTTGTGTGGTGTCCAAAGGCGGTGATGTCATTCCATGCCCGACGTAGTCCGACCGTGTGTGCTGTCCAACTGTGGTGATGGCACGTCACGCCCGACGTCATTCGACCTTGTGTTCTATCCAAAGGCGGTGATATCATGCCACACCCGACGTCGTTCGACCGTGTGTGCTGTCCAAAGGTGGTGATGTCATTCCATGCCCAACGTCGTTCGACCGTGTGTGCTTTCCAAAGGCGGTGATGGCATGTCACGCCTGACGTCGTTCGACCATTTTTGCTGTCCAAGGGCTATGATTGCATGCCACGCCTGACGTCATTGCACCGTGTGTGCTTCCCAAAGGCGATGATGGCATGCCAAGCCATACGTCGTTCTACTTTGTGTGCTGTCCAAAGGCGGTGATGTTATGCCACGCCCGACATAGTCCGACCGTGTTTGCTGCCCAAGGGCGTTTATGTCATGCCAATCCCGATGTGGTCTGACCATGTGTACTATCCAAGGGCGGTGATGTCATGCCATGCCCGACGTTGCCGTCCGTGTGTGCTGTCCAAGGGCAGTTATGTCATGCCACTCCCGACGTCGTCCGACAGTGCGTGCAGTCCAAGGGTGGTGATGTCATGCCACGCCCAACGTCGTCCGATCGTGTGTTCTTTCCAAGGGAGGTAATGCCATGCCACGACTGACATTGCCGACCGTGTTTGTAGTCCAAGGGTGGTGATTTCATGCCACGCCCGACGTCGTCCGACCGTGCTTGATGTCCTAGGGAGGTGATGTCATGCCAAGCCGACGTTGTTCGTTCGTATTTGCTGCCCAACGACGATGATGGCATGCCAAACCTGACGTCGTTCGACCGAGTGTGCTGTCCAAATGCAGTGATGTCATGCCACGCCCGACGTAGTCCGGCCGTGTGTGCTGTCCAAGGGCGGTGATGCCATGTGACACCCGATATTACCGATCGTGTGTGCTGTCCAAAGGCGGTGATGGCATGACACGCCCGACGCCATTCGACCGTGCATGTTGTCCAAGGGCAGTGATGGCATATCACGCCCGACGTTGCCGACCGTGTGTGCTGTCCAAACGCGGTGATGTCATGCCATGCCCGACGTCGTCCGACCGTGCGAGCAGTCCAAGGGCGATGATGTCATGCCACGCCAGACTTCGTTCGACCGTGTGTGCTGTCCAAGGGCGGTGATGTCATGCCATGCCCGACGTTGTTTGACCGTTTGTGCAGCCCAAAGGCGATGATGACATGCCACACCCGACATCGTCCGACCGTGCATGCAGTCCAAGGGCGGTGATGTCATGCCACGCCAGACGTCGTTCGACCGTGTGTGTTGTACAAGGGCAGTGATGTCATTCCACGCCCGACGTAGTCCGACCGTGTGTTCTGTCCAAAGGCGGTGATGACATGTCAAGCCCAATGTCGTTCGACCGTGTGTGTTGTCAAAGGGTAGTGATGGAATATCACGCCCGACGTTGTCGACCGTGTGTACTGTCTAAGGGCGGTGATGTCATGCCACGCCCAACGTCGTTCGACCGTGTCTGCTGTCCAAGGGCGGTGATGTCATGCCATGCCTGATGTCATTTGACTATTTGTGTTGCCCAAAGACGATGATGGCATGCCACGCCCGACATCGTCCGATCATGCGTGCTGTCTAAGGGTGGTGATGTCATGCCACGCCCGACGTCGTTCGACCGTGTGTGCTATCCAAGGGCGGTGATGTCATGCCACGCCCGATGTTATTTGATCGTTTGTGCCGCCCAAAGACGTTGATGGCATGCCACGCCCGACAGCGTCCGACCGTGCGTGTAGTCCAAGGGCGGTGATGTCAAGCCACGCCCGACGTCGTCCGACAATGTTTGCAGTCCAAGAGAGGTGATGTCATGCCACGCCCGATGTCGTTCAACCGTGTGTGCTGCCCAACGGCGATGATATCATGTCACACCCGATGTCGTTCGAACGAGTGTGATCTCCAAAGGCGGTGATTGCATGTCACGCCCGACGTCGTTCGATCGTGGGTGCTGTCCAAAGGCGTTGATGTCGTGCCACGCCCAACATCGTTAGACCGTGTGTGCTGTCCAAAGGCGGTGATGTTATGCCACACCTGACGTAGTTAGACCGTGTGTATTGTCGAAGGACGGTGATGTCATGCCACGCCTGACGTCGTCTGACAGTGTGTGCTGTCCAAGGGCAGTGATGTCATGCCAAGCCTGATGTTGCCGATAATGTGTGCTGTTTAAGGGAGGTGATGTCATGCCACGCCCGACGTTGTCGACCGTGTGTGCTGTCCAAGGGCGGTGATGTCATGCCACGCCCAATGTCATCCGACCGTTCGTGCTGTCCAAGGGCCGTGATTTCAATCCACGCCCGACGTTGTTAAACATGTGTGCTGTCCAAAGGCGGTAACGACATGTCACGCCCAACGTCGTTCGATAATGTGTGTTGTCCAAAGGCGGCGATGTCGTGCCACGCCCAACGTCGTTTGGCCGTGTGTGCTGTCCAAGGGCGGTGATGTCATGCCACGCCCAACGTCGTCCGACCGTGCGTCCAGTCCAAGGGTGGTGATGTCATGCCACGCCCGACATCGTCCGACCGTATGTGTTGTCCAAGGGCGGTGATGGCATGCCACGCCCGACGTTGTCGACCGTGTGTGTTGTCCAAGGGTGGTGATGTCATGGCACGCCTGACATTGCCGACCGTGTGTGCTATCCAAGGGAGGTGATGTCATGACACACCCGACGTCGTTCGACCGTGTGTGCTGTCCAAGAGAGGTGATGTCATGACACGCCCAACGTCGTTCGATCGTTGTCCTGCCTTACGGTGATGATGGCATGCCACACTCGATGTCGTTTTATCGAGTGTGTTGTCCAAAGGCGGTGATGACATGTCAAACACGAAGTCGTTCCGCCGTGTGTGCTGTCCAAAGGCGGTGATGTCATGCCACGCCTAACGTCATTTGACGGTGTGTGCTGCTTATTGGCGGTGATGGATTGCCAAGCCCAACATCGTTCGACCATGTGAGCTATCTAATGGCGGTAATGTCATGCCACTCCCGAAGTAGTCCAACCATATGTGTTGCCCAAGGGTGGTGATGTCATGCCAAGCCCGACGTCATTCGACCGTGTGTGCTGTCCAAGGGCGGTGATGTTAAACCACGCCCGACGTCGTCCGACAGTGTTTGCAGTCCAAGGGAGGTGATGTCATGCCATGCCCGATGTCGTTCGAACGAGTGTGATGTCCAAAGGCGGTGATGGCATGTCACACCCGACGTTGTTCGATCGTGGGTGCTGTCCAAAGGCGGTGATGTCGTGCCACGCCCAACATCGTTCGACCTTGTGTGCTGTCCAAAGGAGGTGATATTATGCCATGCCCGATGTCGTTCGACCGTGTGTGCTGTCCAAGGGCGGTGATGCATGCCACGCCTTACATTGCCGACCGTGTGTGCTGTCCAAGGGAGGTGATGTCATGCCACGCCCGACGTTGTCGACTGTGTGCTGTCCAAGGGCGGTGATGTCATCCCACGTCAGACGTCGTCCGACCGTGTGTGCTGTCCAAGGGCGGTGATGGCATGCCACGCCTAACGTTGTCGACCTTGTGTGCTGTCCAAGGGCGGTGATATCATAACACGCCCAACGTTACCGTCAGTGTGTGCTGTCCGAGGGCGGTGATGTCATGCAACGCCCGAGGTCGTCCGACCGTGCGTGTAGTCCAAGGACGGTGATGTCATGCCACGCCCAACGTCGTTTGACCGTGTGTGCTGTCCCAGGGTGGTGATGTCATGCCACGCCCGACGTTGCCGACCGTGTGTGCTGCCCAACGGCGATGATGGCATGCCACACCCGATGTTGTTTTACTGAGTGTGTTGTCCCAAGGCGGTGATGGCATGTAACACCCGACGTCAATTGACCGTGTGTGCTGTCCAAAGGCGGTGATGTCATGCCACGCCCAACGTCGTTTGACAGTGTGTGCTGCCCAAAGGCGATGATGGAATGCCATGCCCGATGTCATTCGACCGTGTGTGCTGTCCAAAGGCGGTGATTTCATGCCACGCCCGACGTTGCCGACCGAGTGTGATGTCCAAGGGCGGTGATGTTATGCCACGCTCGACGTCGTCAGACCATGCGTGCATTTCAAGGGAGGTGATATCATGCCACGCCCGACGTCGTTCGATCGTGTGTGCTGCCTAACCGCAATGATTACTCGCCACACCAAATGTCGTTCGACCGAGTGTGCTGTCCAAAGGGGGTGATGGCATGTCACGCCCGACATCGTTCGACCGTGCGTGCAGTCCAAGGGTGGTGATGTCATGCCACGCCCGACGTTCCCGTCCGTCTGTGCTGTCCAAGGGCGATGATGTCATGCCACGACCGACGTTGCCGACCGTGTGTGCTGTCCAAGGGGGGTGATGTCATGCCAAGCCTGACGTAGTCCGATCGTGCTGCAGTCCAAGGGCAGTGATGTCATGCCACGCTCAATTGACCGTGTGTGCTGTCCAAGGGAGGTGATAACATGCCATGCTTGACGTCGTCCGACCGTGTGTGCAGTACAAGGGAGGTGATGTCATAGCATGCCCAATGTTGTTCGACCGTGTGTGCTTCCCAACAGCGATGATATCATGCCACACCCGACATCGTTCGACCTTGTGTGCTGCCCAAAGGCGATGATGGAATGCCACGCCCTATGTAGTCCGACCGTGTGTGCTGTCCAAGGGCGATGATGGCATGCCACACCCGACGTTGCCGACTATGTGTGCTGTCCAAGGGCGGTGATGTCATGCCACGCCTGACGTTGCCGACTGTGTGTGCTGTCCAAGGGCGATGATTTCATGCCACGCCTGACGTCGTCCGATCGTGCGTGCAGTCCAAGGGCAGTGATGTGATGCCACGCTGAACGTCATTCGACCGTGTGTGCTGTCCAAAGGCGGTGATGTCATGCCATGCGTGACGTAGTCCGACTGGTGTGCTGCCCAAGGGCGGTGATGTCATGCCACACCCGACGTTGTACCACCGTATGTGCTGTCCAAGGGCGGTGATGTCATGCCACGCCCGACGTAGTCCGGTCGTGTGTGCTGCCCAAAGGCAATGATGGCATGCCACGCCCGACGTCATTCGCCCGTTTGTGCTGTCCAAGGGCGGTGATGTCATGCCACGCCCGACGTAGTTCGACCGTGTGTGCTGCCCAAGGGCCGTGATGTATTGCCACTTCCGACGTCCATGCCCGACATTGCCGACCGTGAGTACTGTCCAAGGGCGGTGATGTCATGCCACACCCGACATTGCCGACCGTGTATGCTATCCAAGGGCGGTGATGACATGCCACGCCCGACGTTGCCAATCGTGTGTGCTGTCCAAAGGCGGTGATGTCATGCGACGCCCGTCATTACTGACCTTTTGTGCTGTCCAAGGGAGTTGATGTCATGCAATGCCCGACGTAGCCGACCGTGTGTGTTGTCCAAGGGCGGTGATGTCATGCCACACCCGACATTACCGATCGTGTGTGTTGTCCAAGGGCGGTGATGTCATGCCACGCCCGATGTTGCCGACCGTGTGTGTTTTCCAAGGGAGGTGATTTCATGCCACGCCCAACATTACCGACTGTGTGTGCTGTCCAAGGGCAGTGATGTCATGCCACACCCGATGTTGCCATCTGTGAGTGTTGTCCAAGGGCTGTGATGTCATTCCACGCCTGACATTACCGTCCGTGTGTGCTGTCCATGGGCGGTGATGTTATGCCACGCCCGACGTTGTCGACTATGTGTGCTGTCCAAGGGTGGTGATGTCATGCCACGCCCGACGTCTTCCGACCATTTGTGCAGTCCAAGAGAGGTTATGTCATGCCATGCCCGATGTCCTTCGACCGTATATGCTGCCCAAGGGCGATTATATCATGCCACACCCGACGTCGTTCTACCGAGTGTGCTGTTTAAAGGCGGTGACGTCGTGCCACGTGCAACGTCGTTTGACTGTGTGTGTTGCCCAAAGGCAATGATGGAATGCCATGCCCGACGTCGTTCGACCGTGCGTGCAGTCCAAGGGCGGTGATGTAAAGCCACACCCGACGTCGTTTGACCGTGTGTGCTATCCAAAGGCGGTGATGGCATGTCACGCCTGACGTCGTCCGACCGTGTTTGCCGTCCAAGGGCTATTATGGCATGCCACACCCGATGTCGTTCGACCGTGTGTGCTGCCCAAAGCAATGATGGCATGCCATGCCAAACGTCGTTCGACCGTGTGTGTTGTCCAAAGGCGGTGATGTTATGCCACTCCCGACGTAGTGCGATCGTGTGTACTTTCCAAAGGCAGTGATGTCATGCCACGCCCGACGTTGTCCGACCGTGTGTGCTGTTTAAGGGCGGTGATGGCATGTCACGCCCGACGTTCCCGTCCGTCTGTGCTTTTCAAGGGAGATGATGTCATGCCACTCCCGACGTTGCTGACCGTGTGTGCTGTCCAAGAGGGTTATGTCATTCCAAGCCTGACATCGTCTGATCGTGCGTGCAGTCCAAGGGCGGTGATGTCATGACACGCCCGACGTCATTCGACAGTGTGTGCTGTCCAAGGGCGGTGATAACATGACACGCCCGACGTCGTCCGACCGTGTGTGCAGTCCAAGGGAGGTGATGTCATGCCACGCTCGATGTCTATCGACCGTTGTGTGCTGCCCAACGGTGATTATATCATGCCACACCTGACGTCGTTCGACCGAGTGTGTTGACCAAAGGCGGTGATGACATATCACGCCCGACGTCGCTTGACCATGTGTGCTGTCTAAAGGCGATGATGTCGTGCCTCGCCCAACGTCGTTTGACCGTGTGTGCTACCCAATGGCGATGATGGAATGCCACGCCCGACGTCTTTCGACTGTGTGTGCTGTCCAAAGGAGGTGATGTCATGCCACGCCCGACGTAGTCTTACTCTGTTTGCTGCCCAAGGGCGGTGATGTCATTCCACGCCCGACGTCGTCCGACCGTGTGTGCTGTCCAAGGGCGGTGATGTCATGCCACGCCCGACGTAGTCTGACCGTGTGTGCTGCCCAAAGGCGATGATGGCATGCCTCGCCCGACATCATTCGACCGTGTGTGCTGTGAAAGGGCGGTGATGTCATACCACGCCCGACATCGTCCGACCATGCGTGCAGTCCAAGGGCGGTGATGTAAAGCCACAACCGACATCGTTCGATCGTGTGTGCTGTCCACAGGCGGTGATGGCATTTCACGCCTGACGTCGTCCAATCGTGTTTGCCGTCCAAGGGCTATGATGGCATGCCACGCCCGACGTCGTTCGACCGTGTGTGCTGCCTAAAGGCGATTATGGCATGCCACGCCCAACGTCGTTTGATCGTGTGTGGTGTCTAAAGATGGAGATGTTATGCCACGCCCAATGTAGTCCGACCGTGTGTGCTGTCCAAGGGCGGTGATGGCATGCAACACCCGACGTTGCCGACTATGTGTGCTGTCCAAGGGCGGTGATGTCATGCCACGCCCGACGTCGTTTGATCGTGTTTGCCGTCCATGGGCTATGATGTCATGCCACGCCCGACGATGTCCGACCGTGTGTGCTGCCCAAAGGCGATGATGTCATGCCACGCCCGACGTAGTCCGACCGTGTGTGCTGCCCAAAAACGATGATGGCATGCCACGCTCGACGTTGTTCGACCTTGTGTGGTGTCCAAAGGCGGTGATGTCATTCCATGCCCGACGCAGTCCGATCGTGTGTGCTGTCCAAATGTGGTGATGGCACGTCACGCCCAACGTCATTCGACCTTGTGTTCTGTTTAAAGGCGGTGATATCATGCCACACCCGACGTCGTTCGACCGTGTGTGTTGTCCAAAGGTGGTGATGTCATGCCACGCCCAACGTCGTTCGACCGTGTGTGCTTTCCAAAGGCAGTGATGGCATGTCACGCCTGACGTCGTTCGACCATCTTTGCTGTCCAAGGGCTATGATTGCATGCCACGCCTGACGTCGTTGCACCGTGTGTGCTTCCCAAAGGCGATAATGGCATGCCAAGCCATACGTCGTTCTACTTTGTGTGCTGTCCAAAGGCGGTGATGTTATGCCACGCCCGACGTAGTCCGACCGTGTTTGCTGCCCAAGGGCGTTTATGTCATGCCACTCCCGATGTGGTCCGACCATGTGTACTATCCAAGGGCGGTGATGTCATGCCATGCCCGACGTTGCCGTCTGCGTGTGCTATCCAAGGGCAGTGATGTCATGCCACTCCCGACGTAGTCCGACCGTGCGTGCAGTCCAAGGGTGGTGATGTCATGCCACGCCCAACGTCGTCCGATCGTGTCTTCTTTCCAAGGGAGGTAATGCCATGCCACGACCGACATTGCCGACCATGTTTGTAGTCCAAGGGTGGTGATTTCGTGCCACGCCCGACGTCGTCCGACCGTGCGTGAAGTCCTAGGGAGGTAATGTCATGCCAAGCCCGACGTTGTTCGTTCGTGTTTGCTGCCCAACGGCGATGATGGCATGCAAAACCTGACGTCGTTCGACCGAGTGTGCTGTCCAAATGCAGTGATGTCATCCCACGCCCGACGTAGTCCGGCCGTGTGTGCTGTCCAAGGGCGGTGATGCCATGTGATGCCCGACATTACCGATCGTGTGTGCTGTCCAAAGGCGGTGATGGCATGACACGCCCGACGCCATTCGACCGTGCCTGTTGTCCAAGGGCAGTGATGGCATATCACGCCCGACGTTGCCGACCGTGTGTGCTGTCCAAATGCGGTGATGTTATGCCACGCCCGACGTCGTCCGACCGTGCGAGCAGTCCAAGGGCGATGATGTCATGCCATGCCAGACTTCGTTCGACCGTGTGTGCTGTCCAAGGGCGGTGATGTCATGCCATGCCCGACGTTGTTTGACCGTTTGTGCAGCCCAAAGGCGATGATGACATGCCACACCCGACATCATCCGACCGTGCATGCAGTCCAAGGGCGGTGATGTCATGCCACGCCAGACGTTGTTCGACCGTGTGTGTTGTACAAGGGCAGTGATGTCATTCCACGCCCGACGTAGTCCGACCGTGTGTGCTGTCCAAAGGCGGTGATGACATGTCAAGCCCAACGTCGTTCGACCGTGTGTGTTGTCAAAGGGTAGTGATGGAATATCACGCCCGACGTTGTCGACCGTGTGTACTGTGTAAGGGCGGTGATGTCATGCCACGCCCAACGTCGTTCGACCGTGTCTGCTGTCCAAGGGCGGTGATGTCATGCCATGCCTGACGTCATTTGACTATTTGTGTTGCCCAAAGACGATGATGGCATGCCACGCCCGACATCGTCCGATCATGCGTGCTGTCTAAGGGTGGTGATGTCATGCCACGCCCGACGTCGTTCGACCGTGTGTGCTGTCCAAGGGCGGTGATGTCATGCCACGCCCGATGTTATTTGATCGTTTGTGCCGCCCAAAGACGTTGATGGCATGCCACGCCCGACAGCGTCCGACCGTGCGTGTAGTCCAAGGGCGGTGATGTCAAGCCATGCCCGACGTCGTCCGACAGTGTTTGCAGTCCAAGGGAGGTGATGTCATGCCACGCCCGATGTCGTTCAACCGTGTGTGCTGCCCAACGGCGATGATATCATGTCACACCCGATGTCGTTCGAACGAGTGTGATCTCCAAAGGCGGTGATTGCATGTCACGCCCGACGTCGTTCGATCGTGGGTGCTGTCCAAAGGCGTTGATGTCGTGCCACGCCCAACGTCGTTGGACCGTGTGTGCTGTCCAAAGGCGGTGATGTTATGCCACACCTGACGTAGTTAGAGCGTGTGTATTGTCGAAGGACGGTGATGTCATGCCACGCCTGACGTCGTCCGATAGTGTGTGCTGTCCAAGGGCAGTGATGTCATGCCAAGCCTGATGTTGCCGATCGTGTGTGCTGTTTAAGGGCGGTGATGTCATGCCACGCCCGACGTTGCCGACCGTGTGTGCTATCCAAGGGCGGTGATGTCATGCCACGCCCGATGTTATTTGATCGTTTGTGCCGCCCAAAGACGTTGATGGCATGCCACGCCCGACAGCGTCTGACTGTGCGTGTAGTCCAAGGGCGGTGATGTCAAGCCATGCCCGACGTCGTCCGACAGTGTTTGCAGTCCAAGGAAGGTGATGTCATGCCACGCCCGATGTCGTTCAACCGTGTGTGCTGCCCAACGGCGATGATATCATGTCACACCCGATGTCGTTCGAATTAGTGTGATCTCCAAAGGCGGTGATTGCATGTCACGCCCGACGTCGTTCGATCGTGGGTGCTGTCCAAAGGCGTTGATGTCGTGCCACGCCCAACATCGTTGGACCGTGTGTGCTGTCCAAAGGCGGTGATGTTATGCCACACCTGACGTAGTTAGAGCGTGTGTATTGTCGAAGGACGGTGATGTCATGCCACGCCTGACGTCGTCCGACAGTGTGTGCTGTCCAAGGGCAGTGATGTCATGCCAAGCCTGGTGTTGCCGATCGTGTGTGCTGTTTAAGGGCGGTGATGTCATGCCACGCCCGACGTTGCCGACCGTGTGTGCTGTCCAAGGGCGGTGATGTCATGCCACGCCCAACGTTGTCCGACCGTGCGTGCTGTCCAAGGGCGGTGATTTCAATCCACGCCCGACGTTGTTAAACATGTGTGCTGTCCAAAGGCGGTAACGACATGTCACGCCCAACGTCGTTCGATAATGTGTGCTGTCCAAAGGCGGCGATGTCGTGCCACGCCCAACGTCGTTTGGCCGTGTGTGCTGTCCAAGGGCGGTGATGTCATGCCACGCCCAACGTCGTCCGACCGTGCGTCCAGTCCAAGGGTGGTGATGTCATGCCACGCCCGACGTCGTCCGACCGTATGTGTTGTCTAAGGGCGGTGATGGCATGCCACGCCCGACGTTGTCGACCGTATGTGTTATCCAAGGGTGGTGATGTCATGGCACGCCTGACATTGACGACCGTGTGTGCTATCCAAGGGAGGTGATGTCATGACACACCCGACGTCGTTCGACCGTGTGAGCTGTCCAAGAGAGGTGATGTCATGACACGCCCAACGTCGTTCGATCGTTGTCCTGCCTAACGGTGATGATGGCATGCCACACTCGATGTCGTTTTATCGAGTGTGTTGTCCAAAGGCGGTGATGGCATGTCAAACACGACGTCGTTCCACCGTGTGTGCTGTCCAAAGGCGGTGATGTCATGCCACGCCTAACATCGTTTGACGGTGTGTGCTGCCCATTGGCGGTGATGGATTGCCACGCCCAACGTCGTTCGACCATGTGAGCTATCTAATGGCGATAATGTCATGCCACTCCCGAAGTAGTCCAACCATATGTGTTGCCCAAGGGTGGTGATGTCATGCCAAGCTCGACGTCATTCGACCGTGTGTGCTGTCCAAGGGCGGTGATGTTAAACCACGCCCGACGTCGTCCGACAGTGTTTGCAGTCCAAGGGAGGTGATGTCATGCCATGCCCGATGTCGTTCGAACGAGTGTGATGTCCAAAGGCGGTGATGGCATGTCACGCCCGACGTTGTTCGATCGTGGGTGCTGTCCAAAGGCGGTGATGTCGTGCCACGCCCAACATCGTTCGACCTTGTGTGCTGTCCAAAGGAGGTGATATTATGCCACGCCCGATGTCGTTAGACCGTGTGTGCTGTCCAAGGGCGGTGATGCATGCCACGCCTTACATTGCCGACCGTGTGTGCTGTCCAAAGGAGGTGATGTCATGCCACGCCCGATGTTGTCGACTGTGTGCTGTCCAAGGGCGGTGATGTCATCCCACGTCCGACGTCGTCCGACCGTGTGTGCTGTCCAAGGGCGGTGATGGCATGCCACGCCTAACGTTGTCGACCTTGTGTGCTGTCCAAGGGCGGTGATATCATGCCACGCCCAACGTTACCGTCCGTGTGTGCTGTCCGAGGGCGGTGATGTCATGCAACGCCCGAGGTCGTCCGACCGTGTGTGTAGTCCAAGGACGGTGATGTCATGCCACGCCCGACGTCGTTCGACCGTGTGTGCTGTCTTAGGGTGGTGATGTCATGCCACGCCCGACGTTGCCGACCGTGTGTGCTGCCCAACGGCGATGATGGCATGCCACACCCGATGTTGTTTTACTGAGTGTGTTGTCCCAAGGCGGTGATGGCATGTAACACCCGACGTCAATTGACCGTGTGTGCTGTCCAAAGGCGGTGATGTCATGCCACGCCCAACGTCATTTGACCGTGTGTGCTGCCCAAAGGCGATGATGGAATGCCATGCCCGATGTCATTCGACCGTGTGTGCTGTCCAAAGGCGGTGATTTCATGCCACGCCCGACGTTGCCGACCGAGTGTGATGTCCAAGGGCGGTGATGTTATGCCACGCTCGACGTCGTCAGACCATGCGTGCATTTCAAGGGAGGTGATATCTTGCCACGCCCGACGTCGTTCGATCGTGTGTGCTGCCCAACCGCAATGATGACATGCCACACCAAACGTCGTTCGACCGAGTGTGCTGTCCAAAGGGGGTGATGGCATGTCACGCCCGACATCGTTCGACCATGCGTGCAGTCCAAGGGTGGTGATGTCATGCCACGCCCGACGTTCCCGTCCGTCTGTGCTGTCCAAGGGCGATGATGTCATGCCACGACCGACGTTGCCGACCGTGTGCTGTCCAAGGGGGGTGATGTCATGCCAAGCCTGACGTAGTCCGATCGTGCTGCAGTCCAAGGGCAGTGATGTCATGCCACGCTCAATTGACCGTGTGTGCTGTCCAAGGGAGGTGATAACATGCCATGCTTGACGTCGTCCGACCGTGTGTGCAGCACAAGAGAGGTGATGTCATGGCACGCCCAATGTTGTTCGACCGTGTGTGCTGCCACTAGGCGATGATGGCATGCCATGCCCACGTCGTTCGACCGTGTGTGTTGTCCAAAGGCGGAGATGTTATGCCAGTCCCGACGTAGTCCGATCGTGTGTACTTTCCAAGGGCGGTGATGCCATGCCACGGCCGACGTCGTCCGACCGTGTGCTGTCTATGGGCGGTAATGGCATACCACGCCCGACGTTCCCGTCCATCTGTGCTGTCCAAGGGCGATGATGTCATGCCACGCCCGACGTTGCCGACCGTGTCTGCTGTCCAAGAGGGGTGATGTCATTCCAAGCCCGACGTTGTCCGATCGTGCGTGTAGTCCAAGGGCGGTGATGTCATGCGACGCCCGACGTCATTCGACAGTGTGTGCTGTCCAAGGGCGGTGATAACATGCCACGCCCTACGTCGTCCGACCGTGTGTGCTGTCCAAGAGAGGTGATATCATGCCATGCTCGATGTCGTTTGACCGTGTGTGCTGCCCAACGGCGATGATATCATGCCACACCCGACATCGTTCGACCGAGTGTGTTGTCCAAAGGCGGTGATGACATGTCATGCCCGACGTCGTTCGACCGTGTGTGCTGTCCTAAGGCGGTGATGTCGTGCCTCGCCCAACGTCGTTTGTCCGTGCGTGCTGCCCAAAGGCGATGATGGAATGCCACGCCCAACGTCTTTCGACTGTGTGTGCTGTCCAAAGGCAGTGATATCATGCCACGCCCGATGTAGTTAGACCGTGTGTGCTGCCCAAGGGCGGTGATTTCATTCCACGCCCGACGTCGTCCGATCGTGTGTGCTGTCCAAGGGCGGTGATGTCATGCCACGCCCGACGTAGTCCGACCGTGTGTGCTGCCCAAAGGCGATGATGGCATGCCTCGCCCGACGTCATTCGACCGTGTGTGCTGTGAAAGGGCGGTGATGTCATACCATGCCCGACGTTGTTCGACCATGCGTGCAGTCCAAGGGCAGTGATGTAAAGCCACAACCGACATCGTTCGACCGTATGTGCTGTCCATAGGCGGTGATGGCATGTCACGCCTGACGTCGTCCAACCTTGATTGCTGTCCAAGGGCTATGATGGCATGCCACGCCCGACGTCGTTCGACCGTGTGTGCTACCTAAAGGCGATGATGGCATGCCACGCCCAACGTCGTTTGACCGTGTGTGCTGTCTAGAGACGGTGATGTTATGCCACGCCCGATGTAGTCCGACCGTGTGTACTGTCCAAGGGCGGTGATGTCATGCCACGCTGAACGTCGTCCGACCGTGTGTGCTTTCCAAGGGCGGTGATGGCATGCCACACCCGACGTTGCCGACTGTGTGTGCTGTCCAAGAGCGGTGATGTCATGCCACGCCCGACGTTGCCAACTGTGTGTGCTGTCCAAGGGCGATGATTTCATTCCACGGCTGACATCGTCCGACCGTGCGTGCCATCCAAGGGCGGTGATGTGATGCCACGTAGAACGTCATTCGACCGTGTGTGCTGTCCAAGGGCAGTGATGTCATGCCACGCCCAACGTCGTTCAATCGAGTGTGCTATCCAAAGGTGGTGATGTCATGCCACACGTGACGTAGTCCGACTGTGTGTGCTTCCCAAGGGCAGTGATGTCATGCCACGCCCGACGTTGTCTGACCGTATGTGCTGTCCAAGGGCGGTGATCTCATACCACGCCCGACGTAGTCCGACCGTGTGTGCTTCCCAAAGGCAATGATGGCATGCCACGCTTGACGTCATTCGACCGTGTGTGCTGTCCAAGGGCAGTGATGTCATGCCACGCCCGACGTAGTTCGACCGTGTATGCTGCCCAAGGGCGGTGATGTAATGCCACTTCTGACGTCCATGCCTGACGTTGCCGACCGTGTGTACTGTCCAAGGGCGGTGATTTCATGCCACACCTGACATTGCCGACCATGTGTGCTGTCCAAGGGCGGTGATGACATGCCACGCTTGACGTTGCTGACCGTGTGTGCTGTCCAATGGCGTTGATGAAATTCCATGCCCGACGTCGTCCAACCGTGCGTGCAGTCCAAGAAGGGTTATGTCATGCCACGCCCGATGTCGTTGGACTGAGTATGCTTTCCAAAGGCGGTGATGGCATGTCACACCCGACGTCGTTCGATCGTGTTTGCCGTCCATAAGCTATGATGTCATGCCACGCCCGACGTTGTTCGACAGTGTGTGCTGCCCAAAGGCGATTATGTCATACCACGCCCGACGTAGTCCGACCGTGTGTCCTACCCAAAGGCGATGATGGCATGCCACGCTCGACGTTGTTCAACCGTGTGTGGTGTCCAAAGGTGGTGATGTCATTCAATGTCCGACGTAGTCTGACCGTGTGTGTTGTCCAAATGTGGTGATGGCACGTCACGCCCGACGTCGTTCAACCGTGTGTGCTGTCCAAAGGCGGTGATGTCATGCCACGCCCGACGTCGTTCGACCGTGTATGCTGTCCAAAGGCGGTGATGTCATTCCACGCCCGACGTAGTCAGACTGTGTGTGCTGTCCAAAGGTAGTGATGTCATGCCACGCCCAACGTTGCTGACCATCTGTGCTATCCAAGGGCAGTGATGTCATGCCACACCCGATGTCCTCCAACCGTGCGTGTAGTCCAAGGGCGGTGATTTCAATCCACGCCGGACGTTGTTTGAACGTGTGTGCTTTCCAAAGACGTTTATGGCATGTCATGCCCGACGTCGTTCGACCGTGTGTGCTGCCTTAAGGGAATGATGGCATGCCACGCCCGACGTCGTTGGATCGTGTGTGCTTCCCAAGGGCGGTGATGTCATGCCACTCCCGACGTCGTCAACCCGTGTGTACTGTCCAAGGGCGGTGATGTCGTGCCACGCCTGACGTCGTTTGATCGTGTGTGCTGTCCAAGGGCAGTGATGTCATGCAACTCCCGACGTCGTCAGATCGTGCGTGCAATCTAAGGGTGGTGATGTCATGTCATGCCCGACGTCGTCAGACCGTGTGTGCTGTCCATGGGCGGTGATGTCATGCCACAGCCGATGTTGCCGACCGTGTGTGCTGTCCAAGGGCGGTGATGCCATGCCACGCCCGACGTTGTTGACCGTGTGTGCTGTCCAAGGGCAGTGATGTCATGCCATGCCCATCATTACCGACCGTGTGTGCTGTCCAAGGGCGGTGATGTGATGCCACGCCCGACGTTGCCTACCGTGTGAGCTGTTTAAGGGCGGTGATGTCATGCTACGCCCGACATTACCGACCGTGTGTATTGTCCAAAGGCAGTGATGTCATGCCACGCCCGACGTTGCCGACCGTGTGTGTTGTCATAGGGCGGTGATGTCATGCCACGCCCGACGTTGCCGACTGTGTGTGTTGTCCAAGGGCAGTGATGTCATTCCACGTCCGACGTCATCTGATCGTGCATGCAGTCTAAGGGCGGTGATGTCATGCCATGCCCGACGTCGTTTGACCGTGTGGGCTATCCAAAGGCGGTGATGTCATGCAACACCCGACGTCGTCTGACTGTGTGTACTGTCTTAGGGCGGTGATGTCAGGCCACGCCAGACGTTACCGACCGTGTGTGTTGTCCGAGGGCAGGGATGTCATGCAGCACCCGACGTTGCCAACTGTGTGTGCTGTCCAAGGGCGGTGATGTCATTCCACGTCCGACGTTGTCCGACCGTGCATGCAGTCCAAGGGCGGTGATGTCATGCCATGCCCGACGTCGTTCAACCGTGTGTGCTATCCAAAGGCGGTGATGTCATGCAACGCCCGACGTCGTCCGACTGTGTGTACTGTCGTAGGGCGGTGATGTCTTGCCACGCCCGACGTTGCCGACCGTGTGTGTTGTCCAAGGGCGGGGATGTCATGCTACGCCCGACGTCGTCTAACGGTGTGTGTTGTCCAAGAGCGGTGATGTCATGCAACGCCCGACGTTGCCGACCATGTGTGCGGTCCAAGGGAGGTGATGGCATGCCACGCCTGACGTCGTCCGACCGTGTGTGCTGCCCAAAGGCGATGATAGAATGCCATGCCCGATGTCGTTCGACTGTGTGTGCTGTCCAAAGGCGGTGATTTCATGCCACCCCTGACGTTGCCGATCGAGTGTGCTGTCCTAGGGCGTAGATGTTATGCCACGCCCGACATCGTCCGACCATGCGTGCATTCCAAGGGAGGTGATATCATGCTACGCCCGACGTTGCTCGATCGTGTGTGCTGCCCAACCGCGATGATGACATGCCACACCAAACGTCGTTCGACCGAGTGTGCTGCCCAATTGCGTTGGTGGCATGTCACGCCTGACGTCGTTAAACCGTGCGTGCAGTCCAAGAGTGGTGATGTCATGCAACGCCCGATGTCGATCGACCGTGTGTGCTGTCCAAGGGAGGTGATGTCATGCCACGTCCGACCGTGTGTGTTGTTCAAGGGCGGTGATGGCATGCCACACCTAACGTTGTCGACCTTGTGTGCTGTCCAAGGGCGGTGATGTCATGCCACGCCCGACATTCCAGTCTGTGTGTGCTGTCCAAGGGCGGTAATGTCATGCCACGCCCAACGTCGTCCGACCGTGCGTGTAGTCCAAGGACGGTGATGTCATGCCACGCCCTACGTCGTTCGACCATGTGTGCTGTCCAAGGGCGGTGATGTCATGCCACGCCCTACGTCGTCTGACCGTGCGTGCAGTCCGAGGGTGGTGATGTCATGCCACGCCTGACATCGTTCGACCATGTGTGCTGCCCAACGACGATGATGGAATGCCGCACCTGACGTCGTTCGACGAAATGTGCTGTCCAAATGTGGTGATGGCATGTCACGCCCGACGTTGTTTGACCGTGTGTGCTGTCCAAAGGCGGTGATGTTATTCCATGCCCAACATCGTTCGACCGTGAGTGATGCCCAAAGGCGATGATGGCATGCCACGCCTGACGTCGTTCGACCGTTTGTGCTGTCCAAGAGCAATGATGTCATGCCACGCTCGACGTAGTCCGACCATGTGTGCTGCCCAAAGGCGGTGATGTCATGCCATGCCCGACGTTGCCGACTGTGTGTGCTGTGCAAGGGCGGTGATGTCATGCCACGCCCGACGTCCTCCAACCGTGCGTGTAGTCCAAGGGCGGTGATTTCAATCCACGCCAGACGTTGTTTGAATGTGTGTGCTTTACAAAGACGGTGATGGCATGTCATGCCCGACGTCGTTCGACCGTGTGTGCTGCCTTAAGGCAATAAAGGTCAGCCACGCCCGACGTCGTTCGATCGTGTGTGCTGCCCAAGGGCGGTGATGTTATGCCACACCCGACGTCGTCCGATTGTGTGTACTGTCCAAGGGCGGTGATGTCGTGCCACGCCCGATGTCGTTCGACTGTGTGTGCTGTCCAAGGGCAGTGATGTCATATAACTCTCGACATCGTCAAACCGTACGTGCAATCCAAGGGTGGTGATGTCATGTCATGCCCGACGTCTTCCGACCGTGTGTGTTGCCCAAAGGCAATGATGGCATGTCACGCCTGACGTCATTCGATCGTATGTGTTGTCCAAGGGCGGTAATGTCATGCCACTCCCGACGTAGTTCGACCGTGTGTGCTGCCCAATGGCGCTGATGTAATGCCACTTCCGACGTCCATGACTGACGTTGCCGACCGTGTGTACTGTCCAAAGGCGGTGATGTCATGCCACGCCTGACATTGCCGACCGTGTTTGCTGTCCAAGGGCGGTGATGACATGCCACTCCGACGTTGCCAACCGTGTGTGCTGTCCAACGATGGTGATTTCATGCCATGCCCGACGTCGTCCAACCGTGCGTGCAGTCCAAGGAGGGTGATGTCATGCCACGCCCGATGTCATTGGACTGTGTGTGCTTTCCAAAGGCGGTGATGGAATGTCACGCCCAACGTCGTTCGATCGTGTTTGCCGTCCATGGGCTATGATGTCATGCCACGCCCGACGTCGTTCGACCGTGTGTGCTGCCCGAAGGCAATGATGTCATGCCACGCCCGACGTAGTTCGACCGTGTGTGCTGCCCGAAGGCGATGATGGCATGCCACGCTCGACGTTGTTCGACCGTGTGTAGGGTCCAAAGGCGGTGATGTTATTCCATGCCCGACATAGTCCGACCGTGTGTGTTTTTCAAATGTGGTGATGGCACGTCACGCCCGACGTCGTTCGACCGTGTGTGCTGTTTAAAGGCGGTGATGTCATGTCACGCCCGACGTCATTCGACCGTGTGTGCTGTCCAAAGGCGGTGATGTCATGCCACGCCTGAAGTAGTCCGACCGTGTGTGCTGTCCAAAGACGGTGATGTCATGCCACGCCTGAAATGATTCGATCGTGTGTGCTGTCCAAGGACGTTGATAATAAGCCACGCCCGACGTCGTCCAACCATGTGTGCTGTCTAACGGTGGTGATGGCACGCCACGCCCTACGTCGTCCGACCGTGCGTGCAGTCCAAAGGCGGTGATGTCATGCCACGCCCGATGTCATTCGACCGTGTGTGCTGTCCAAGGGCGGTGATAACATGCCACACCTGACGTCGTCCGACCGTGTGTGCAGTCCAAGGGAGGTGATGTCATGCCACGCCCGATGTCATTCGACCGTGTATGCTGCCCAGCAGCGATGATATCATGCCACACCCAATGTCATCCGACCGAGTGTGCTGTCCAAAGGTGGTGATGACATGTAAAGCCCGATGTCGTTCGACCGTGTGTGTTGTCCAAACTCGGTGATGTCTTGCCCCGCCGAACGTCGTTTGACCGTGTGTGCTGCCCAAAGGCATGATGGAATGCCACGCCCGACGTCGTTCGACCGTGTGTGCTATCCAAAGGCGGTGATGTCATGTCACGCTTGACGTAGTTCGACCGTGTGTGCTGCCCAAGTGCGGTGATGTCATGCCACGCCCGACATTGTCTGATCGTATGTGCTGTCCAATGGCGGTGATGTCATGCCACGCCCGACGTAGTCCGACCGTGTGTGCTGCCCAAAGGCAATGATGGCATGCCACGCCCGACGTCATTCGACCATGTGTGCTGTCCAAGGGCGGTGATGTCATGCCACGCCCGACGTAGTTCGACCGTGTGTGCTGCCCAAGGGCGGTGATGTAATGCCACTCCCGACGTCCATGCCCGACGTTGCCGACCGTGTGTACTGTCCAAAGGCAGTGATGTCATGCCACGCCTGACATTGCCGACCGTGTTTGTTGTCCAAGGGCGGTGATGACATGCCACGCCTGACGTTGCCAACCATGTGTGCTGTCCAACAGCGGTGATGTCATGCCACGCCCGACGTCGTCCAACCGTGCATGCAGTCCAAGGAGGGTGATGTCATGCCACGCCCCATGTTGTTGGACTGTGTGTGCTTTCCAAAGGCGGTGATGGCATGTCATGCCCGACGTCGTTCGATCGTGTTTGCCGTCCATGTGCTATGATGTCATGCCACGCCCGACGTCGTTCGACCGTATGTGCTGCCCAAAGGCGATGATGTCATGCCACGCCCGACGTAGTCCGACCGTGTGTGCTGCCCAAAGGCGATGATTGCATGCCACGCTCGACGTTGTTCGACCATGTGTGGGGTCCAAAGGCGGTGATGTCATTCCATGCCCGACGTAGTCCAACCGTGTGTGTTGTCCAAATGTGGTGATGGCACGTCACGCCCGACGTCGTTCGACCGTGTGTTGTCCAAAGGCGGTGATGTCATGTCACGCTTGACGTCATTCGACCGTGTGTGCTGTCCAAAGGTGGTGATGTCATGCCACGCCCGAAGTAGTCCGACCGTGTGTGTTGTCCAAAGACAGTGATGTCATGCCACGCCTGACGTTGCCAACCATCTGTGCTGTCCAAGGGCGGTTATGTCATGCCACGCCCGACGTCCTCCAACTGTGCATGTAGTCCAAGGGCGGTGATTTCAATCCATGCACGACGTTGTTTAAGCGTGTGTGCTTTCCAAAGACGGTGATGGCATGTCATGCCCGACGTCGTTCGACCGTGTGTGCTGCCTTAAGGCAATGATGGCATGCCTTGCCCGACGTCGTTCGATCGTGTGTGCTGCCCAAGGGCGGTGATGTCATGCCACTCCGGACGTCATCCGACCGTGTGTACTGTCTAAGGGCGGTGATGTCGTGCCACGCCCGACGTCGTTCGACCGTGTGTGCTGTCCAAAGGCAGTGATGTCGTGCAACTCCCGACGTCGTCACACCGGGCGTGCAATCCAAGGGCTGTGATGTCATGTCATGCCCGACGTCGCCCGACCGTGTGTGCTGTCCAAGGGCGGTGATGGCATGCCATGCCCGACGTTGCTGACCGTGTGTGATGTCCAAGGGCGGTGATGTCATGCCTTGCCCGACGTTGCCGAACATGTGTGCTGTCCAAGGGCGGTGATGTCATGCCATGCCCGACGTCTTCCGACCATGTGTGCAGTCCAAGGGAGGTGATGACATGCCACGCCCGATGTC
This sequence comes from Solanum lycopersicum, assembly GCF_036512215.1. Taxonomy (NCBI): domain Eukaryota; kingdom Viridiplantae; phylum Streptophyta; class Magnoliopsida; order Solanales; family Solanaceae; genus Solanum; species Solanum lycopersicum. The sequence goes on from NC_090807.1 coordinate 11,019,217, forward strand.
GTTCGACCGTGCGTGCTGCCCAACGGCGATGATGGCATGCCACATCCGATGTCGTTTTACTGAGTGTGTTGTCCAAAGGCGGTGATGGCATGTTATACCCAATGTTAATTGACCGTCTGTGCTGTCTAAAGGCGGTGATGTCATGCCACGCCCAACGTTGTTTGACCGTGTTTGCTGCCCATAGGCGATGATAGAATGCCACGCCTGGCGTTGTTCAACTGTGTGTGTTGTCCAAAGGCGGTGATTTCATGCCACGCCCGACATCGTTCGACCGTGTGTGCTTTCCAAGGGCAGTGATGTCATGCCACAGCCGACGTTGTTTGACCATTTGTGCAGCCCAAAGGCAATGATGGAATGCCACGCCTGACATCGTCCTACCGTGCGTGCAGTCTTAGGGCGATGATGTCATGCCACGCCATACGTCGTTCGACCGTGTGTGCTGTAAAGGCAGTGATATCATTCCATGCCCGACGTAGTCTGACCGTGTGTGCTGTTCAAAAGCGGTGATGACATGTCAAGCACGACGTCGTTCGACCGTGTGTTGTCCAAGGGCAGTGATGGCATATCACGCTCGACGTTGCCGACCGTGTGTACTGTCCAAGGGCGGTGACGTCATGCCACGCCCAACGTTGTTCGATCGTCTGTGCTGTCCAAGGGCGGTGATGTCATGCCACGCCCGACATCGTCTGACCATGCAAGCTGTCTAAGGGCGGTGATGTTATGCCACGCCCGACGTTGTTCGACCGTGTGTGCTGTCCAAGGGCGGTGATGTCATGCCACGCCCGACGTCATTTGACCGTTTGTGCCGCCCAAAGACGCTGATGGCATGCTACGCCCGACATCGTCTGACCGTGCGTGCAGTCCAAGGGTCGTGATGTCATGCCACGCCCAATGTCGTTCGACCGTATGTGCAGTCCAAGGGTGGTGATGTCATGCCACGCCCGACGTTGCCGACCGTGTGTGTTGTCCAAGGGCGGTGGTGTAATGCCACGCCCGACGTCGTCCTACTGTGCGTGCAGTCCAAGGGCGGTGATGTCAAGCCACACCCGACATCGTTCGACATTGTTTGCCATCAAAGGGCTATGATGGAATGCCACGCCCGACGTCGTTCGACTGTGTGTGCTACTCAAAGGTGATGATGGCATGTCACGCCCGACGTCGTTCAACCGTGTGTGCTGTCTCAAGGCGGAGATATTATGCCAAGCCCGATATAGTCTGACCGTGTGTGCTGCCCAAGGGCGGTGATGTCATGCCACTCCCGACGTCGCCCGACAGTGTGTACTGTCTAAGGGCGGTGATGTCATGCCATGCCCGACGTTGCCGACCGTGTGTGCTGTGCAATGGCATTGATGTCATGCCACACTCGATGTTGCCGACCGTGTGTGCTGTCCAAGGGCAGTGATGTCATGCCCCGCCCCACGTCATCTGACCGTGCATTCAATCCAAGGGCGGTGATATCATGCCACGCCCGACGTCCTTCTACCGTATGTGCTGTCCAAAGGAAGTGATGTCATGCCACGCCCGACGTTGCCGACCGTGTGTGCTGTCCAAGGGCAGTGATATCATGCCACGCGCGACGTTGCCAATCGTGTGTTCTGTCCAAGGGCGGTGATGTCATTCCACGCCCGACGTCGTCCGACCGTGCATACTGTCCAAGGGCGGTGATGTCATGCCATGCCCGACGTCGTTTGACCGTGTGTGCTATCCAAAGGTAGTGATGTCATGCAACACCCGACGTCGTCCGACTGTGTGTACTGTCCTAGGGCGGTGAAGTCATGCCACGCCCGACGTTGCCGACCGTATGTGCTGTCCAAGGGCGGGGATGTCATGCTACGCCCGACGTTGTCCGACTGTGTGTGTTGTCCAAGAGCGGTGATGTCATGCCACACCCGACGTTGCCGACCATGTGTGCGGTCCAAGGGCGGTGATGTCATGCCACGCCCGACGTCGTTCGACCGAGTGTGTTTTTCAAGGGCGGTGATGGCATGCCACGCCTGACATCGTCCGACCGTGTGTGCTGCCCAAAGGCGATGATGGAATGCCATGCCTGATGTCGTTCGACCGTGTGTACTGTCCAAAGGCGGTGATTTCATGCCACGCCCGACGTTGCCGACCGAGTTAGTATTCCTAGGGCGTTGATGTTATGTCACGCCCGACGTCGTCTGACCATGCGTGCCTTCTAAGGGAGGTGATATCATGCCACGCCTGACGTCGTTCGATCGTGTGTGCTGCCCAACCGCGATGATGACATGCCACACCAAACGTCGTTCGACTGAGTGTGCTGCCCAAAGGCGGTGATAACATGTCACGCCCGACGTTTTTAAACCGTGCGTGCAGTCCAAGGGCGGTGATGGCATGCCACGCCCAACGTCGATCGACCGTGTGTGCTGTCTAAGGGAGATGATGTCATGCCACGTCCGACCGTGTGTGCTGTCCAAGGGCGGTGATGGCATGCCACGCCTAACGTTGTCGACCTTGTGTGCTGTCAAAGGGCGGTGATGTCATGCCACGCCTGACATTCCCGTTCGTGTGTGCTGTCCGAGGGCGGTGATATCATGCCACGCCCGACGTCGTCCGACCCTACGTGTAGTCCAAGGCTGGTGATGTCATGCCACGCCCTACATCGTTCGACCGTGTGTGCTGTCCAAGGGCGGTGATGTCATGCCACGCCCTACGTCGTATGACCGTGCGTGCAGTCCAAGGGTGGTGATGTCATGCCACGCCTGACATCGTTCGACCATGTGTGCTACCCAACGGCGATGATGGCATGCAACACCTGACGTCTACGATGGAATGTGCTGTCAAAAGGCAGTGATGGCATGTCACGCCCGACGTTGTTGGACCGTGTGTGCTGTCCAAAGGCGGTGATGTTATTCCACGCCCAACATCGTTCGACCGTGAGTGATGCCCAAAGGCGATGATGGCGTGCCACGCCCGACGTCGTTCGACCGTGTATGCTGTCTAAGAGCAATGAGGTCATGCCACGCCCGACGTAGTCCGACCATGTGTGCTTCCCAAAGCCGGTGATGTCATGCCACGCCCGACGTTGCCGACCGTGTGTGCTGTCCAAGGGCGGTGATGTCATGCCACGCCCGACGTCCTCCAACCGTGCGTGTAGTCCAAGGGCGGTGATGGCATGTCATGCCCGACGACGTTGGAACGTGTGTGCTGCCTTAAGGCAATAATGGCATGCCACGCCCGACGTCGTTCGATCGTGTGTGCTTCCCAAGGGCGGTGATTTCATGCCACTCCCGACATCGTCCGACCGTGTGTACTGTCCAAGGGCAATGATGTCGTGTCACGCTCGACGTCGTTCGACCGTGTGTGCTGTCCAAGGGCAGTGATGTCATAAAACTCCCGACGTCGTCAGACCGTGCGTGTTATCCAAGGGTGGTGATGTCATGTCATGCCCGACGTCGTCCGACCGTGTGTGCTGTCCAAGGGTGGTGATGGCATACCACGCCTGACGTTGCCGACCGTGTGTGATGTCCAAGGGCAGTGTTGTCATGCCTTGCCCAACGTTGCCGAACATGTGTGCTATCCAAGGGCGGTGATGTCATGCCACGCCCGATGTCTTCTGACCATGCCTGCAGTACAACGGAGGTCATGACATGCCACGCCCGACGTCGTTCGACCGTGTGTGCTGTCCAACGGCAATGATGGAATGCCACACCCGATGTCGTTTTAGTGAGTGTGTTGTCCAAAGGCGGTGATGGCATGTTACACCCGACGTTAATTGACCGTGTGTGCTGTCCAAAGGCGGTGATGTCATGCCACGCCCAACGTCGTTTGACCATGTTTGCTGCCCATATGCGATGATGGAATGCCACGCCTGATGTCGTTCAACTGTATGTGCTGTCCAAAGGCGGTGATGTCATGCCACGCCCAACATCGTTCAACCGTGTGTGCTTTCCAAGGGCGGTGATGTCATGCCACAGCCGACGTTGTTTGACCGTTTGTGCAGCCCAAAGGCGATGATGGAATGCCCCGCTCGACATCGTCCGACTGTGCGTGCAGTCTAAGGGCGGTGAAATCATGCCACGCAAGACGTCATTCGACCGTGTGTGCTGTAGAAGGGCAGTGATATCATTACATGCCCGATGTAGTCCGACCGTGTGTGCTGTCCAAAAGCGATGATGACATGTCAAGCACGACGTCATTCGATCGTGTGTTTTGTCCAAAGGTAGTGATGGCATATCACACCCGACGGTTCCGACCGTGTGTACTGTCCAAGGGCGGAGACGTCATAACACGTCCAGCGTCATTCAACTCTGTGTGCTGTCCAAGGGCGGTGATGTCATGCCACGCCCGCGTCATTTGACCGTTTGTGCTGCCCAAAGATGATGATGGCATGACACGCCCGACATCGTCCGACCATGCGTGCTGTCCAAGGGCGGTGATGTCATGCCACGCCCGACGTCGTTCGACCGTGTGTGCTTTCCAAGAGCGGTGATGTCATGCCACGCTCGACGTCATTTGACCGTTTGTACCGCCCAAAGACGCTAATGGCATGCCACGCCCGATATCTTTCGACCGTGCGTGCAGTCATAGGGCCGTGATGTCATGCCACGCCCGACGTCGTTTGACCGTATGTGCTGTCCAAGGGCGGTGATGTCATGTCACGCCCGACGTCGTCCTACTGTGCGTGTAGTCCAAGGGCGGTGATGTCAAGACACGCCCAACATCGTTCGACATTGTTTGCCATCGAAGGGCTATGATTGAATGCCACGCCCGACGTCGTTCGACTATGTGTGCTGGTCAAAGGTGATGATGGCATGCCACGCCCGACGTCGTTCGACCATGTGTGCTGTCTCAAGGCAGAGATATTATGCCAAGCCCGATATAGTCTGACCGTGTGTGCTACCCAAGGGCGGTGATGTCATGCCACTCCCAACGTCGCCCGATAGTGTGTACTGTCTAATGGCGGTGATGTCATTCCATGCCCGACGTTGCCGACCGTGTGTGCTGTGCAATGGCAGTGATGTCATGCCACGGTCGATGTTGCCGATCGTGTGTGTTGTCCAAGGGCGGTAATGTTATGCCACGCCCGACGTCATCCGACCGTGCATTCAGTCCAAGGGCGGTGATGTCATGCCACGCTTGACGTCCTTCGACCGTGTGTGCTGTCCAAAGGAAGTGATGTCATGCCACGCCTGACGTTGCCGAACGTGTGTGCTGTCCAAGGGCAGTGATGTCATGCCATGCCCGACGTTGCTAACCATGTGTGCTGTCAAAGGGCAGTGATGTCATTCCACGCCCGACGTCGTCAGACCATGCATGCAGTCCAAGGGCAGTGATGTCATGCCATGCCCGACGTCGTTCGACCGTTTGTTCTATCCAAAGGCGGTGATGTCATGCAACGCCCGACGTCGTCCGACTGTGTGTACTGTCCTAGGGCGGTGATGTCATGCCACGCTCGACGTTGCCGACCGTGTGTGCTTTCCAAGGGCGGGGATGTCATGCTATGCCCGACGTCGTCCGACTGTGTGTGTTGTCCAAGAGCGGTGATGTCATGCCACGCCTGACGTTGCCGACCATGTGTGCGGTCCAAGGGCGGTGATGTCATGCCACGCCCGACGACGTTCGATCGAGTGTGTTTTTCAAGGGCGGTGATGGCATGCCGTGCCTGAAGCCGTCCGACCGTGTGTGCTTCCTAAAGGCGATGATGGAATGCCATTCCCGATGTCGTTCGACCGTGTGTGCTGTCCAAAGGCGGTGATTTCATGCCACGCCCAGCGTTGCCGACCGAGTGTGCTGTCTTAGGGCGTTGATGTTATGCCACGCCCGACGTTGTTTGATCGTGTGTGCTGCCCAACCGCGATGATGACATGCCATACCAAACGTCGTTCGACCGAGTGTGCTACCCAAAGGCGGTGATGGCATGTCACGCCTGACGTCGTTAAACCGTGCGTGCAGTCCAAGGGCAGTGATGTCATGCCACGCCCGATGTCATTTGACCGTTTGTGCCCAAAGACGTTGTTGGCATGCCACGCCCGACATCGTCCGACCATGCAAGCTGTCTAAGGGCGGTGATGTTATGCCACGCCCGACGTTGTTCGATCGTGTGTGCTGTCCAAGGGCGGTGATGTCATGCCACGCCCGACGTCATTTGACCGTTTGTGCCGCCCAAAGACGCTGATGGCATGCCACGCCCGACATCGTCTGACCGTGCGTGCAGTCCAAGGGCCGTGATGTCATGCCACGCCCAATGTCGTTCGACCGTATGTGCAGTCCAAGGGTGGTGATGTCATGCCACGCTCGACGTTGCCGACCGTGTGTGTTATCCAAGGGCGGTGGTGTAATGCCATGCCCGACGTCGTCCTACTGTGCGTGTAGTCCAAGGGCGGTGATGTCAAGCCACGCCTGACATCGTTCAACATTGTTTGCCATCAAAGGGCTATGATGGAATGCCACGCCCGACGTCGTTCGACTGTGTGTGCTACTCAAAGGTGATGATGGCATGCCACGCCCGATGTCGTTCAACAGTGTGTGCTGTCTCAAGGCGGAGATGTTATGCCAAGCCCGATATAGTCTGACCGTGTGTGCTGCCCAAGGGCGGTGATGTCATGCCACTCCCGAAGTCGCCCGACAGTGTGTACTGTCTAAGGGCGGTGATGTCATGCCCTGCCCGACGTTGCCGACCGTGTGTGCTGTGCAATGGCATTGATGTCATGCCACACTCGATGTTGCCGATCGTGTGTGCTGTCCAAGGGCGGTGATTTCATGCCACGCCCGACGTCATCCGACCGTGCATTCAATCAAAGGGCGGTGATGTCATGCCACGCCCGACGTCCTTCTACCGTATGTGCTGTCCAAAGGAAGTGATGTCATGCCACGCCCGACATTGCCGACCGTGTGTGCTGTCCAAGGGTAGTGATATCATGCCACGCGCGACGTTGCCAACCGTGTGTTCTGTCCAAGGGCGGTGATGTCATTCCACACCCGACGTCGTCCGACCGTGCATGCTGTCTAAGGGCGATGATGTCATGCCATGGCCGACGTCGTTTGACCATGTGTTCTATCCAAAGGCGGTGATGTCATGCAACACCCGACGTCGTCCGACTGTGTGTACTGTCCTAGGGCGGTGAAGTCATGCCACGCCCGACGTTGCCGACCGTGTGTGCTGTCCAAGGGCGGGGATGTCATGCTACGCCCGACGTCGTCCGACTGTGTGTGTTGTCCAAGAGCGGTGATGTCATGCCACGCCCGACGTTGCCGACCATGTTGCGGTCCAAGGGCGGTGATGTCATGCCACACCCGACGTCGTTCGACCTAGTGTGTTTTTCAAGGGCGGTGATGGCATGCCACGCCTGACGTCGTCCGACCGTGTGTGCTGCCCAAAGGCGATGATGGAATGCCATGCCTGATGTTGTTCGACCGTGTGTACTGTCCAAAGGCGGTGATTTCATGCCACGCCCGACGTTGCCGACCGAGTGTGTATTCCTAGGGCGTTGATGTTATGTCACGCCCGACGTCGTCTGACCATGCATGCCTTCTAAGGGAGGTGATATCATGCCACGCCCGACGTCGTTCGATCGTGTGTGCTGTTAAACCGCGATGATGACATGCCACACCAAACGTCGTTCGACTGAGTGTGCTGCCCAAAGGCGGTGCTAACATGTCACGCCCGACGTTGTTAAACCGTGCGTAAAGTCCAAGGGCGGTGATGGCATGCCACGCCCGACGTCGATCGACCGTGTGTGCTGTCCGAGGGAGATGATGTCATGCCACGTCCGACCGTTTGTGCTGTCCAAGGGCGGTGATGGCATGCCACGCCTAACGTTGTCGACTTTGTGTGCTGTCAAAGGGCGGTGATGTCATGCCACGCCTGACGTTCCCGTTCGTGTGTGCTGTCCGAGGGCGGTGATATCATGCCACGCCCGACGTCGTCCGACCCTACGTGTAGTCCAAGGACGGTGATGTCATGCCACGCCCTACATCGTTCGACCGTGTGTGCTGTCCAAGGGCGGTGATGTCATGCCACGCCCTAAATCGTATGACCGTGCGTGCAGTCCAAGGGTGGTGATGTCATGCCACGCCTGACATCGTTCGACCATGTGTGCTACCCAACGGCGATGATGGCATGCAACACCTGACGTCTACGACGGAATGTGCTGTCAAAAGGCAGTGATGGCATGTCACGCCCGACGTTGTTCGGCCGTGTGTGCTGTCCAAAGGCGGTGATGTTATTCCACGCCCAACATCGTTCGACCGTGAGTGATGCCCAAAGGCGATGATGGCGTGCCACGCCCGACGTCGTTCGACCGTGTGTGCTGTCTAAGAGCAATGAGGTCATGCCACGCCCGACGTAGTCCGACCATGTGTGCTGCCCAAAGGCGGTGATGTCATGCCACGCCCGATGTTGCCGACCGTGTGTGCTGTCCAAGGGCGGTGATGTCATGCCACGCCCGACGTCCTCCAACCGTGCGTGTAGTCCAAGGGCGGTGATTTCAATCCACGCCCGACGTTGTTTGAACGTGTGTGCTTTCCAAAGACGGTAATGGCATGTCATGCCCGACGTCGTTGGATCGTGTGTGCTGCCTTAAGGCAATGATGGCATGCCACGCCTGACGTCGTTGGATCGTGTGTGCTGCCCAAGGGCGGTGATATCATGCCACTTCCGACATCGTCCGACCGTGTGTACTTTCCAAGGGCGGTGATGTCGTGTCACGCTCGACGTCGTTCGACCGTGTGTGCTGTCCAAGGGCAGTGATGTCATAAAACTCCCGACGTCGTCAGACCGTGCGTGTTATCCAAGGGTGGAGATGTCATGTCATGCCCGACGTCGTCCGACCGTGTGTGCTGTCCAAGGGTGGTGATGGCATGCCACGCCCGACGTTGCCGACCGTGTGTGATGTCCAAGGGCAGTGATGTCATGCCTTGCCCAACGTTGCCGAACATGTGTGCTATCCAAGGGCGTTGATGTCATACCACGCCCGATGTCTTTCGACCATGCCTGCAGTACAACGGAGGTGATGACATGCCACGCCTGACGTCGTTCGATCGTGTGTGCTGCCAAACGGGAATGATGGCATGCCACACCCGATGTCGTTTTAGTGAGTGTGTTGTCCAAAGGCGGTGATGGCATGTTACACCCGACGTTAATTGACCGTGTGTGCTGTCCAAAGGCGGTGATGTCATGCCATGCCCAACGTCGTTTGACCATGTTTGCTGCCCATAGGCGATGATGGAATGCCACGCCTGATGTCGTTCAACTGTGTGTGCTGTCCAAAGGCGGTGATGTCATGCCACGCCCGACATCGTTCGACCGTGTGTGCTTTCCAAGGGCGGTGATGTCATGCCACAGCCGACGTTGTTTGACCGTTTGTGCAGCCCAAAGGCGATGATGGAATGCCCTGGTCGACATCGTCCGACTGTGCGTGCAGTCCAAGGGCGGTGATGTCATGCCACGCCAGACGTCGTTTGACCATGTTTGCTGCCCATAGGCGATGATGGATTGCCACGCCTGATGTCGTTCAACTGTGTGTGCTGTCCAAAGGCGGTGATGTCATGCCACGCCCGACATCGTTTGACCGTGTGTGCTTTCCAAGGGCGGTGATGTCATGCCACAGCCGACGTTGTTTGACCGTATGTGCAGTCCAAGGGCGGTGATATCATGCCACGCCCGACGTTGCCGACCGTGTGTGTTGTCCAAAGGCTGTGGTGTAATGCCACGCCCGACGTCGTCCTACTGTGCGTGTAGTCCAAGGGCGGTGAGGTCAAGCCACGCCCGACATCGTTCGACATTGTTTGCCATCGACGGGCTATGATTGAATGCCACGCCCGACGTCATTTGACTATGTGTGCTGGTCAAAGGTGATGATGGCATGCCACGCCCGACGTCGTTCGACCATGTGTGGTGTGTCAAGGCAGAGATGTTATGCCAAGCCCGATATAGTCTGACCTTGTGTGTTGCCCAAGGGCGGTGATGTCATGCCACTCCCAACGTCGCCCGACAGTGTGTACTGTCTAATGGCGGTGATGTGATTCCATGCCCGACGTTGCCGACCGTGTGTGCTGTGCAATGGCAGTGATGTCATGCCACGCTCGATGTTGCCGACCGTGTGTGCTGTCCAAGAGCGGTAATGTCATGCCACGCCCGACGTCATCCGACCGTGCATTCAGTCCAAGGGCGGTGATGTCATGCCACGCCCGACATCCTCGACCGTGTGTGCTGTCCAAAGGCAGTGATGTCATGCCACGCCTGACGTTGCCGACCGTGTGTGCTGTCCAAGGGCAGTGATGTCATGCCATGATCGACGTTGCTAACCGTGTGTGCTGTCAAAGGGCAGTGATGTCATTCCACGCCCGACGTCGTCCGACCGTGCATGCAGTCCAAGGGCAGTGATGTCATGCCATGCCCGAGGTCGTTCGACCGTGTGTTCTATCCAAAGGCGGTGATGTCATGCAATGCCCGACGTCGTCCGACTGTGTGTACTGTCCTAGGGCGGTGATGTCATGCCACGCTCGACGTTGCCGACCGTGTGTGCTGTCCAAGGGCGGGGATGTCATGCTACGCCCGACGTCGTCCGACTGTGTGTGTTGTCCAAGAGCGGTGATGTCATGCCACGCCCGACGTTGCCGACCTTGTGTGCGGTCCAAGGGCGGTGATGTCATGCCACGCCCGACGACGTTCGATCGAGTGTGTTTTTCAAGGGCGGTGATGGCATGCCGTGCCTGAAGCCGTCCGACCGTGTGTGCTGCCTAAAGGCGATGATGGAATGCCATGCGCGATGTCGTTCGACCGTGTGTGCTGTCCAAAGGCGGTGATTTCATGCCACGCCCGACGTTGCCGACCGAGTGTGCTGTCCTAGGGCGTTGATGTTATGCCATGCCCGACGTCGTCCGATCATGCGTGCATTCCAAGGGAGGTGATATCATGCCACGCCCGACGCCGTTTGATCGTGTGTGTTGCCCAACCGCGATGATGACATGCCACACCAAACGTCGTTCGACCGAGTGTGCTACCCAAAGGCGGTGATGGCATGTCACGCCTGACATCGTTAAACCGTGCGTGCAGTCCAAGGGCAGTGATGTCATGCCACGCCCGACATCGATCGACCGTGTGTGCTGTCCAAGGGAGGTGATGTCATGCCACGTCCGACCGTGTGTGCTGTCCAAGGGCGGTGATGGCATGCCACGCCTAACGTTGTCGACCTTCTGTGCAGTCTGAGGGCGGTGATGTCATGCCACGCCCGACGTCGTCTGACCGTGCGTATAGTCCAAGGACAATGATGTCATGCCATGCCCTATGTCGTTCGACCGTGTGTGCTGTCCAATAACGGTGATGTCATGCCACGCCGTACGTCGTCTGACTGTGCGTGCAGTCTAAGGGTGGTGATCTCATGCCACGCCTGACATCGTTCGACCATGTGTGCTGCCCAACGGTGATGATGGCATGCAACACCTGACGTCATTCGATGGAATGTGCTATCAAAAGGCGGTGATGGCATGTCACGCCCGACATTGTTCGACCGTGTGTGCTGTCCAAAGGCGATGATCTTATTCCACGCCCAACATCGTTCAACCGTGAGGGATGCCCAAAGGCGATGATAGCATGCCACGCCCGACGTCATTCGATTATGTGTGCTGTCCAAGAGCAATGATGTCATGTCACGCCCGACGTAGTCCGACCATGTGTGCTGCCCAATGGCAGTGATGTCATGCCACGCCTGACGTTGCCGACCGTGTGTGCTGTCCAAGTGTAGTGATGTCATTCCACGCCCGACGTTGGTAACTGTGTGTGCTGTCCAAGGGAGGTGATGTCATTCCACGCCCGACGTCGTCCGACTGTGCGTGCAGTCCAAGGACGGTGATGTCATGCCATGCCCGACGTCGTTCGACCGTGTGTGCTATCCAAAGGCGGTGATGTCATGCCAGGCCCGACGTCGTCCGACTATGTGTGCTGTCCAAGGGCGGTGATGTCATGCCCACTCAACGTTGCCGACCGTGTGTGCAGTCCAAGGGCGGGGATGTCATGCCACGCCCGACATCGTCCGTATGTGTGTGCTGTCCAAGAGCAACGATGTCATGCCACGCCCGACGTTGCCGACCATGTGTGCAGTCAACGGGCGGTGATGTCATGCCACACCTGATGTCGTCAGATTGTGCGTGCGGTCCAAGGGCGGTGATGTCATGCCACGCCCGATGTCGTTCGACCGAGTGTGTTTTTCAAGAGCGGTGATGGCATGCCACGCCTAACGTCGTCCGACCGTGCGTGCAGTGCAAGGGTGGTGATGGCATGTCATGCCCAACTTCGTTCGACTGTGTGTGCTGTCCAAAGGCGGTGATGTCATGCCACGCCCAACGTCGTTTGACCGTGACTACTTCCCAAAGGCGATGATGGAATGCCATGCCTGATGTCGTTCGACCATGTGTGCTTTCCAAAGGCGGTGATTTCATGCCGCGCCCGATGTTGCCGACCAAGTGTGCTGTCCAAGGGAGGCGATGTTATGCCACGCCCGACGTCGTCCGACCATGCGTGCATTCCAAGGGAGGTGATATCATGCCACGCCCGACATCGTTCGATCGTGTGTGCTGCCCAACCGCAATGATGACATGCCACACCAAATGTCGTTCGACCGAATGTGCTGTCCAAAGGCGGTGATGTCATTCCACGCGCGACGTTCGATTGACCGTGTGTGCTGTCCAAGGGAGGTGATGTCATCCCACGTCCGACACCGTCCGACCGTGTGTGCTGTCCAACGGCGGTGATGGCATGCCACGCCTAACGTTGTCGACCTTGTGTGCTGTCCAAGGGTGGTGATGTCATGCCACGCCCAACGTTACCGTCCGTGTGTGCTGTCCGAAGGCGGTGATGTCATGCCACGCCCAACGTTGCCGACCATGTGTGCTGCCCAACGGCGATGATGGCATGCCACACCTGATGTCGTTTTACTGAGTGTGTTGCCCCAAGGCGGTGATGGCGTGTAACACCCGACGTTAATTGACCGTGTGTACTGTCCAAAGGCGGTGATGACATGCCACGCCTAACGTCGTTTGACCATGTTTGCTGCCCATAAGCGATGATGGAATGCCACGCCTGACGTCGTTCAACCGTGTGTGCTATCCAAAGGAGGTGATGTCATGCCACGCCTGACATCGTTCGACTTTGTGTGCTTTCCAAGGGCGGTGATGTCATGCCACAATCGACGTTGCCGACTGTGTATGCTGTCCTAGGGAGGTGATGTCATGCCACGCCCGACGTTGCCAACCGTGTGTGTTGTCCAAGGGCGGTGATGTCATGCGACGCCCGTCATTACCGACCGTGTGTGCTGCCAAAGGGAGTTGATGTCATGCAACGCCCGACGTAGCTGACCGTGTGTGTTGTTTAAGGGTGGTGATGTCATGCCACACCCGACATTACCGATCGTGTGTGTTGTCTAAGGGCGGTGATGTCATGCCACGCCCGACGTTGCCGACCGTGTGTGTTGTCCAAGGGAGGTGATGTCATGCCACGCCCAACATTACCGACTGTGTATGCTGTCCAAGGGCAGTGATGTCATGCCACACCCAATGTTGCCGTCCATGAGTGTTGTCCAAGGGCAGTGATGTCATTCCACGCCTGACATTACCGACCGTGTGTGCTGTCCATGGGCGGTGATGTTATGCAACGCCCGACGTTGCCAACCGTGTGTGCTTTCCAAGGGGGATGATGTCATGCCACGCCCGATGTCGTCCTATCGTGCGTGTATTCCAAGGGTGGTGATGTCAAGCCACGCCCGACGTCGTCCGACTGTGTGTGCTGTCCAAGAGCAATGATGTCATGCCACGCCCGACGTTGCCGACCATGTGTGCGATCGAAGGGCAGTGATATCATGCCACGCTCGACGTTGTTCGACCGAGTGTTTTTTCAAGAGCGGTGATGGCATGCCACTCCTGACGTCAACCGACTGTGCGTGCAGTGCAAGGGCGGTGATGGCATGTCATGCCCAACTTCGTTCAACCGTGTGTGCTGTCCAAAGGCGATGATGTCATGCCACGCCCAACGTCATTTGACCGTGTGTGCTGCCCAAAGGCGATGATGGAATGCCATGCCTGATGTCGTTCGACCGTATGTGCTGTCCAAAGGCGGTGATTTCATGCCACGCCCGACGTTGCCGACCGAGTGTGCTGTCCAAGGGCGGCGATGTTATGCCACGCTTGACGTCGTCCGACCATGCGTGCATAACAAGGGAGGTTATATCATGCCACGCCCGACGTCGTTCGATTATGTGTGCTGCCCAACCGCAATGATGACATGCCACACCAAACGTCGTTCGACCGAGTGTGCTGTCCAAAGGGGGTGATTGCATGTCACGCCCTACATCATTCGACCGTGCGTGCAGTCCAAGGGAGGTGATGTCATGCCACGCCCGACGTCATTCGAGCGTGTGTGCTGTCCAAGGGAGGTGATAACATGCCATGCTTGACGTCGTCTGACCGTGTGTGCAGTCCAAAGGAGGTGATGTCATGCCATGCCCAATGTTGTTCGACCGTGTGTGCTGCCCAACAGCGATGATATCATGCCACAGCCGACGTTGTTCGACCGTGTGTGCTGCCCAAAGGCAATGATGGAATGCCACGCTCGACGTCGTTCGACTGTGTTTTCCGTCCAAAGGCGGTGATGTCATGCCATGCCCGACGTAGACCGACCGTGTGTGCTGCCCAAGGGCGGTGATGTCATTCCACGCCCGACGTCATCCGACCGTGTGTGCTGTCCAAGGGCTGTGATGTCATGCCTCGCCCGACGTAGTCCGACCGTGTGTGCTACCCAAAGGCGATGATGGCATGCCTCGCCCGACGTCATTCGACCGTGTGTTCTGTCCAAGGGCGGTGATGTAAAGCCACACCCGACATTGTTCGACCGTGTGTGCTGTCCAAAGGCGGTGATGGCATGTCATGCCTGACGTCCTCCGACCGTGTTTGCCGTCCAAGGGCTATGATGGCGTGCCATGCCCGACGTCGTTCAACCGTGTGTGCTGCCCGAAGGCGATGATGGCATGCCACACCTAACGTGGTTCAACCGTGTGTGCTGTCCAACGACGATGATGTTATGCCACGCCCGACGTAGTCCGACCGTGTGTACATTCCAAGGGCAGTGATGTCATGCCACGCCGGACGTCGTCCGACTGTGTGTGTTGTCCAAGGGCACTGATGGCATGCCACACCCGACGTTGCCGACTGTGTGTGTTGTCCAAGGGCGGTGATGTCATGCCACGCCTGACGTCGTCTGACCGTGCATGTAGTCCAAGGGCTGTGATGTGATGCCACGCCGAACGTCATTCGACCGAGTGTACTGTCCAAAGGCGGTGATGTTATGCCACGCCCGACGTAGTCCAACCGTGTGTGCTACCCAAGGGCGGTGATTGCATGTTACGCCCTACGTCGATCGACTGTGTGTACCGTCCAAGGGAAGTGATGTCATGCCACGCCCAATGTTGCCGACCGTGTGTGTTGTCCAAGGGCGTTCATGTCATGCCACGCCTGACGTCGTCCGACCGTGCGTGCAGTCCTAGGGCGGTGAAGTCATGCCACGCCCGACGTTGCCGACCGTGTGTGCTGTTCAAAGGCGGTGATGGCATGTCACGCCCGACGTCGTTTGATCATAAGTGCTGTCCAAAGGCATTGATGTCATGCCACGCCCAACGTCGTTCGACCGTGTGTGCTTCCCAAAGGCGATGATGGCATGCCACGCCCGACATCATTTGACTGTGTGTGCTGTCTAAGGACGGTAATGTCATACCACGCCCAACGTCGTCCGACCGTGTGTGCAGTCCAAGAGCGGTGATGTAGAGCCACACCCGACATTTTTCGACCGTGTGTGCTGTCCAAAGGCGGTGATAGCATTTCACGCCCGACGTCGTTTGACCATAAGTGCTATTCAAAGGTGTTGACGTCATGCCACGCCCAACGTCGTTCGACCGTGTGTGATTACCAAAGGCGGTGATGGCATGTAACGCCTGACGTCGTCCGACTGTGTTTGCCGTCCAAGGGCTATGATGGCAAGCCACGCCCAACATCGTTCGACCGTTTGTGCTGCGAAAAGGAAATGATGGCATGCCACGCCCAACGTCGTTCGACCGTGTGTGCTGTCCAAAGGCGGTGATGTTATGCCACACCTAACGTAGTTAGACTGTGTGTACTATCCCAGGACGGTCATGTCATGCCACACCTGACGTCGTTCGACCGTGTGTGCTGTCCAAGGGCAGTGATGTCATGCCAAGCCCGACGTTGCCGATCATGTGTGCTGTCCAAGGGCGGTGATATCATGCCACGCCCAACGTTGTCCGACCGTGCGTGCAGTCCAAGGGCGGTGATTTCAATCCATGCCCAACGTTGTTAAACGTGTGTGCTGTCCAAAGGCGGTAACGGCATGTCACGCCCAACGTCGTTCGATAATGTGTGCTGTCCAAAGGCGGCAATGTCGTGCCACGCCCAACGACGTTTGACCGTGTGTGCTGTCCAAGGGCGGTGATGTCATGCCACGCCCAACGTCGTCCGACCGTGCGTCCAGTCCAAGGGTGGTATGTCATGCCACGCCCGACGTCGTTCGACCGTGTGTGTTGTCCAAGGGAGGTGATGGCATGCCACGCCCGACGTTGCCGACCGTGTGTGCTGTCCAAGGGCGGTGATTTCATGGCACGCCCGACATTGACGACCGTGTGTGCTGTCCAAGGGAGGTGATGTCATGACACACCCGATGTCGTTCGACCGTGTGTGCTGTCCAAGGGAGGTGATGTCATGACATGCCCAACATCGTTCGATCGTGTGTCCTGCCCAACGGTGATGATATTATGCCACACCCGACGTCGTTCGACCGAGTGTTTTGTCCAAAGGCGGTGATGACATGTCACACCCGACGTCGCTCGACCGTGTGTGCTGTCTAAAGGCGATGATGTCGTGCCTCGCCCAACGTCGTTTGTTTGTGTGTGCTGCCCAAAGGCGATGATGGAATGCCACGCCCGACGTCTTTTGACTGTGTGTGCTGTCCAAAGGCGGTGATGTCATGCCACGCCCGACGTAGTCTGACTATGTTTTCTGTCCAAGGGAGGTGATGTCATGCCACACTCGATGTCATTTTACCGAGTGTGTTGTCCAAAGGCGGTGATGGCATGTTAAACACGACGATTTTCGACCGTGTGTGCTGTCCAAAGGCGGTGATGTCATGCCACGCCTAACGTCGTTTGACAGTGTGTGCTGCCCATTGGCGGTGATGGATTGCCACACCGACGTCGTTCGACCGTGTGAGCTGTCTAAAGGTGGTGATGTCATGCCACGCCCGAAGTAGTCCAACCGTATGTGTTGCCCAAGGGCGGTGATGTCATGCCACGCCCGACATCATTCGACTGTGTGTGCTGTCCAAGGGCGGTGATGTCAAGCCATGCCCGACATCGTCCGACAGTCTGTGCAGTCCAAGGGAGGTGATGTCATGCCACGCCCGATGTCGTTCATCCGTGTGTGCTGCCCAACGGCGATGATATCATGTCACACCCGATGTCGTTCGAACGAGTGTGATGTCCAAAGGCGGTGATGGCATGTCACACCCGACGTCGTTCGATCGTGGGTGCTGTCCAAAGGCGGTGATGTCGTGCCACGCCCAACATCGTTCGACCTTGTGTGCTGTCCAAAGGAGATGATATTATGCCACACCCGACGTCGTTCGACCGTGTGTGCTGTCTAAGGGCGGTGATGCATGCCACGCCTTACATTGCCGACCGTGTGTGCTGTCCAAGGGAGGTGATGTCATGCCATGCCCGACGTTGTCGACTGTGTGTGCTGCCCAAGATCAATGATGTCATACCACGCCCGATGTCACCGTGCGTGCATTCGAAGGGTGGTGATGTCATGCCACACCTAACGTCATTCGATCTTGCGTGCTGTCCAAAGGCAGTGATGTCGTGCCACGCCCAACATTGTTCGACCTTGTGTGCTGTCCAAAGGAGGTGATATTATGCCATGCCCGACGTCGTTCGACCGTGTGTGCTGTCCAAGGGCGGTGATGCATGCCACGCCTGACATTGCCGACCGTGTGTGCTGTCCAAGGGAGGTGATGTCATGCCACGCCCGATGTTGTCGACTATGTGTGCTGTCCAAGGGTGGTGATGTCATGCCACGCCCGACGTCTTCCGACCATTTGTGCAGTCCAAGGGAGGTGATGTCATGCCATGCCCGATGTCCTTCGACCGTATGTGCTGCCCAAGGGCGATGATATCATGCCACACCCGACGTCGTTCGACCGAGTGTGCTGTTTAAAGGCGGTGATGTCGTGCCACGCGCAACGTCGTTTGACTGTGTGTGTTGCCCAAAGGCAATGATGGAATGCCACGCCCGACGTCGTTCGACCGTGCGTGCAGTCCAAGGGCGGTGATGTAAAGCCACACCCGACGTCGTTTAACCGTGTGTGCTGTCCAAAGGCGGTGATGGCATGTCACGCCTGACGTCGTCCGACCGTGTTTGCCGTCCAAGGGCTATTATGGCATGCGACACTCGATATCGTTCGACCGTGTGTGCTGCCCAAAGCGATGATGGCATGCCATGCCAAACGTCGTTCGACCGTGTGTGTTGTCCAAAGGCGGTGATGTTATGCCACTCCCGACGTAGTGCGATCGTGTGTACTTTCCAAAGGCGGTGATGTCATGCCACGCCCGACGTTGTCCGACCGTGTGTGCTGTTTAAGGGCGGTGATGGCATGCCACGCCCGACGTTCCCGTCCGTCTGTGCTATTCAAGGGAGATGATGTCATGCCACGCCCGACGTTGCCGACCGTGTGTGCTGTCACAGAGGGTTATGTCATTCCAAGCCTGACGTCGCCCGATCGTGCGTGAAGTCCAAGGGCGGTGATGTCATGCCACGCCTGACATTGCCGACCGTGTGTGCTGTCCAAGGGCGATGATTTCATGCCACGCCTGACGTCGTCCGATCGTGCGTGCAGTCCAAGGGCAGTGATGTGATGCCACGATGAATGTCATTCGACCGTGTTTGCTGTCCAAAGGCGGTGATGTCAGGCCACGCGTGACGTAGTCTGACCGTGTGTGCTGCCCAAGGGCGGTGATGTCATGCCACGCCCGACGTTGTACCACCGTATGTGCTGTCCAAGGGCGGTGATGTCATGCCACGCCCGACGTAGTCCGACCGTGTGTTCTGCCCAAAGGCAATGATGGCATGCCACGCCCGACGTCATTCGCCCGTGTGTGCTGTCTAAGGGCGGTGATGTCATGCCACGCCCGACGTAGTTCGACCGTGTGTGCTGTCCAAGGGGGGTGATGTCATGGCATGCCCAATGTTGTTCGACCGTGTGTGCTTCCCAACAGCGATGATATCATGCCACACCCGACATCGTTCGACCTTGTGTGCTGCCCAAAGGCGATGATGGAATGCCACGCCCGACGTCGTTCGACTGTGTGTGCTGTCCAAAGTCGGTGATGTAATGTCATGCCATGCCCGACGTAGACCGACCGTGTGTGCTGCCCAAGGGCGGTGATGTCATTCCACGCCCGACGTCGTCCGATCGTGTGTGCTGTCCAAGGGCTGTGATGTCATGCCACGCCCAACATAGTTCCGACTGTGTGTGCTGCCCAAAGGCGATGATGGCATGCCTCGCCCGACATCATTTGATCGAGTGTGCTGTTAAAGCGCGGTGATGTCATACAACGCCCGACGTTGTCCGACCATGCGTGCAGTCCAAGGGCGGCGATGTAAAGCCACACCCGACGTCGTTCGACCGTGTGTGCTGTCCAAAGGCGGTGATGGCATGTCATGCCTGACGTCGTCCGACCGTGTTTGCCGTCCAAGGGCTATGATGGCGTCCCACGCCCGACGTCGTTCAACCGTGTGTGCTGCCCGAAGGCGATGATTGCATGCCATGCCTAACGTCGTTCAACCGTGTGTGCTGTCCAAAGACGGTGATGTTATGGCACGCCCGACGTAGTCCGACCGTGTGTACTGTCCAAGGGCAGTGATGTCATGGCACGCCGGACGTCGTCCGACCGTGTGTGCTGTCCAAGGGCAGTGATGGCAGTGATGTCATGCCATGCCCGACGTTGCCAACCGTGTGAGCTGTGTAATGGCAGTGATGTCATGCCACGCTCGATGTTGCCGACCGTGTGTGCTGTCCAAAGGCGGTGATGTCATTCCATGCCCGACGTCATCCGACTGTGCGTTCAGTCTAAGGGCGGTGATGTCATGCCACGACTGACATCCTTCGACCGTGTGTGCTGTCCAAAGGCAGTGATGTCATGCCACGCCCGATGTTGCCGACCGTGTGTGCTGTCCAAGGGTAGTGATGTCATGCCACGCCCCCCGTTGCCAACCGTGTGTGCTGTCAAAGGGCGGTGATGTAATTCCACGCCCGACATCGTCCGACCGTGCGTGCAGACTATGGGAATGATGTCATGCCATGCCTGACGTCGTTCGACCGTGTGTGCTATCCAATTGCGGTGATGTCATGCTACGTCCGACGTCGTCCGATTGTGTGTACTGTCCAAGGGCGGTGATGTCATGCCACGCCCAACTTTGCCAACCGTGTGTGTTGTCCAAGGGCGGGTATGTCATTCCACGCCTGACGTCGTCCGATTGTGTGTGCTGTCCAAGAGCGGTGATGTCATGCCACGCCCGACGTTGCCGACCATGTGTGCGGTCCAAGAGTGGTGATTTCATGCCACGCCCGACGTTGTTCGAGCAAGTGTGTTTTTCAAGGGCGGTGATGGCATGCCACGCCTAACGTCATCCGACCGTGTGTGCAGTGCAAGGGCGGTGATGGCATGTCATGCCCAACTTCGTTCAACCGTGTGTGCTATCCAAAGGCGGTGATGTCATGCCACGCCCAACGTCATTTGATCGTGTGTGCTGCCCAAAGGCGATGATGGAATGTCATGCCTGATGTCGTTCGACCTTGTGTGCTGTCCAAAGGCGGTGATTTCATGTCACGCCCGACATTGTCGACCGAGTGTGCTGTCCAAGAACGGTGATGTTATGCCACGCCCGACGTCGTCCGACCATGCGTGCATTCCAAGGGAGGTGATATCATGCCATGCCCGACGTCGTTCGATCGTGTGTTGCCCAACCGCCATGATGACATGCCACACCAAACATCGTTCGACCGAGTGTGCTGCCCAAAGGTGGTGATGGCATGTCACGCCCGACGTTGTTCGACCGTGCGTGCAGTCCAAGGGCGGTGATGTCATGCCACGCCCGATGTCGATCGATAGTGTGTGTTGTCCAAGGGAGGTGATGTCATGCCACGTCCGACCGTGTGTGTTGTCCAAGGGCGGTGATGGCATGCCACGCCTAATGTTGTCGACCTTGTGTGCTGTCCAAGGGCGGTGATGTCATTCCACGCCCGACATTACCATCCGTGTGTGCAGTCCGAGGGCGGTGATGTGATGCCATGCCCGACGTCGTCTGACCATGCGTGTAGTCCAAGGACGGTGATGTCATGCCACGCCTGACGTCATTCGACCGTGTGTGCTGCCCAAGGGCGATGATGTCATGCCATGCCCTACGTCATTTGACTGTGCGTGCTGTCCAAGGGTGATGATGTCATGCCACGCCTGACTTCGTTCGACCATGTGTGCTGCCCTACAGCGATGATGGCATGCCACACCTGACGTCGTTCGACGGAATGTGCTGTCAAAAGGCGGTGATGGCATGTCACGCCCGACGTTGTTCAACCGTGTGTGCTGTCCAAAGGCTGTGATGTTATTCCACGCCCAATGTCGTTAGACCGTGTGGGCTGCCCAAAGGCGATGATGGTATGCCACGCCCGACATCGTTCGACCGTTTGTGCTGTCCAAGGGTGGTTATGTCATTCCACGCCCGACGTCATCCGCTTGTGCGTGTAGTCCAAGGGCGATGATGTCATGCCATGTCCAACATCGTTCGACTGTGTGTGCTATCCAAAGGCGTTGATGTCATTCCACGCCCGACGTTGTCCGACTGTATGTGTTGTCCAAGGGCGATGAAGTCATGCCACACTCGACGTTGCCAACCGTGTGTGCTGTCCCAGGGCGGGGATGTCTTGCCACGCCCGACGTCGTCCGACTGTATGTGTTGTCCAAGAGCGGTGATGTCATGCCACGCCCGACGTTGCCGACCGTGTGTGCGGTCGAAGGGCGGTGATGTCATGCCACACCTGATGTCGTCCGACTGTGCGTGTGGTCCAAGGGCATCGATGTCATGCAACGCCTGACGTCGTTCGACCGAGTGTGTTTTTCAAGGGCGGTGATGGCATGGCACGCTTGACGTCGTCTTATCGTGCGTGCAGTGCAAGGGCGGTGATGGCATGTCATGCCCAACTTCGTTCGACCGTGTGTGTTGTCCAAAGTCGGTGATGTCATGCCACGCCCTACGTTGTTTGACCATGTGTGCTGCCCAAAGGCGATGATGGAATGCCATGCCAGATGTCGTTCGACCGTGTGTGCTGTCCAAAGGCGGTGATTTCATGCCATGCCCGACGTTGCCGACCGAGTGTGCTGTCCAAGGGCGGTGATGTTATGCCACGCCCGACGTCGTCGACCATGCATGCATTCCAAGGGAGGTGATATCATGCCACGCCCGCTATCGTTCGATCGTGTGTGATGCCCAACCGCAATGGTGACATGCCACACCAAACGTCGTTCGACCGAGTGTGCTGTCCAAAGGCAGTGATGGCATGTCACGCCCGACGTCGTTCGACCGTGCGTGCAGTCCAAGGGGGTGATGTCATGCCACGCCCGACGTCGATCGACCGTGTGTGCTGTCCAAGAGAGGTGATGTCATGCCACGACTGACGTCGTCCGACCGTGTGTGCTGTCCAAGGGCAGTGATGGCATGCCACGCCTAACGTTGTCGACCTTGTGTGCTGTCCAAGGGCGGTGATGTCATGCCACTCCCGACATTACCATCCATGTGTGCTGTCCGAGGGCGGTGATGACATGCCACGCCCGAGGTCCTCCGACTGTGCGTGTAGTCCAAGGACGGCGATGTCATGCCACGCCTGACGTCGTTCAACCGTGTGTACTGTCCATGGGCGGTGATGTCATGCCACGCCCGACGTTGCCGACCGTGTGTGCTGTCCAAGGGCGGTGATGTCATGCCACGCCCGACGCTCCCGACCGTGTGTGCTGTCGAGCGACGGTGATGTCATGCCACGCCCGACGTCGTCCAATCGTGTGTGCAGTCCAAAGGCGATGATGTCAAGCAAAACCCAACGTCGTTGGACTGTGTGTGCTTTCCAAAGGCGGTGATGGCATGTCACGCCCGACGTCGTTCGATCGTGTTTGCCGTCCTTGGGCTATGATGACATGCCACCCCCGACGTCGTTCGACTGTGTGTGCTGCCCAAAGGCGATGATGGCATGCCACGCCCGACATTATTGACAGTGTGTGGTGTCCAAAGACGGTGATGTCATGCCATGCCCGACGTAGTCCGCCGTGTGTGTTATCGAAAGGCGGTGATGGCACGTCACACCCAACGTCATTCGACCGTGTGTGCTGTCCAAAGGTGGTGATTTCATGCCACGCCTGACGTAGTGCGACCGTGTGTGCAGTCCAAGGGCGGTGATGTCATGCCACGCCCGACGTTGCCGACCGTGTGTGCTGTCCAAGGGAGGTGATGTCATGCCACGCCCGACGTCGTCCAACCGTGCGTGCAGTCCAAAGGCGGTGATTTCAATTCAAGCCAGACGTTGTTTGAACGTTTGTGCTTTCCAAAGGCGGTGATGGCATGTCGCGCCAGACGTCGTTCGACTTTGTGTGCTGCCTTAAGGTTTTGATGGCATGCCACGCCCAACATCGTACGACCGTGTGTGTTGTCCAAAGGCATTGATGTCATGCCACGCCCCACATACTCTGAACGTGTGTGCTGTCTAAAGGCGGTGATGGCATGTCACGCCCGACGTCGTTTGATCGTGTGTGATGCCCAACGGCGATTATAGCATGCCACGCCTGACGTCGTTCGACAGTGTGTGCTGTCCAAGGGCGGTGATTTCATGCCACGGCCGACGTCGTCCGACTGTATGTGCCAACCAAGGGCGGTGATGGCTTACCATGCCTGACGTTGCCGACCTTGTGTGTTGTCCAAGGGTGGTGATGTCATGCCACGCCCTAAGTTGCCGACCGTGTGTGCTGTCCAAGGGCGGTGATGTCATGCCACGCCCGATGTCATCGCACCGTGTGTGCAGTCCAAGGGCGGTGATGTCTTGTCACGCCCGACATCGTTCAACGTGTGTGCTATCCAAGGGCGGTGATATCATTCCACGCCTGACGTTGCCGACTGTTTGTGCTGTCCAAGGGGGTGATGTCATGCCACGCCCGACGTCGTCCGACCGTGCGTGCAGTCCAAGGGCGATGATGTCATGCCACGCCTGACGTCATCCGACCGTGTGTGCTGTCCAAGGGCGGTGATAACAAGCCACGCCCGACGTCGTCAGACCGTGTGTGTAGTCCAAGGGAGGTGATGTCATGCCACGCATGACGTCGTCCGACCATGAGTGCTGTCTAAGGGTGGTGCTGGCATGCCACACCCGACGACGTCCGACCGTGCGTGCAGTCCAAGGGCGGTGATGTCATGCCACACCCGACGTCATTCGACCGCGTGTGCTGTCCAAGGGCGGTGATAACTTGCCACGCCTGACGTCGTTTGACCGTGTGTGCAGTCCAAGGGAGGTGATGTCATGCCACGCCCGATGTCGTTCGACCGTGTGTGCTGCCCAACGGTGATGATATCATGCCACACCCAATGTCGTTCGACCGAGTATGCTGTCCAACACCGGTGATGACATGTCACGCCCGATGTCGTTCGACCGTATGTGCTGTACAAAGGCGGTGATGTTGTGCCCCGCCCAACATCGTTTGACTGTGTGTGCTGCCTAAAGGCATGATGGAAGCCACGCCCGATGTCGTTCCACCGTGTGTGCTGTCCAAAGGCGGTGATGTCATGCCACGCCTGACGTAGTCTGACCATGTGTGCTGCCCAAGGGCGGTGATGTCATGCCACGTCTGGCGTTGTCTGACCGTATGTGCTGTCCAATGGCGGTGATGTCATGCCTTACCCGACGTAGTCGGACCGTGTGTGCTGCCAAAAGGCAATGATGGCATGCCGCGCCCGACGTTATTCGACCGTGTGTGCTGTCCAAGGGCGGTGATGTCATGCCACGCCTTACATTGCCGACCGTGTTTGCTGTCCAAGAGCGGTGATGACATGCGATGCCCAACGTTGCCAACCGTGTGTGCTGTCCAACAGCGGTGATGTCATGCCACACCCGACGTCGTCCAACCGTGCGTGCAGTCCAAGGAGGGTGATGTCATGCGACGCCCGATGTCGTTGGACTGTGTGTGCTTTCCAAAGGCGATGATGGCATGTCATGCTCGACGTCGTTCGATCGTGTTTGCCGTCCATGGGCTATGATGTCAGGCCACGCCCGATGTCGTTCGACCGTGCGTGCTGCCCAAAGGCAATGATGTCATGCCACGCCCGACGTAGTCGGACCGTGTGTGCTACCCAAAGGCGATGATGGCATGCCACGCTCGACTTTGTTTGACCGTGTGTGGGGTCCAAAGGTGGTGATGTCATTCCATGCCCGACGTAGTCCGACCGTTTGTGTTGTCCAAATGTGGTGATGGCACGTCACACCCGACGTCATTTGACCGTGTGTGCTGTCCAAAGGCGGTGATGTCATCTCACGCCCGACGTCGTTCGATCGTTTGTGTTGTCCAAAGGCGGTGATGTCATGCCACGCCCAAAGTAGTTCGACCGTGTGTGCTGTCCAAAGGAGGTGATGTCATGCCACGCCGGACGTCCTCCAACAGTGCGTGTAGTCCAAGGGCGGTGATTTCAATCCACGCCCGACGTTTTTTGAACGTGTGTGCTGCCTTAAGGCAATAATGGCATGCCACACCCGACGTCGTTCGATCGTGTGTGCTGCCCAATGGCGGTGATGTCATGCCACTCCCGACGTCGTTCGACCGTGTGTACTGTCCAAGCGCGGTGATGTCGTGCCACGCCCGACGTCGTTCGACCGTGTGTGCTGTCTAAGGGCAGTGATGTGATGTAACTCCCGACATCGTCGGACCGTGCGTGCAATCCAAGGGTGGCAATGTCATGTCATGCCCGACGTCGTCAGACCGTGTGTGCTGTCCAAGGGCGGTGATGGCATGCCACGCTCGACGTTGCCGACCGTGTGTAATTTCCAAATGCAAGGATATCATGCCTTGCTCGATGTTGCTGAACATGTGTGCTTGTCAAGGGCGGTGATGTCATGCCACGCCCAACGTCTTCCGACCATGCGTGCAGTCCAAGGTAGTTGATGACATGCCACGCCCGACGTCGTTCGACCGTGTGTGCTACCCAACGGCGATGATGGCATGCCACACCCGATGTCGTTTTACTGAGTGTGTTGTCCAAGGCGGTGTTGGCATGTTACACCCGACGTTAATTGACCGTGTGTGCCGTCCAAAGGCAGTGATGTCATGCCACGCCCAACGTCAATCAACGGTGTGTTCTGTCCAAAGGCGGTGATGTCATGCCACGACCAACATCGTTCGACCGTGTGTTCTTTCCAAGGGCGATGATGTCATGCCACAGCGAACGTTGTTTGACCGTTTGTGCAGCCCAAAGGCGATGATGGAATGCCACGCCGGACATCGTCCGACCGTGCGTGCAGTCCAATGGCGGTGATGTCATGCCACGCCTGACGTCGTTCGACCATGTGTGCTGTACAAGGATAGTGATATCATTCCATGCCCGACGTAGACCAATCGTGTGTGCTGTCCAAAATCGGTGATGACATGTCAAGCCTGACGTCGTTCGACTGTGTGTGCTGTCCAAGGGCAATGATGTAATATCACGCCCGACATTGCCGACCGTGTGTACTGTCCAAGGGCGGTGACGTCATGCCACGCCCAATGTCGTTCGACTGTATGTGCTGTTCAAGGGCGGTGATGTCATTCCACGCCTGACGTCATTTGACCGTTTGTGCTGCCCAAAGACGATGATGGCATGCCACGCTCGACATCGTTCGACCATGTGTGCTGTCAAAGGGCGGTGATGTCATGCCATGCCCGACGTTGTTCGACCGTGTGTGCTGTCCAAGGGCGGTGATGTCTTGTCACGCCCGACGTAATTTGACCGTTTGTGCCGCCCAAAGACGCTGATAACATGCCACGCCCGACATCGTCTGACCGTGCGTGCAGCCTAAGGGCCGTGATGTCATGCCACGCCCGACGTCGTTCAACCGTATCTGTAGTCCAAGGGCGGTGATGTCATGCCACGACCGACGTCGTTCGACCGTGGGTGCTGTCTCAAGGCGGAGATGTTATGCCAAGCCCGATGTAGTCTGACCGTGTGAGCTGCCCAAGGGCGGTGATGTTATGCCACTCTCGACGTCGCCCGACAGTGTGTACTTTCTAAGGGCGATGATGTCATGCCATGCCCGACGGTTCCGACCGTGTGTGCTGTGCAGTGGCAGTGATGTCATGCCACGCTCGATGTTGCCGACCGTGTGTAACGTCCAAGGGCGGTGATGTCATGGCACGCCCGACATCATCCAACCGTGCATTCAGTCCAAGGGCGGTGATGTCATGCCACGCCCGACGTCCTTCGAGCGTGTGTGCTGTCCAAAGGCAGTGATGTCATGCCACGCCCGACGTTGCCGACCGTGTGTGCTTTCCAAGGGCAGTTATGTCATGCCACGCCTGACATTTCTAACCGTGTGTGTTGTCCAAGGGCGGTGATGTCATTCCACACCCGACGTCGTCCTACCGCGCATGTATTCCAAGGGCGGTGATGTCATGCCATGCCCGATGTCATACGACTGTATGTGCTATCCAAAGGCGGTAATGTCATGCAACGCCCGACGTCATCCGACTGTGTGTACTGTCCTAGGGCGGTGATGTCATGCCACGCCCGACGTTCCTGACAGTGTGTGTTGTCCAAGGGCGGGGATGTCATGCCACGCCTGACGTCGTTCGACTGTGTGTGTTGTCCAAGAGCGGTGATGTCATGCCACGCCCGACGTTGCCGACCATGTGTGCGGTCCAAGGGTGGTGATGTCATGCCACGCTCGACGTCGTTCGATCTAGTGTGTTTTTCAAGGGCGGTGATGGCATGCCACGCCTGACGTCATACGACCGTGTGTGCTGCCCAAAGGCGATGATGGAATGCCATGCTCGATGTCGTTCGACCGTGTGAGCTGTCCAAAGGCGGTGATTTCATGCCACGCCCGACGTTGCCGACCGAGTGTGCTGTCCTAGGGCGTTGATTTTATGCCATGCCCGACGTTGTCCGACCATGCGTGCATTCCAAGGGAGGTGATATCATGCCACGCCAAACGTCGTTCGATCGTGTGTGCTGCCCACCCGCAATGATGACATGCCACACCAAACGTCGTTGGACCGATTGTGCTGCCCAAAGGCGGTGATGGCAGTCACGCCCGACGTCGTTAACCCGTGCGTGCAGTCCAAGGGCTTTGATGTCATGCCACGCCCGGCGTCGATCGACCATGTGTGCTGTCCAAGGGAGGTGATGTCATGCCACGTCTGACGTCGTCCGACCGTGTGTGTTGTCCAAGGGCGGTGATAGCATCCGACGCCTAACGTTGTCGACCTTGTGTGCTGTCCAAGGGCGGTGATTTCATGCCACGCCTGACGATACCGTCCGTGTGTGCTGTCCGAGGGCGGTGATGTCATGCCACGCCCGACGTCATCTGACCGTACGTGTAGTCCAAGGACGGTGATGTCATGCCACTCCCTACGTCGTTCGACCGTGTGTGCTGTCCAAGGGCGGTGATGTCATGACACACACTACGTCGTTTGACTGTGCGTGCAGTCCAAGGGTGGTGATGTCATGTCACGCCTGACATCATTCGACCATGTGTGCTGCCCAACGGCGATGATGGCATGCCACACCTGACGTCGTTCGACGGATTGTGCTGTCAAAAGGCGGTGATGGCATGTCACGCCCAACGTTGTTCGACCATGAGTGCTGCCCAAAGGTGGTGATGTTATTCCACGCCCAACATCGTTCGACCGTGAGTGCTGCCAAAAGGCGATGACGGCATGCCACGCTCGACGTTGTTCGACCGTATGCGCTGTCCAAGAGCAACGATGTCATGCCACGCGCGACGTAGTCCGACCATGTGTGCTGCCCAAAGGCGGTGATGTCATGCCACGCCCGACGTTCCCGACCGTGTGTGTTGTCCAAGGGCAGTGATGTCATGCCATGCCCGACGTTGCCAACCGTGTGTGCTGTCCAAAGGCGGTGATGTCATTCAACGCCCAACGTCGTCCGACCGTGCGTGCAGTCAAAGGGTGGTGATGTCATGCCATGCCCGATGTCGTTCTAACGTGTTTGCTATCCAAAGGCGGTGATGTCATGCCACGCCCGACGTCGTCTGACTGTGTGTGTTGTCCAAGGGCGGTGATGTCATGCC
The DNA here is from genome assembly GCF_036512215.1 of Solanum lycopersicum. Taxonomy (NCBI): domain Eukaryota; kingdom Viridiplantae; phylum Streptophyta; class Magnoliopsida; order Solanales; family Solanaceae; genus Solanum; species Solanum lycopersicum. Next base: position 11,048,603 of record NC_090807.1, read on the forward strand.
ACGCTCGATGTTGCTGACCGTGTGTGCTGTCCAAGGGCGGGGATGTCATGCCACGCCCGACTTCGTCCAAATGTGTGTGCTGTCCAAGAGCAATGATGTCATGCCACGCCCAATGTTGCCGACCATATGTGCGGTCCAAGGGCGGTGATGTCATGCCACGCCCGACGTTGCCGATCGTGTGTGCTGCCCAAGGGCGGGGATTTCATGCCACGCGCGATGTTGTCTGACCGTATGTGCTGTCCAATGGCGGTGATATCATGCCACGCCCGACGTAGTCGGACCGTGTGTGCTGCCAAAAGGCAATGATGGCATGCCACGCCCGACGTCATTCGACCGTGTGTGCTGTCCAAGGGCGGTGATGTCATGCCACGCCTGACATTGCCGACCGTGTTTGCTGTCCAAGGGCGGTGATGACATGCCACGCCCAACATTGCCAACCGTGTGTGCTGTCCAACGGTAGTGATGTCATGCCACGCCCGACATCGTCCAACCGTGCGTGAAGTCCAAGTATGGTGGTGTCGTGCCACGCTCGATGTCGTTGGACTGTGTGTGCTTTCCAAAGGCGGTGATGGCATGTCACGCCCGACGTCGTTCGATCGTGTTTGCCGTCCATGGGCTATGACGTCATGACACGCCCGACGTCGTTCGACCGTGTGTGCTGCCCAAAGGCGATGATGTCATGCCACGCCCGACGTAGTCTGACCGTGCGTGCTACCCAAAGGTGATGATGGCATGCCACGCTCGACGTTGTTCGACTGTTTGTGGGGTCCAAAGGTGGTGATGTCATTCCATGCCCGACGTAGTTCGACCGCGTGTGTTGTCCAAATGTGGTGATGGTACGTCACGCCCGACGTCGTTTGACCGTGTGTGCGGTCCAAAGGCGGTGATGTCATCTCACGCCCGACATCGTTCGACCGTGTGTGCTGTCCAAAGGAGGTGATGTCATGCCACGCCCGAAGTAGTCTGACCGTGTGTGCTGTCTAAAGGCGGTGATGTCATGCCACGCCTGACGTTGCCGACCATCTGTGCTGTCCAAGGGCGGTGATGCCATGCCACGCCCGACGTCCTCCAACCGTGCGTGAAGTCCAAGGGCGGTGATTTCAATCCACGCCCAACGTTGTTTGAACGTGTGTGCTGCCTTAAGGCAATGATGGCATGCCACGCCCGATGTCGTTCGATCGTGTGTGCTGCCCAATGGCGGTGATGTCATGCCACTTCCGACGTCGTCTGACCGTGTGTACTGTCCAATGGCGGTGATGTCGTGCCACGCTTGACGTCGTTTGACCGTGTGTGCTATCCAAGGGCAGTGATGTCATGCAACTCCCGACGTCGTCAGACCGTGCGTGCAATCCAAGGGTGGTGATGTCATGTCATGCCCGACGTCGTCCGACCGTGTGTGCTGTCCAAGGGCAGTGATGGCATGCCACGCCCGACGTTGCCGACCGTGTGTGATTTCCTAGGGCGGTGATGTCATGCCTTGCCCGACGTTGCCGAACATGTGTGTTGTCCAAGGGCGGTGATGTCATGCCACGCCCAACGTCTTCTGACCATGCGTGCAGTCCAAGGGAGGTGATGACATACCACGCCCGACGTCGTTCGACCGTGTGTGTTGCCCAATGGCGATGATGGCATGCCACACCCGATGTCGTTTTACTGAGTGTGTTGTCCAAAGGCGGTGATGGCATGTTACACCCGCCATTAATTGACCATGTGTGCTGTCCAAAGGCGGTGATGTCATGCCACGCCGAACGTCGTTTGACTGTGTTTGCTGCCCATAGGCGATGATGGAATGCCACGCCTGACGTCGTTCAACCGTGTGCGTTGTCCAATGGTGGTGATGTCATGCCACGCCCGACATCGTTCGACTGTGTGTTCTTTCCAAGGGCGGTGATGTCATGCCATATCCGACGTTGTTTGACCGTTTGTGCAGCCCAAAGGCGATGATGGAATGCCACGCCCGACATCGTCCTACCGTGCGTGCAGTCCAAGGGCGGTGATGTCATGCCACGCCAGACGTCGTTCGACCGTGTGTGCTGTAAAAGGGCAGTGATATCATTCCATGCCCGACGTAGTACAATCGTGTGTGCTGTCCAAAAGCGGTGATGACATGTCAAGCCCGACGTCGATCGACCGTATGTGTTGTCCAAGGGTATTGATGGAATATCACGCCCGACGTTGCCGACCGTATGTACTGTCCAAGGGCGTTCATGTCATGCCACGCCTGACGTCGTCCGACCGTGCGTGCAGTCCTAGGGCGGTGATGTCATTCCATGCCCGATGTTGCCGACCGTGTGTGCTGTCCAAGGGCGGTGATGTCATACCATGCCCGACGTCGTCCGATCGTGCGTGCAGTACAAGGGCGGTGATGTAAAGCCACACCCAAAGTTTTTCGACCGTGTGTGCTGTCCAAAGGCGGTGATGGCATGTCACGCCCGACGTCATTTGATCGTAAGTGCTGTCCAAAGGTGTTGATATCATGCCACGCCCAACGTCGTTCGACCGTGTGTGCTTCCCAAAGGCGATGATGGCATGCCACGCCTGACATCATTTGACTGTGTGAGCTGTCTAGGGGCGGTGATGTCATACCACGCCCGACGTCGTCCGACCGTGCGTGCAGTCCAAGGGCGGTGACGTAGAGCCACACCCGACATTTTTCGACCGTGTGTGCTGTCCAAAGGCGGTGATAGCATGTCACGCCCAACATCGTTTAACCATAAGTGCTATTCAAAGGCGTTGATGTCATGCCACGCCCAACGTCGTTCGACCGTGTGTGATTACCAAAGGCGGTGATGGCATGTAACACTTGACGTCGTCCGACCGTGTTTGCCATCCAAGGGCTATGATGGCAAGCCACGCCTGACGTCGTTCGACCGTTTGTGCTGCTAAAAGGCGATGATGGCATGCCACGCCCAACGTCGTTCGACCGTGTGTGCTGTCCAAAGGCGGTGTTGTTATGCCAGACCTGACATAGTTAGACCGTGTTTACTGTCCAAGGACGGTGATGTCATGCCACGCCTAACATCGTCCGACCGTGTGTGCTGTCCAAGGGTAGTGATGTCATGCCAAGCCCGACGTTACCGATCGTGTGTGTTGTTCAAGGGCGGTGATGTCATACCATGCCCGACGTCGTCCGATCGTGCGTGCAGTACAAGGGCGGTGATGTAAAGCCACACCCAAAGTTTTTCGACCGTGTGTGCTGTCCAAAGGCGGTGATGGCATGTCACGCCCGACGTCATTTGATCGTAAGTGCTGTCCAAAGGTGTTGATGTCATGCCACGCCCAACGTTGTTCGACCGTGTGTGCTTCCCAAAGGCGATGATGGCATGCCACGCCTGACATCATTTGACTGTGTGAGCTGTCTAGGGGCGGTGATGTCATACCACGCCCGACGTCGTCCTACCGTGCGTGCAGTCCAAGGGCGGTGACGTAGAGCCACACCCGACATTTTTCGACCGTGTGTGCAGTCCAAAGGCGGTGATAGCATGTCACGCCCAACATCGTTTAACCATAAGTGCTATTCAAAGGCGTTGATGTCATGCCACGCCCAACGTCGTTCGACCGTGTGTGATTACCAAAGGCGGTGATGGCATGTAACGCTTGACGTCGTCCGACCGTGTTTGCCATCCAAGGGCTATGATGGCAAGCCACGCCTGACGTCGTTCGACCGTTTGTGCTGCCAAAAGGCGATGATGGCATGCCACGCCCAACGTCGTTCGACCGTGTGTGCTGTCCAAAGGCGGTGTTGTTATGCCAGACCTGACATAGTTAGACCGTGTGTACTGTCCAAGGACGGTGATGTCATGCCACGCCTAACATCGTCCGACCGTGTGTGCTGTCCAAGGGTAGTGATGTCATGCCAAGCCCGACGTTACCGATCGTGTGTGTTGTTCAAGGGCGGTGATGTCATGCCACGCCCGACATTGTCGACCGTGTGTGCTGTCCAAGGGCGGTGATATCATGCCACGCCCAACGTCGTCCGACCGTGCGTGCAGTCAAAGGGCGGTGAATTCAATCCACGCCCGACGTTGTTAAACATGTGTGCTGTCCAAAGTTGGTAACGGCATGTCACGCCGAACGTCATTCGATAATGTGTGCTGTCCAAAGGTGGCAATGTCGTGCCATGCCCAACGTCGTTTGACCGTGTGTGCTTTCCAAGGGCAGTGATGTCATGCCACGCCCAACGTCGTCTGACCGTGTGTCCAGTCCAAGGGTTGTGATGTCATGCCACTCCCGACGTCGTCGGACCGTGTGTGTTGTCCAAGGGTGGTGATGGCATGCCACGCCCGACGTTGCCGACCGTGTATTCTGTCCAAGGGCGGTGATGTCATGGCACGCCCGTCATTGCCAATCGTGTGTGCTGTCCAAGTGAGGTGATGTCATGACACACCCGACGTCGTTCGACTGTGTGTGCTGTCCAAGGGAGGTGATGTCATGACACGCCCAACGTCGTTCGATCGTGTGTCCTGCCCAACGGTGATGATGGCATGCCACACTCGATGTCGTTTTACCGAGTGTTTGTCCAAAGGCGGTGATGGCATGTCAAACACGACGTCGTTCCACCGTGTGTGCTGTCCAAAGGCGGTGATGTCGTGCCACGCCCAACATCGTTAGACCGTGTGTGCTGTCCAAAGGCGGTGATGTTATGCCACACCTGACGTAGTTAGACCGTGTGTATTGTCGAAGGACGGTGATGTCATGCCACGCCTGACGTCGTCCGAAAGTGTGTGCTGTCCAAGGGCAGTGATGTCATGCCAAGCCTGATGTTGCCGATCGTGTGTGCTGTTTAAGGGCGGTGATGTCATGCCACGCCCGACGTTGCCGACCGTGTGTGCTGTCCAAGGGCGGTGATGTCATGCCACGCCCAACGTCGTCCGACCGTGCGTGCTGTCCAAGGGCGGTGATTTCAATCCACGCCCGACGTTGTTAAACATGTGTGCTGTCCAAAGGCGGTAACGGCATGTCACGCCCAACGTCGTTTGATGATGTGTGCTTTCCAAAGGCGGTGATGTCGTGCCACGCCCAACATCGTTTAGCCGTGTGTGCTGTCAGAGGGCGGTGATGTCATGCCACGCCCAACGTCATCCGACCGTGCGTCCAGTCCAAGGGTGGTGATGTCATGCCACGCCCGACGTCGTCCGACCGTATGTGTTGTCCAAGGGCGGTGATGGCATGCCACGCCCGACGTTGTCGACCGTGTGTGCTGTCCAAGGGCGGTGATGTCATGGCACGCCTGACATTGCCGACCGTGTGTGCTATCCAAGGGAGGTGATGTCATGACACACCCGACGTCGTTCGACCGTGTGTGCTGTCCAAAGGAGGTGATGTCATGACACACCCAACGTCGTTCGATCGTTGTTCTACCTAACGGTGATGATGGCATGCCACACTCGATGTCGTTTTACCGAGTGTGTTGTCCAAAGGCAGTGATGGCATGTCAAACACGACGTCGTTCGATCGTGTGTGCTGTCCAAAGGCGGTGATGTCATGCCACGCCTAACGTCGTTTGACGGTGTGAGCTGCCCATTGGCGGTGACGGATTGCCACGCCCAACGTCGTTCGACCATGTGAGCTATCTAAAGGCGGTGATGTCATGCCACTCCCGAAGTAGTCCAACCATATGTGTTGCCCAAGGGTGGTGATGTCATGCCACGCCCGACGTCATTCGACCGTGTGTGCTGTCCAAGGGCGGTGATGTCAAACCACGACCGACGTCGTCCGATAGTGTGTGCAGTCCAAGGGAGGTGATGTCATGCCATCCCCAATGTCGTTCAGCCGTGTGTGCTGCCCAACGGCGATGATATCATGTCACACCCGATGTCGTTCGAACGAGTGTGATGTCCAAAGGCAGTGATGGCATGTCACGCCCGACGTTGTTCGATCGTGGGTGCTGTCCAAAGGCGGTGATGTCGTGCCACGCCCAACATCGTTCGACCTTGTGTGCTGTCCAAAGGAGGTGATATTATGCCACGCCCGACGTCGTTCGACCGTGTGTGTTGTCCAAGGGCGGTGATGCATGACACGCCTTACATTGCCGACCGTGTGTGCTGTCCAAGGGAGGTGATGTCATGCCACGCCCGACGTTGTCGACTGTGTGTGTTGTCCAAGGGCGGTGATGTCATTCCACGCCCGACGTCGTTCGACCGTGCGTGCATTCGAAGGGTGGTGATGTCATGCCATGCTTGACGTCATTCGACCGTGCGTGCTGTCCAAAGGCGGTGATGTTGTGCCACGCTCAACATCGTTTGACCTTGTGTGTTGTCCAAAGGAGGTGATATTATGCCACGCCTGACGTCGTTCGACCGTGTGTGCTGTCCAAGCGCGGTGATGCATGCCACGCCTGACATTGCCGACCGTGTGTGTTGTCCAAGGAAGGTGATGTCATGCCACGCCCGACGTTGTCGACTATGTGTGCTGTCCAAGGGTGGTGATGTCATGCCACGCCCGACATCTTCCAACCGTTTGTGCAGTCCAAGGGAGGTGATGTCATGCCATGCCCGATGTCCTTCGACCGTATGTGCTGCCCAAGAGAATGATATCATGCCAAACCCGACGTCGTTCGACCGAGTGTGCTGTCCAAAGGCGGTGATGTCGTGCCACGCGCAACGTCGTTGGACTGTGTGTGTTGCCTAAAGGCAATGATGGAATGTTACGCCCGACATCGTTCGACCGTGCGTGCAGTCCAAGGGCATTAATGTAAAGACACACCCGACGTCGTTTGACCGTGTGTGCTGTCCAAAGGCGGTGATGGCATGTCACGCTTGACGTCGTCCGACCGTGTTTGCCGTCCAAGGGCTATTATGGCATGCCACACCCGATGTCGTTCGACCGTGTGTGCTGCCCAAAGCGATGATGGCATGCCATGCCAAACGTCGTTCGACCGTGTGTGTTGTCCAAAGGCGGTGATGTTATGCCACTCCCGACGTAGTGCGATCGTGTGTACTTTCCAAAGGCGGTGATTTCATGCAAAGCCCGACGTTGTCCGACCGTGTGTGCTGTTTAAGGGCTGTGATGGCATGCCACGCCCGACGTTCCCGTCCATCTGTGCTATCCAAGGGAGATGCTGTCATGGCACGCCCGACGTTGCCGACCGTGTGTGCTGTCTGAAAGGGTTATGTCATTCCAAGCCTGACGTCGTTCGATCATGCGTGCAGTCCAAGGGCGGTGATGTCATGCCACGCTCGACGTCATTCGACAGTGTGTGCTGTCCAAGGGCGGTGATAACATGCAACGCCCGACGCCGTACGACCGTGTGTGCAGTCCAAGGGAGGTGATGTCATGCCATGCTCGATGTCGTTCGACCGTGTGTGCTACCCAACGGCAATGATATCATGCCACACCTGACGTCGTTCGACCGAGTGTGTTGTCCAAAGGCGGTGATGACATGTCATGCCCGACGTCGCTCGACCGTGTGTGCTGTCCAAAGGCGATGATGTCGTGCCTCGCCCAACGTCGTTTGACCGTGTGTGCTTCCCAAAGGCGATGATGGAATGCCACGCCCGACGTCTTTTTACTGTGTGTGCTGTCCAAAGGCGGTGATGTCATGCCACACCCGACGTAGTCTGACCTTTGTGCTGCCCAAGGGCGGTGATGTCATTCCACACCCGACGTCGTCTGACCGTGTGTGCTGTCCAAGGGCGGTGATGTCATTCCACGCCCGACTTAGTCTGACCGTGTGTGCTGCCCAAAGGCGATGATGGCATGCCTCGCCTGACATCATTCGACCGTGTGTACTGTGAAAGGGCTGTGATGTCATACCACGCCCGACATCGTCCGACCATGTGTGCAGTCCAAGGGCGGTGATGTAAAGCTACAACCAACATCACTCAACTGTGTGTGCTGTCCACAGGCGGTGATGGCATTTCACGCCTGACATCGTCCAACCGTGTTTGCCGTCAAAGGGCTATGATGGCATGCCACGCCTGACGTCGTTCGACCGTGTGTGCTGCCTAATGGCGATGATGGCATGCCACGCCCAACGTCATTCGACCGTGTGTGCTGTCTGAAGACAGTGATGTTATGCCACGCGTGATGTAGTCCGACCGTGTGTGCTGTCTAAAGACGGTGATGTTATGCCACGCCTGATGTAGTCCGACCGTGGGTACTGTCTAAGGGCGGGGATGTCATGCCACGCTGAATGTCGTCTGACCCTGTCTGCTGTCCAACGGCGGTGATGTCATGCAACGCCTGACGTTGCCGACCGTGTGTGCTGTCGAAGGGCGATAATTTCATGCCACGCCTGACGTCGTACAACCTTGCGTGCAGTCCAAGGGCAATGATGTGATGCCACGCTGAACGTCATTCGACCGTGTGTGCTGTCCAAAGGCGGTGATGTTATGCCACGACTGACGTAGTCCGACCGTGTGTGCTTCCCAAGGGTGGTGATGTCATGCCACGCCCGACGTTATCCGACCGTATGTGCTGTCCAAGGGCGGTGATGTCATGCCACGCCCGACGTAATCCGACCGTGTGTGCTGCCCAAAGGCAATGATGGCATGCCACACCCGACGTCATTCGACCGTGTGTGCTGTCCAAGGGCGGTGATGTCATGCCACGCTCGATGTAGTTCGACCGTGTTTGCTGCCCAAGGGCGGTGATGTATTGCCACTTCCGACGTCAATGCCCGACGTTGCCGACCGTGTGTACTGTCCAAGGGCGGTGATGTCATGCCACACCCGACATTGCTGACTGTGTGTGTTCTCTCAGGGCGGTGATGACATGCCACGCCTGGCGTTGCCGACCGTGTGTGCTTTCCAACGGCGGTGATGTCATGCCATGCCCGACGCCATTCGACCGTGTGTGCTATCCAAGGGCAGTGATGTCATGCCACGCCCGACGTCGTCCGACCGTGCGAGCAGTCCAAGGGCGATGATGTCATGCCACGCCCGACTTCGTTTGACCGTGTGTGCTGTCCAAGGGCGGTGATGTCATGCCATGCCCGACGTTGTTTGACCATTTGTGCAGCCCAAAGGCGATGATGGCATGCCATGCCCGACATCATCCGACCGTGTGTGTTGTCCAAAGGCGGTGATGACATGTCAAGCCTGACGTCGTTCGACTGTGTATGTTGTCCAAGGGTAGTGATGGTATATCACCCCCGACGTTGTCGACCGTGTGTACTGTCTAAGGGCGATGATGTCATGCCATGCCCAACGTCGTTCGACCGTGTGTGCTGTCAAAAGGCGGTGATGTCATGCCATGCCCGACGTCATTTGACTATTTGTGTTGCCCAAAGACGATGATGGCATGCCACGCCCGATATCATCCGATCGTGCGTGCTGTCCAAGGCCCGACGTCGTTCGACCGTGTGTGCTGTCCAAGGGCGGTGATGTCATGCCACGCCCGACGCTATTTGACCGTTTGTGCCGCCCAAAGATGTTGATGGCATGCCACGCCCGACAGCGTCCGACCGTGCGTGTAGTCCAAGGGCCGTGTTTTCATGCCACGCCCGACGTCGTTCAACCATGTGTGCAGTCCAAGGGCGGTGATGCCATGCCACGCCCGACGTTGCCGACCATGTGTGTTGTCCAAGGGCAGTGATTTAATGCTACGCTCGACGTTGTCCTACTGTGCGTGCAGTCCAAGGGCAGTGATGTCAAGCCACACTCGAATGTCGTTCGACATTGTTTGCCATCCAAGGGCTATGATGGAATGCCACGCTCGACGTCGTTCGACTGTGTGTGCTGCTCAAAGGTGATGATGGCATGCCACGCCTGACGTCGTTCGACCGTGTGTGTTGTCTCAAGGCGGAGATGTCATGCTATGCCCGATGTAGTCTGACCGTGTGTGCTGCCCAGGGGAGGTCATGTCATGCCACTCCTGACGTCGTCCGACAGTTCGTACTGTCTAAGGGCGGTGATGTCATACCATGCCCGACGTTGCCAATCGTGTGAGCTGTGCAATGGCAGTGATGTCATGCCACGCTCGATGTTGCCGACCGTGTGTGCTGTCCAAGGGCGGTGATGTCATTCCATGCCCGACGTCATCCGACTGTGCGTTCAGTCCAAGGGCGGTGATGTCATGCCACGCATGACATCCTTCGACCGTGTGTGCTGTCCAAAGGCAGTGATGTCATGCCACGCCCGATGTTGCCGACCGTGTGTGCTGTCCAAGGGTAGTGATGTCAAGCCACGCCCCCCGTTGCCAACCGTGTGTGCTGTCAAAGGGCGGTGATGTAATTCCACGCCCGACATCGTCTGACCGTGCGTGCAGACTAAGGGAATGATGTCATGCCATGCCTGATGTCGTTCGACCGTGTGTGCTATCCAATTGCAGTGATGTCATGCCACGTCCGACGTCGTCCGATTGTTTGTACTGTCCAAGGGCGGTGATGTCATGCCACGCCCAACTTTGCCAACCGTGTGTGTTGTCCAAGGGCGGGGATGTCATTCCACGCCTGACGTCGTCTGATTGTGTGTGCTGTCCAAGAGCGGTGATGTCATGCCACGCCCGACGTTGCCGACCATGTGTGCAGTCCAAGAGTGGTGATTTCATGCCACGCCCAACGTTGTTCGAGCAAGTGTGTTTTTCAAGGGCGGTGATGGCATGCCACGCCTAACGTCGTCCGACCGTGCGTGCAGTGCAAGGGCGGTGATGGCATGTCATGCCCAACTTCGTTCAACTGTGTGTGCTATCCAAAGGCGGTGATGTCATGCCACGCCCAACGTCATTTGATCGTGTGTGCTGCCCAAAGGCGATGATGGAATGTCATGCCTGATGTCGTTCGACCTTGTGTGCTGTCCAAAGGCGGTGATTTCATGTCACGCCCGACATTGCCGACCGAGTGTGCTGTCCAAGGACGGTGATGTTATGCCACGCCCGACGTCGTCCGACCATGCGTGCATTCCAAGGGAGGTGATATCATGCCATGCCCGACGTCGTTCGATCGTGTGTTGCCCAACCGCGATGATGACATGCCACACCAAACATCGTTCGACCGAGTGTGCTGCCCAAAGGCGGTGATGGCATGTCACGCCCGACGTTGTTCGACCGTGCGTGCAGTCCAAGGGCGGTGATGTCATGCCACGCCCGATGTCGATCGATAGTGTGTGTTGTCCAAGGGAGGTGATGTCATGCCACGTCCGACCGTGTGTGTTGTCCAAGGGCGGTGATGGCATGCCACGCCTAATGTTGTCGACCTTGTGTGCTGTCCAAGGGCGGTGATGTCATTCCACGCCCGACGTTACCATCCGTGTGTGCAGTCCGAGGGCGGTGATGTGATGCCATGCCCGACGTCGTCTGACCATGCGTGTAGTCCAAGGACGGTGATGTCATGCCACGCCTGACGTCATTCGACCGTGTGTGCTGCCCAAGGGCGATGATGTCATGCCACGCCCTACGTCGTTTGACTGTGCGTGCTGTCCAAGGGTGATGATGTCATGCCACGCCTGACTTCGTTCGACCATGTGTGCTGCCCTACGGCGATGATGGCATGCCACACCTGACGTCGTTCGACGGAATGTGCTGTCAAAAGGCGGTGATGGCATGTCACGCCCGACGTTGTTCAACCGTGTGTGCTGTCCAAAGGCTGTGATGTTATTCCACGCCCAATGTCGTTAGACCGTGTGGGCTGCCCAAAGGCGATGATGGTATGCCACGCCCGACGTCGTTCGACCGTTTATGCTGTCCAAGGGTGGTTATGTCATTCCACGCCCGACGTCATCCGCTTGTGCGTGTAGTCCAAGGGCGATGATGTCATGCCATGTCCAACGTCGTTCGACTGTGTGTGCTATCCAAAGGCGTTGATGTCATTCCACGCCCGACGTTGTCCGACTGTGTGTGTTGTCCAAGGGCGGTGAAGTCATGCCACACTCGACGTTGCCGACCGTGTGTGCTGTCCCAGGGCGGGGATGTCTTGCCACGCCCGACGTCGTCCGACTGTGTGTGTTGTCCAAGAGCGGTGATGTCATGCCACGCCCGACGTTGCCGACCGTGTGTGCGATCGAAGGGCGGTGATGTCATGCCACGCCTGATGTCGTCCGACTGTGCGTGAGGTCCAAGGGCATCGATGTCATGCCACGCCTGACGTTGTTCGACCGAGTGTGTTTTTCAAGGGCGGTGATGGAATGCCACGCTTGACGTCATCTAATCGTGCGTGCAGTGCAAGGGCGGTGATGGCATGTCATGCCCAACTTCGTTCGATCGTGTGTGCTGTCCAAAGTCGGTGATGTCATGCCACGCCCAACGTTGTTTGACCGTGTGTGCTGCCCAAAGGCGATGATGGAATGCCATGCCCGATGTCATTCGACCGTGTGTGCTGTCCAAAGGCGGTGATTTCATGCCACGCCCGACGTTGCCGACCGAGTGTGCTGTCCAAGGGCGGTGATGTTATGCCACGCCCGACGTCGTCCGACCATGCGTGCATTCCAAGGGAGGTGATATCATGCCACGCCCGCTATCGTTCGATCGTGTGTGATGCCCAACCGCAATGGTGACATGCCACACCAAACGTCGTTTGACCGAGTGTGCTGTCCAAAGGCAGTGATGGCATGTCACGCCCGACGTTGTTCGACCGTGCGTGCAGTCCAAGGGGGTGATGTCATGCCACGCCCGACGTCGATCGACCGTGTGTGCTGTCCAAGAGAGGTGATGTCATGCCACGTCTGACGTTGTCCGACCGTGTGTGCTGTCCAAGGGCGGTGATGGCATGCCACGCCTAACGTTGTCGACCTTGTGTGCTGTCCAAGGGCGGTGATGTCATGCCACTCCGGACATTACCGTCCATGTGTGCTGTCCGAGGGCGGTGATGACATGCCACGCCCGAGGTCCTTCGACTGTGCGTGTAGTCCAAGGACGGCGATGTCATGCCACGCCTGACGTCGTTCAACCGTGTGTGCTGTCCATGGGCGGTGATGTCATGCCACGCCCGACGTTGCCGACCGTGTGTGCTGTCCAAGGGCGGTGATGTCATGCCATGCCCGACGCTCCCGACCGTGTGTGCTGTCGAGCGACGGTGATGTCATGCCACGCTCGACGTCGTTTAATCGTGTGTGCAGTCCAAAGGCGGTGATGTCAAGCAAAACCCGACGTCGTTGGACTGTGTGTGCTTTCCAAAGGCGGTGATGGCATGTCACGCCCGACGTCGTTCGATCGTGTTTGCCGTCCTTGGGCTATGATGTCATGCCACCCCCGACGTCGTTCGACTGTGTGTGCTGCCCAAAGGCGATGATGGCATGCCACGCCTAACATTGTTGACAGTGTGTGGTGTCCAAAGGCGGTGATGTCATGCCATGCCCAACGTAGTCCGCCGTGTGTGTTGTCGAAAGGCGGTGATGGCACGTCACGCCCAACGTCATTCGACCGTGTGTGCTATCCAAAGGCGGTGATTTCATGCCACGCCCGACGTAGTCCGACCGTGTGTGCAGTCCAAGGGCGGTGATGTCATGCCACACCCGACGTTGCCGACCGTGTGTGCTGATGTCATGCCACGCCCGACGTCGTCCAACCGTGCGTGCAGTCCAAAGGCGGTGATTTCAATCCAAGCCCAACGTTGTTTGAACGTGTGTGCTTTCCAAAGGCGGTATTGGCATGTCACGCCCGACGTCGTTCGACTTTGTGTGCTGCCTTAAGGTTTTGATGGCATGCCACGCCCAACGTCGTACGACCGTGTGTGTTGTCCAAAGGCATTGATGTCATGCCACGCCCCACATACTCTGAACGTGTGTGCTGTCCAAAGGCGGTGATGGCATGTCACGCCCGACGTCGTTTGATCGTGTGTGATGCCTAACGGCGATTATGGCATGCCACGCCCGACATCGTTCGACAGTGTGTGCTGTCCAAGGGCGGTGATTTCATGCCACGGCTGACGTCGTCCCACTGTATGTGCCAACCAAGGGCGGTGATGGCTTACCACGCCTGACGTTGCCGACCTTGTGTGTTATCCAAGGGCGGTGATGTTATGCCACGCCCTAAGTTGCCGACTGTGTGTGCTGTCCAAGGGCGGTGATGTCATGCCACGCCCGATGTCGTCGCACCGTGTGTGCAGTCCAAGGGCGGTGACGTCTTGTCACGCCCGACATCGTTCACCGTGTGTGCTATCCAAGGGCGGTGATATCATTCCACGCCTGACGTTGCCGACCGTTTGTGCTGTCCAAGTGGGTGATGTCATGCCACGCCCGACGTCGTCCGACCGTGCGTGCAGTCCAAGGGCGGTGATGTCATGCCACGCCTGACGTCATTCGACCATGTGTGCTGTCCAAGGGCGGTGATAACAAGCCACGCCCGACGTCGTCAGACCGTGTGTGTAGTCCAAGGGAGGTGATGTCATACCACGCATGACGTCGTCCGACCATGTGTGCTGTCTAAGGGTGGTGCTGGCATGCCACGCCTGACGACGTCCGACTGTGCGTGCAGTCCAAGGGCGGTGATGTCATGCCACACCCGACGTCATTCGACCGTGTGTGCTGTCAAAGGGCGGTGTTAACATGCCACGCCTGACGTCGTTTGACCGTGTGTGCAGTCCAAGGGAGATGATGTCATGCCACGCCCGATGTGTTCGACCGTGTGTGCTGCCCAACGGTGATGATATCATGCCACACCCAATGTCGTTCGACCGAGTGTGCTGTCCAACGGCGGTGATGACATGTCACGCCCGATGTCGTTCGACCGTGTGTGCTGTACAAAGGCGGTGATGTCGTGCCCCGCCCAACGTCGTTTGACCGTGTGTGCTGCCTAAAGGCATGATGGAATGCCACGCCCGACGTCCTTCCACCGTGTGTGCTGTCCAAAGGCGGTGATGTCATGCCACGCCTGACGTAGTCTGACCGTGTGTGCTGCCCAAGGGCGGTGATGTCATGCCATGCCCGGTGTTGTCTGACCGTATGTGCTGTCCAATGGCGGTGATGTCATGCCTTGCCCGATGTAGTCGGACCGTGTGTGCTGCAAAAAGGCAATGATGGCATGCCACGCCCGACGTTATTCGACCGTGTGTGCTGTCCAAGGGCGGTGATGTCATGCCACGCCTGACATTGCCGACCGTGTTTGCTGTCCAAGGGCGGTGATGACATGCCTCGCCCAACGTTGCCAACCGTGTGTGCTGTCCAACGGCGGTGATGTCATGCCACACCCGACGTCGTCCAACCGTGCGTGCAGTCCAAGGAGGGTGATGTCCTGCCACGCCCGATGTCGTTGGACTGTGTGTGCTTTCCAAAGGGGGTGATGTCATGCCATGCCCGACGTCGTACGACCGTATGTGCTATCCAAAGGCGGTAATGTCATGCAACGCCCGACGTCGTCCGACTGTGTGTACCGTCCTAGGGCGGTGATGTCATGCCACGCCCAACGTTGCTGACAGTGTGTGTTGTCCAAGGGCGGGGATGTCATGCCACGCCCGACGTCGTTCGACTCTGTGTGTTGTCCAAGAGCGGTGATGTCATGCCACGCCCGACGTTGTCGACCATGTGTGCGGTCCAAGGTTGGTGATGACATGCCACGCTCAACGTCGTTCGACCGAGTGTGTTTTTCAAGGGCGGTGATTGCATGCCACGCCTGACGTCATACGACCGTGTGTGCTGCCCAAAGGCGATGATGGAATGCCATGCTCGATGTCGTTCGACCGTGTGTGCTGTCCAAAGGCGGTGATTTCATGCCACGCCCGACGTTGCGGACCAAGTGTGCTGTCCTAGGGCGTTGATATTATGCCATGCTCGACGTTGTCCGACCATGCGTGCATTCCAAGGGAGGTGATATCATGCCACGCCAGACGTCGTTCGATCGTGTGTGCTGCCCAACCGCAATGATGACATGCCACACCAAACATCGTTCGACCGATTGTGCTGCCCAAAGGCGGTGATGGCAGTCACGCCCGACGTCGTTAAACCGTGCGTGCAGTCCAAGGGCTTTGATGTCATGCCACGCCCGGCGTCGATCGACCGTGTGTGCTGTCCAAGGGAGCTGATGTCATGCCACGTCCGACGTCGTCCGACCGCGTGTGTTGTCCAAGGGCGGTGATAGCATGCCACGCCTAACGTTGTCGACCTTGTGTGCTGTCCAAGGGCGGTGATTTCATACCACGCCTGACGATACCGTCCGTGTGTGCTGTCCGAGGGCGGTGATGTCATGCCACGCCCGACGTCATCTGACCGTACGTGTAGTCCAAGGACGGTGATGTCATGCCACGCCCTACGTCGTTTGACCGTGTGTGCTGTCCAAGGGCGGTGATGTCATGACACGCACTACGTCGTCTGACTGTGCGTGCAGTCCAAGGGTGGTGATGTCATGCCACGCCTGACATCATTCGACCATGTGTGCTGCCTAACGGCGATGATGGCATGCCACACCTGACGTCGTTCAATGGATTGTGCTGTCAAAAGGCGGTGATGGCATGTTACGCCCAACGTTGTTCGACCATGAGTGCTGCCCAAAGGTGGTGATGTTATTCCACGCCCAACATCGTTCAACCGTGAGTGCTGCCCAAAGGCGATGATGGCATGCCACGCCCGACGTTGTTCGACCGTGTGCGCTGTCCAAGAGCAATGATGTCATGCCACGCCCGACGTAGTCCGACCATGGGTGCTGCCCAAAGGCAATGATGTCATGCCACGCCCGACGTTCCCGACCGTGTGTGTTGTCCAAGGGAAGTGATGTCATGCCACGCCCGACGTATCCACCCGTGTGTGCTGTCCAAGGGCGGTAATGTCATTCAACGCCCAACGTCGTCCGACCGTGCGTGCTGTCCAAGGGCGGTGATGTCATGCCATGCCCGATGTCGTTCGAACGTGTTTGCTATCCAAAGGCGGTGATGTCATGCCACGCCCGACGTCGTCTGACTGTGTGTGTTGTCCAAGGGCGGTGATGTCATGCCACGCTCGATGTTGCTGACCGTGTGTGCTGTCCAAGGGCGGGGATGTCATGCCACGCCCGACTTCGTCCGAATGTGTGTGCTGTCCAAGAGCAATGATGTCATGCCACGCCCAACGTTACCGACCATGTGTGCGGTCCAAGGGCGGTGATGTCATGCCACACCTGATGTCGTCCGACTGTGAGTGCGGTCCAAGGACGGTGATGTCATGCCACACCCGACGTCGTTCGACCGAGTGTGTTTTTCAAAAGCGGTGATGGCATGCCACGCCTGACGTCGTTTGACCGTGCGTGCAGTGCAAGGGCGGTGATGGCATGTCATGCCCAACTTCGTTCGACCGTGTGTGTTGTCCAAAGGCGGTGATGTCATGCCACGCCCAACATCGTTTGACCGTGTGTGCTGCCCAAAGGCGATGATGGAATGCCATGCCCGATGTCATTCGACCGTGTGTGCTGTCCAAAGGCGGTGATGTTATGCCACGCCCGACGTCGTCCGACCATGCGTGCATTCCAAGGGAGGTGATATCATGCCACGCCTGACGTCGTTCGATCGTGTGTGCTATCCAAAGGCGGTGATGTCATGCAACACCCGACGTCATCCGACTGTGTGTACTATCGTAGGGCGGTGATGTCATGCCTCGCCCGACGTTACCGACCGTGTGTGCTGTCCAAGGGCGGCGATGTCATGCAATGCCCGACGTTGCCAACTGTGTGTGCTGTCCAAGGGCGGTGATGTCATTCGACATTCGATGTTGTCCGACCATGCATGCAGTCCAAGGGCGGTGATGTCATGCCATGCCCGACGTCGTTCGACTGTGTGTGCTATCCAAAGGCGGTGATGTCATGCAACGCCCGACGTCGTCCGACTGTGGGTACTGTCGTAGGGCGGTGATGTCTTGCCACGCCCGATGTTGACGACCGTGTGTGTTGTCCAAGGGCGGGGATGTCATGCTACGCCCAACGTCGTCCGATTGTGTGTGTTGTCCAAGAGCGGTGATGTCATGCAACGCCCGACGTTGCCGACCATGTGTGCGGTCCAAGGGAGGAGATGGCATTCCATGCCTGACGTCGTCCGACCATGTGTGCTGCCCAAAGGCGATGATAGAATGCCATGCCCGATGTCGTTCGACAGTGTGTGCTGTCCAAAGGCGGTGATTTCATGCCACGCCCGACGTTGCCGATCGAGTGTGCTGTCCTAGGGCGTTGATGTTATGCCACGCCCGACGTCGTCCGACCATGCGTGCATTCCAAGGGAGGTGATATCATGCCACGCCCGACGTTGTTCGATCGTGTGTGCTGCCCAACCGCGATGATGACATGCCACACCAAACGTCGTTCGACCGAGTGTGCTGCCCAATGGCGTTGATGGCATGTCACGCCTGACGTCGTTAAACCGTGCGTGCAGTCCAAGGGTGGTGATGTCATGCAACGCCCAACGTCGATCGACCGTGAGTGCTTTCCAAGGGAGGTGATGTCATGCCACGTCCGACCGTGTGTGTTGTTCAAGGGCGGTGATGGCATGCCACACCTAACGTTGTCGACCTTGTGTGCTGTCCAAGGGCGGTTATGTCATGCCACGCCCGACGTTCCAGTCCGTGTGTTCTTTCCAAGGGCGGTAATGTCATGCCACGCCCAACGTCGTCCGACCGTGCGTGTAGTCCAAGGACGTGATGTCATGCCACACCCTACGTCATTCGACCGTGTGTGCTGTCCAAGGGCGGTGATGTCATGCCACGCCCTACGTTGTCTGACCGTGCGTGCAGTCCAAGGGTGGTGATGTCATGCCACGCCTGACATCGTTCGACCATGTGTGCTACCCAACGACGATGATGGAATGCCGCACCTGACGTAATTCGACGGAATGTGCTGTCAAAAGGCGGTGATGGCTTGTCACGCCCGACGTTGTTTTACCGTGTGTGCTGTCCAAAGGCGGTGATGTTATTCCATGCCCAACATCGTTCGACCGTGAGTGATGCCCAAAGGCGATGATGTCATGCCACGCCCGACGTAGTCCGACCATGTGTGCTGCCCAAAGGCGGTGATGTCATGCCATGCCCGACGTTGCCGACTGTGTGTGCTGTGCAAGGGCGGTGATGTCATGCCACGCCCGACGTCCTCCAACCGTGCGTGTAGTCCAAGGGAGGTGATTTCAATCCACGCCAGACGTTGTTTGAACGTGTGTGCTTTACAAAGACGGTGATGCCATGTCATGCCCGACGTCGTTCGACCGTGTGTGCTGCCTTAAGGCAATAAAGGCCAGCCACGCCCGACGTCGTTCGATCCTCTGTGCTGCCCAAGGGCGGTGATGTTATGCCACTCCCGACGTCGTCCGACCGTGTGTACTGTCCAAGGGCGGTGATGTCGTGCCACGCCTGATGTCGTTCGACTGTGTGTGCTGTCCAAGGGCAGTGATGTCATGCAACTCTCGACGTCGTCATACCGTGCGTGCAATCCAAGGGTGGTGATGTCATGTCATGCCCGACGTCGTCCGACCGTGTATGCTGCCCAAAGGCAATGATGGCATGCCACGCCTGACGTCATTCGACCGTGTGTGTTGTCCAAGGGCGGTGATGTCATGCCAGTTCCGACGTAGTTTGACCATGTGTGCTGCCCAAGGGCGGTGATGTAATGCCACTCCCGATGTCCATGCCCGACGTTGCTGACTGTGTGTACTGTCCAAAGGCGGTGATGTCATGCCACGCCTGACATTGCCGACCGTGTTTGCTGTCCAAGGGCGGTGATGACATGCCACTCCCGACGTTGCCAACCGTGTGTGCTGTCCAACGACGGTGATTTCATGCCACGCCCGACGTCGTCCAACAGTGCGTGCAGTCCAAGGAGGGTGATGTCATGCCACGCCCGATGTCGTTGGACTGTGTGTGCTTTCCAAAGGCGGTGATGGCATGTCACGCCCGACATCGTTCAATCATGTTTGCCGTCCATGGGCTATGATGTCATGCCACGCCCGACGTCGTTCGACCGTGTGTGCTTCCCAAAGGCAATGATGTCATGCCACGCCCGACGTAGTTCGACCGTGTGTGCTGCCCAAAGGCGATGATGGCATGCCACGCTCGACGTTGTTCAACCGTGTGTGGGGTCAAAAGGCAGTGATGTCATTCCATGCCCGACATAGTCCGACCGTGTGTGTTTTCCAAATGTGGTGATGGCACGTCACGCCCGACGTCGTTCGACTGTGTGTGTTGTCCAAAGGCGGTGATGTCATGTCACGCCCGACTTCGTTCGACCGTGTGTGCTATCCAAAGGCGGTGATGTCATGCCACGCCTGAAGTAGTCCGACCGTGTGTGCTGTCCAAAGACGGTGATGTCATGCCACGCCTGACATCATTCGATCGTGTGTGCTGTCCAAGGGCGTTGAAAACAAGCCACGCCCGACGTCGTCTGACCGTGTGTGCTGTCTAACGGTGGTGATGGCATGCCACGCCCTACGTAGTCCGACCGTGCGTGTAGTACAAAGGCAGTGATGTCATGCCACGCCCGATGTCATTCGACCGTGTGTGCTGTCCAAGGGCGGTGATAACATGCCACGCCTGACGTCGTCCGACTGTGTGTGCAGTCCAAGGGAGGTGATGTCATGCCACGCCCGATGTCGTTCGACCGTGTATGCTGCCCAACAGCGATGATATCATGCCACACCCAATGTCATTCGACCGAGTGTGCCGTCCAAAGGTGGTGATGACATGTCAAGCCCGATGTCATTCGACCCTGTGTGTTGTCCAAAGGCGGTGATGTCTTGCCCCGCCGAACGTCGTTTGACCGTGTGTGCTGCCCAAAGGCATGATGGAATGCCACGCCCGACGTCATTCGATCGTGTGTGCTATCCAAAGGCGGTGATGTCATGTCACGCTTGACGTAGTCCGACCGTGTGTACTGCCCAAGTGCGGTGATGTCATGCCACGCCCGCCATTGTCTGACCGTATGTGCTGTCCAATGGCGGTGATGTCATGCCTTGCCCGATGTAGTCGGAACGTGTGTGCTGCAAAAAGGCAATGATGGCATGCCACGCCCGACGTTATTCGACCGTGTGTGCTGTCCAAGGGCGGTGATGTCATGCCACGCCTGACATTGCCGACCGTGTTTGCTGTCCAAGGGCGGTGATGACATGCCTCGCCCAACGTTGCCAACCGTGTGTGCTGTCCAACGGCGGTGATGTCATGCCACACCCGACGTCGTCCAACCGTGCGTGCAGTCCAAGGAGGGTGATGTCATGCCACGCCCGATGTCGTTGGACTGTGTGTGCTTTCCAAAGGGGGTGATGTCATGCCATGCCCGACGTCGTACGACCGTATGTGCTATCCAAAGGCGGTAATGTCATGCAACGCCCGACGTCGTCCGACTGTGTGTACCGTCCTAGGGCGGTGATGTCATGCCACGCCCAACGTTGCTGACAGTGTGTGTTGTCCAAGGGCGGGGATGTCATGCCACGCCCGACGTCGTTCGACTCTGTGTGTTGTCCAAGAGCGGTGATGTCATGCCACGCCCGACGTTGTCGACCATGTGTGCGGTCCAAGGTTGGTGATGACATGCCACGCTCAACGTCGTTCGACCGAGTGTGTTTTTCAAGGGCGGTGATTGCATGCCACGCCTGACGTCATACGACCGTGTGTGCTGCCCAAAGGCGATGATGGAATGCCATGCTCGATGTCGTTCGACCGTGTGTGCTGTCCAAAGGCGGTGATTTCATGCCACGCCCGACGTTGCGGACCAAGTGTGCTGTCCTAGGGCGTTGATATTATGCCATGCTCGACGTTGTCCGACCATGCGTGCATTCCAAGGGAGGTGATATCATGCCACGCCAGACGTCGTTCGATCGTGTGTGCTGCCCAACCGCAATGATGACATGCCACACCAAACATCGTTCGACCGATTGTGCTGCCCAAAGGCGGTGATGGCAGTCACGCCCGACGTCGTTAAACCGTGCGTGCAGTCCAAGGGCTTTGATGTCATGCCACGCCCGGCGTCGATCGACCGTGTGTGCTGTCCAAGGGAGCTGATGTCATGCCACGTCCGACGTCGTCCGACCGCGTGTGTTGTCCAAGGGCGGTGATAGCATGCCACGCCTAACGTTGTCGACCTTGTGTGCTGTCCAAGGGCGGTGATTTCATACCACGCCTGACGATACCGTCCGTGTGTGCTGTCCGAGGGCGGTGATGTCATGCCACGCCCGACGTCATCTGACCGTACGTGTAGTCCAAGGACGGTGATGTCATGCCACGCCCTACGTCGTTTGACCGTGTGTGCTGTCCAAGGGCGGTGATGTCATGACACGCACTACGTCGTCTGACTGTGCGTGCAGTCCAAGGGTGGTGATGTCATGCCACGCCTGACATCATTCGACCATGTGTGCTGCCTAACGGCGATGATGGCATGCCACACCTGACGTCGTTCAATGGATTGTGCTGTCAAAAGGCGGTGATGGCATGTTACGCCCAACGTTGTTCGACCATGAGTGCTGCCCAAAGGTGGTGATGTTATTCCACGCCCAACATCGTTCAACCGTGAGTGCTGCCCAAAGGCGATGATGGCATGCCACGCCCGACGTTGTTCGACCGTGTGCGCTGTCCAAGAGCAATGATGTCATGCCACGCCCGACGTAGTCCGACCATGGGTGCTGCCCAAAGGCAATGATGTCATGCCACGCCCGACGTTCCCGACCGTGTGTGTTGTCCAAGGGAAGTGATGTCATGCCACGCCCGACGTATCCACCCGTGTGTGCTGTCCAAGGGCGGTAATGTCATTCAACGCCCAACGTCGTCCGACCGTGCGTGCTGTCCAAGGGCGGTGATGTCATGCCATGCCCGATGTCGTTCGAACGTGTTTGCTATCCAAAGGCGGTGATGTCATGCCACGCCCGACGTCGTCTGACTGTGTGTGTTGTCCAAGGGCGGTGATGTCATGCCACGCTCGATGTTGCTGACCGTGTGTGCTGTCCAAGGGCGGGGATGTCATGCCACGCCCGACTTCGTCCGAATGTGTGTGCTGTCCAAGAGCAATGATGTCATGCCACGCCCAACGTTACCGACCATGTGTGCGGTCCAAGGGCGGTGATGTCATGCCACACCTGATGTCGTCCGACTGTGAGTGCGGTCCAAGGACGGTGATGTCATGCCACACCCGACGTCGTTCGACCGAGTGTGTTTTTCAAAAGCGGTGATGGCATGCCACGCCTGACGTCGTTTGACCGTGCGTGCAGTGCAAGGGCGGTGATGGCATGTCATGCCCAACTTCGTTCGACCGTGTGTGTTGTCCAAAGGCGGTGATGTCATGCCACGCCCAACATCGTTTGACCGTGTGTGCTGCCCAAAGGCGATGATGGAATGCCATGCCCGATGTCATTCGACCGTGTGTGCTGTCCAAAGGCGGTGATGTTATGCCACGCCCGACGTCGTCCGACCATGCGTGCATTCCAAGGGAGGTGATATCATGCCACGCCTGACGTCGTTCGATCGTGTGTGCTATCCAAAGGCGGTGATGTCATGCAACACCCGACGTCATCCGACTGTGTGTACTATCGTAGGGCGGTGATGTCATGCCTCGCCCGACGTTACCGACCGTGTGTGCTGTCCAAGGGCGGCGATGTCATGCAATGCCCGACGTTGCCAACTGTGTGTGCTGTCCAAGGGCGGTGATGTCATTCGACATTCGATGTTGTCCGACCATGCATGCAGTCCAAGGGCGGTGATGTCATGCCATGCCCGACGTCGTTCGACTGTGTGTGCTATCCAAAGGCGGTGATGTCATGCAACGCCCGACGTCGTCCGACTGTGGGTACTGTCGTAGGGCGGTGATGTCTTGCCACGCCCGATGTTGACGACCGTGTGTGTTGTCCAAGGGCGGGGATGTCATGCTACGCCCAACGTCGTCCGATTGTGTGTGTTGTCCAAGAGCGGTGATGTCATGCAACGCCCGACGTTGCCGACCATGTGTGCGGTCCAAGGGAGGAGATGGCATTCCATGCCTGACGTCGTCCGACCATGTGTGCTGCCCAAAGGCGATGATAGAATGCCATGCCCGATGTCGTTCGACAGTGTGTGCTGTCCAAAGGCGGTGATTTCATGCCACGCCCGACGTTGCCGATCGAGTGTGCTGTCCTAGGGCGTTGATGTTATGCCACGCCCGACGTCGTCCGACCATGCGTGCATTCCAAGGGAGGTGATATCATGCCACGCCCGACGTTGTTCGATCGTGTGTGCTGCCCAACCGCGATGATGACATGCCACACCAAACGTCGTTCGACCGAGTGTGCTGCCCAATGGCGTTGATGGCATGTCACGCCTGACGTCGTTAAACCGTGCGTGCAGTCCAAGGGTGGTGATGTCATGCAACGCCCAACGTCGATCGACCGTGAGTGCTTTCCAAGGGAGGTGATGTCATGCCACGTCCGACCGTGTGTGTTGTTCAAGGGCGGTGATGGCATGCCACACCTAACGTTGTCGACCTTGTGTGCTGTCCAAGGGCGGTTATGTCATGCCACGCCCGACGTTCCAGTCCGTGTGTTCTTTCCAAGGGCGGTAATGTCATGCCACGCCCAACGTCGTCCGACCGTGCGTGTAGTCCAAGGACGTGATGTCATGCCACACCCTACGTCATTCGACCGTGTGTGCTGTCCAAGGGCGGTGATGTCATGCCACGCCCTACGTTGTCTGACCGTGCGTGCAGTCCAAGGGTGGTGATGTCATGCCACGCCTGACATCGTTCGACCATGTGTGCTACCCAACGACGATGATGGAATGCCGCACCTGACGTAATTCGACGGAATGTGCTGTCAAAAGGCGGTGATGGCTTGTCACGCCCGACGTTGTTTTACCGTGTGTGCTGTCCAAAGGCGGTGATGTTATTCCATGCCCAACATCGTTCGACCGTGAGTGATGCCCAAAGGCGATGATGTCATGCCACGCCCGACGTAGTCCGACCATGTGTGCTGCCCAAAGGCGGTGATGTCATGCCATGCCCGACGTTGCCGACTGTGTGTGCTGTGCAAGGGCGGTGATGTCATGCCACGCCCGACGTCCTCCAACCGTGCGTGTAGTCCAAGGGAGGTGATTTCAATCCACGCCAGACGTTGTTTGAACGTGTGTGCTTTACAAAGACGGTGATGCCATGTCATGCCCGACGTCGTTCGACCGTGTGTGCTGCCTTAAGGCAATAAAGGCCAGCCACGCCCGACGTCGTTCGATCCTCTGTGCTGCCCAAGGGCGGTGATGTTATGCCACTCCCGACGTCGTCCGACCGTGTGTACTGTCCAAGGGCGGTGATGTCGTGCCACGCCTGATGTCGTTCGACTGTGTGTGCTGTCCAAGGGCAGTGATGTCATGCAACTCTCGACGTCGTCATACCGTGCGTGCAATCCAAGGGTGGTGATGTCATGTCATGCCCGACGTCGTCCGACCGTGTATGCTGCCCAAAGGCAATGATGGCATGCCACGCCTGACGTCATTCGACCGTGTGTGTTGTCCAAGGGCGGTGATGTCATGCCAGTTCCGACGTAGTTTGACCATGTGTGCTGCCCAAGGGCGGTGATGTAATGCCACTCCCGATGTCCATGCCCGACGTTGCTGACTGTGTGTACTGTCCAAAGGCGGTGATGTCATGCCACGCCTGACATTGCCGACCGTGTTTGCTGTCCAAGGGCGGTGATGACATGCCACTCCCGACGTTGCCAACCGTGTGTGCTGTCCAACGACGGTGATTTCATGCCACGCCCGACGTCGTCCAACAGTGCGTGCAGTCCAAGGAGGGTGATGTCATGCCACGCCCGATGTCGTTGGACTGTGTGTGCTTTCCAAAGGCGGTGATGGCATGTCACGCCCGACGTCGTTCAATCATGTTTGCCGTCCATGGGCTATGATGTCATGCCACGCCCGACGTCGTTCGACCGTGTGTGCTTCCCAAAGGCAATGATGTCATGCCACGCCCGACGTAGTTCGACCGTGTGTGCTGCCCAAAGGCGATGATGGCATGCCACGCTCGACGTTGTTCAACCGTGTGTGGGGTCAAAAGGCAGTGATGTCATTCCATGCCCGACATAGTCCGACCGTGTGTGTTTTCCAAATGTGGTGATGGCACGTCACGCCCGACGTCGTTCGACTGTGTGTGTTGTCCAAAGGCGGTGATGTCATGTCACGCCCGACTTCGTTCGACCGTGTGTGCTATCCAAAGGCGGTGATGTCATGCCACGCCTGAAGTAGTCCGACCGTGTGTGCTGTCCAAAGACGGTGATGTCATGCCACGCCTGACATCATTCGATCGTGTGTGCTGTCCAAGGGCGTTGAAAACAAGCCACGCCCGACGTCGTCTGACCGTGTGTGCTGTCTAACGGTGGTGATGGCATGCCACGCCCTACGTAGTCCGACCGTGCGTGTAGTACAAAGGCAGTGATGTCATGCCACGCCCGATGTCATTCGACCGTGTGTGCTGTCCAAGGGCGGTGATAACATGCCACGCCTGACGTCGTCCGACTGTGTGTGCAGTCCAAGGGAGGTGATGTCATGCCACGCCCGATGTCGTTCGACCGTGTATGCTGCCCAACAGCGATGATATCATGCCACACCCAATGTCATTCGACCGAGTGTGCCGTCCAAAGGTGGTGATGACATGTCAAGCCCGATGTCATTCGACCCTGTGTGTTGTCCAAAGGCGGTGATGTCTTGCCCCGCCGAACGTCGTTTGACCGTGTGTGCTGCCCAAAGGCATGATGGAATGCCACGCCCGACGTCATTCGATCGTGTGTGCTATCCAAAGGCGGTGATGTCATGTCACGCTTGACGTAGTCCGACCGTGTGTACTGCCCAAGTGCGGTGATGTCATGCCACGCCCGCCATTGTCTGACCGTATGTGCTGTCCAATGGCGGTGATGTCATGCCTTGCCCGATGTAGTCGGAACGTGTGTGCTGCAAAAAGGCAATGATGGCATGCCACGCCCGACGTTATTCG
Source organism: Solanum lycopersicum (assembly GCF_036512215.1). Lineage (NCBI taxonomy): Eukaryota > Viridiplantae > Streptophyta > Magnoliopsida > Solanales > Solanaceae > Solanum > Solanum lycopersicum. Next base: position 11,075,348 of record NC_090807.1, read on the forward strand.
ACCGTGTGTGCTGTCCAAGGGCGGTGATGTCATGCCACGCCTGACATTGCCGACCGTGTTTGCTGTCCAAGGGCGGTGATGACATGCCTCGCCCAACGTTGCCAACCGTGTGTGCTGTCCAACGGCGGTGATGTCATGCCACACCCGACGTCGTCCAACCGTGCGTGCAGTCCAAGGAGGGTGATGTCATGCCACGCCCGATGTCGTTGGACTGTGTGTGCTTTCCAAAGGGGGTGATGTCATGCCATGCCCGACGTCGTACGACCGTATGTGCTATCCAAAGGCGGTAATGTCATGCAACGCCCGACGTCGTCCGACTGTGTGTACCGTCCTAGGGCGGTGATGTCATGCCACGCCCAACGTTGCTGACAGTGTGTGTTGTCCAAGGGCGGGGATGTCATGCCACGCCCGACGTCGTTCGACTCTGTGTGTTGTCCAAGAGCGGTGATGTCATGCCACGCCCGACGTTGTCGACCATGTGTGCGGTCCAAGGTTGGTGATGTCATGCCACGCTCAACGTCGTTCGACCGAGTGTGTTTTTCAAGGGCGGTGATTGCATGCCACGCCTGACGTCATACGACCGTGTGTGCTGCCCAAAGGCGATGATGGAATGCCATGCTCGATGTCGTTCGACCGTGTGTGCTGTCCAAAGGCGGTGATTTCATGCCACGCCCGACGTTGCGGACCGAGTGTGCTGTCCTAGGGCGTTGATATTATGCCATGCCCGACGTTGTCCGACCATGCGTGCATTCCAAGGGAGGTGATATCATGCCACGCCAGACGTCGTTCGATCGTGTGTGCTGCCCAACCGCAATGATGACATGCCACACCAAACATCGTTCGACCGATTGTGCTGCCCAAAGGCGGTGATGGCAGTCACGCCCGACGTCGTTAAACCGTGCGTGCAGTCCAAGGGCTTTGATGTCATGCCACGCCCGGCGTCGATCGACCGTGTGTGCTGTCCAAGGGAGGTGATGTCATGCCACGTCCGACGTCGTCCGACCGCGTGTGTTGTCCAAGGGCGGTGATAACATGCCACGCCTAACGTTGTCGACCTTGTGTGCTGTCCAAGGGCGGTGATTTCATACCACGCCTGACGATACCGTCCGTGTGTGCTGTCCGAGGGCGGTGATGTCATGCCACGCCCGACGTCATCTGACCGTACGTGTAGTCCAAGGACGGTGATGTCATGCCACGCCCTACGTCGTTTGACCGTGTGTGCTGTCCAAGGGCGGTGATGTCATGACACGCACTACGTCGTCTGACTGTGCGTGCAGTCCAAGGGTGGTGATGTCATGCCACGCCTGACATCATTCGACCATGTGTGCTGCCTAACGGCGATGATGGCATGCCACACCTGACGTCGTTCAATGGATTGTGCTGTCAAAAGGCGGTGATGGCATGTCACGCCCAACGTTGTTCGACCATGAGTGCTGCCCAAAGGTGGTGATGTTATTCCACGCCCAACATCGTTCGACCGTGAGTGCTGCCCAAAGGCGATGATGGCATGCCACGCCCGACGTTGTTCGACCGTGTGCGCTGTCCAAGAGCAATGATGTCATGCCACGCCCGACGTAGTCCGACCATGGGTGCTGCCCAAAGGCGGTGATGTCATGCCACGCCCGACGTTCCCGACCGTGTGTGTTGTCCAAGGGAAGTGATGTCATGCCACGCCCGACGTATCCAACCGTGTGTGCTGTCCAAGGGCGGTAATGTCATTCAACGCCCAACGTCGTCCGACCGTGCGTGCTGTCCAAGGGCGGTGATGTCATGCCATGCCCGATGTCGTTCGAACGTGTTTGCTATCCAAAGGCGGTGATGTCATGCCACGCCCGACGTCGTCTGACTGTGTGTGTTGTCCAAGGGCGGTGATGTCATGCCACGCTCGATGTTGCTGACCGTGTGTGCTGTCCAAGGGCGGGGATGTCATGCCACGCCCGACTTCGTCCGAATGTGTGTGCTGTCCAAGAGCAATGATGTCATGCCACGCCCAACGTTACCGACCATGTGTGCGGTCCAAGGGCGGTGATGTCATGCCACACCTGATGTCGTCCGACTGTGAGTGCGGTCCAAGGACGGTGATGTCATGCCACACCCGACGTCGTTCGACCGAGTGTGTTTTTCAAAAGCGGTGATGGCATGCCACGCCTGACGTCGTTTGACCGTGCGTGCAGTGCAAGGGCGGTGATGGCATGTCATGCCCAACTTCGTTCGACCGTGTGTGTTGTCCAAAGGCGGTGATGTCATGCCACGCCCAACATCGTTTGACCGTGTGTGCTGCCCAAAGGCGATGATGGAATGCCATGCCCGATGTCATTCAACCGTGTGTGCTGTCCAAAGGCGGTGATGTTATGCCACGCCCGACGTCGTCCGACCATGCGTGCATTCCAAGGGAGGTGATATCATGCCACGCCTGACGTCGTTCGATCGTGTGTGCTATCCAAAGGCGGTGATGTCATGCAACACCCGACGTCATCCGACTGTGTGTACTATCGTAGGGCGGTGATGTCATGCCTCGCCCGACGTTACCGACCGTGTGTGCAGTCCAAGGGCGGCGATGTCATGCAATGCCCGACGTTGCCAACTGTGTGTGCTGTCCAAGGGCGGTGATGTCATTCGACATTCGATGTTGTCCGACCATGCATGCAGTCCAAGGGCGGTGATGTCATGCCATGCCCGACGTCGTTCGACTGTGTGTGCTATCCAAAGGCGGTGATGTCATGCAACGCCCGACGTCGTCCGACTGTGGGTACTGTCGTAGGGCGGTGATGTCTTGCCACGCCCGATGTTGACGACCGTGTGTGTTGTCCAAGGGCGGGGATGTCATGCTACGCCCAACGTCGTCCGATTGTGTGTGTTGTCCAAGAGCGGTGATGTCATGCAACGCCCGACGTTGCCGACCATGTGTGCGGTCCAAGGGAGGAGATGGCATTCCATGCCTGACGTCGTCCGACCATGTGTGCTGCCCAAAGGCGATGATAGAATGCCATGCCCGATGTCGTTCGACAGTGTGTGCTGTCCAAAGGCGGTGATTTCATGCCACGCCCGACGTTGCCGATCGAGTGTGCTGTCCTAGGGCGTTGATGTTATGCCACGCCCGACGTCGTCCGACCATGCGTGCATTCCAAGGGAGGTGATATCATGCCACGCCCGACGTTGTTCGATCGTGTGTGCTGCCCAACCGCGATGATGACATGCCACACCAAACGTCGTTCGACCGAGTGTGCTGCCCAATGGCGTTGATGGCATGTCACGCCTGACGTCGTTAAACTGTGCGTGCAGTCCAAGGGTGGTGATGTCATGCAACGCCCAACGTCGATCGACCGTGAGTGCTTTCCAAGGGAGGTGATGTCATGCCACGTCCGACCGTGTGTGTTGTTCAAGGGCGGTGATGGCATGCCACACCTAACGTTGTCGACCTTGTGTGCTGTCCAAGGGCGGTTATGTCATGCCACGCCCGACGTTCCAGTCCGTGTGTTCTTTCCAAGGGCGGTAATGTCATGCCACGCCCAACGTCGTCCGACCGTGCGTGTAGTCCAAGGACGTGATGTCATGCCACACCCTACGTCATTCGACCGTGTGTGCTGTCCAAGGGCGGTGATGTCATGCCACGCCCTACGTTGTCTGACCGTGCGTGCAGTCCAAGGGTGGTGATGTCATGCCACGCCTGACATCGTTCGACCATGTGTGCTGCCCAACGACGATGATGGAATGCCGCACCTGACGTAATTCGACGGAATGTGCTGTCAAAAGGCGGTGATGGCTTGTCACGCCCGACGTTGTTTTACCGTTTGTGCTGTCCAAAGGCGGTGATGTTATTCCATGCCCAACATCGTTCGACCGTGAGTGATGCCCAAAGGCGATGATGTCATGCCACGCCCGACGTAGTCCGACCATGTGTGCTGCCCAAAGGCGGTGATGTCATGCCATGCCCGACGTTGCCGACTGTGTGTGCTGTGCAAGGGCGGTGATGTCATGCCACGCCCGACGTCCTCCAACCGTGCGTGTAGTCCAAGGGAAGTGATTTCAATCCACGCCAGACGTTGTTTGAACGTGTGTGCTTTACAAAGACGGTGATGCCATGTCATGCCCGACGTCGTTCGACCGTGTGTGCTGCCTTAAGGCAATAAAGGCCAGCCACGCCCGACGTCGTTCGATCCTCTGTGCTGCCCAAGGGCGGTGATGTTATGCCACTCCCGACGTCGTCCGACCGTGTGTACTGTCCAAGGGCGGTGATGTCGTGCCACGCCTGATGTCGTTCGACTGTGTGTGCTGTCCAAGGGCAGTGATGTCATGCAACTCTCGACGTCGTCATACCGTGCGTGCAATCCAAGGGTGGTGATGTCATGTCATGCCCGACGTCGTCCGACCGTGTATGCTGCCCAAAGGCAATGATGGCATGCCACGCCTGACGTCATTCGACCGTGTGTGTTGTCCAAGGGCGGTGATGTCATGCCAGTCCCGACGTAGTTTGACCATGTGTGCTGCCCAAGGGCGGTGATGTAATGCCACTCCCGATGTCCATGCCCGACGTTGCTGACCGTGTGTACTGTCCAAAGGCGGTGATGTCATGCCACGCCTGACATTGCCGACCGTGTTTGCTGTCCAAGGGCGGTGATGACATGCCACTCCCGACGTTGCCAACCGTGTGTGCTGTCCAACGACGGTGATTTCATTCCACGCCCGACGTCGTCCAACAGTGCGTGCAGTCCAAGGAGGGTGATGTCATGCCACGCCCGATGTCGTTGGACTGTGTGTGCTTTCCAAAGGCGGTGATGGCATGTCACGCCCGACGTCGTTCAATCATGTTTGCCGTCCATGGGCTATGATGTCATGCCACGCCCGACGTCGTTCGACCGTGTGTGCTTCCCAAAGGCAATGATGTCATGCCACGCCCGACGTAGTTCGACCGTGTGTGCTGCCCAAAGGCGATGATGGCATGCCACGCTCGACGTTGTTCAACCGTGTGTGGGGTCCAAAGGCAGTGATGTCATTCCATGCCCGACATAGTCCGACCGTGTGTGTTTTCCAAATGTGGTGATGGCACGTCACGCCCGACGTCGTTCGATCGTGTGTGTTGTCCAAAGGCGGTGATGTCATGTCACGCCCGACTTCGTTCGACCGTGTGTGCTATCCAAAGGCGGTGATGTCATGCCACGCCTGAAGTAGTCTGACCGTGTGTGCTGTCCAAAGACGGTGATGTCATGCCACGCCTGACATCATTCGATCGTGTGTGCTGTCCAAGGGCGTTGAAAACAAGCCACGCCCGACGTCGTCTGACCGTGTGTGCTGTCTAACGGTGGTGATGGCATGCCACGCCCTACGTAGTCCGACCGTGCGTGTAGTCCAAAGGCAGTGATGTCATGCCACGCCCGATGTCATTCGACCGTGTGTGCTGTCCAAGGGCGGTGATAACATGCCACGCCTGACGTCGTCCGACCGTGTGTGCAGTCCAAGGGAGGTGATGTCATGCCACGCCCGATGTCGTTCGACCGTGTATGCTGCCCAACAGCGATGATATCATGCCACACCCAATGTCATTCGACCGAGTGTGCCGTCCAAAGGTGGTGATGACATGTCAAGCCCGATGTCATTCGACCCTGTGTGTTGTCCAAAGGCGGTGATGTCTTGCCCCGCCGAACGTCGTTTGACCGTGTGTGCTGCCCAAAGGCATGATGGAATGCCACGCCCGACGTCGTTCGATCGTGTGTGCTATCCAAAGGCGGTGATGTCATGTCACGCTTGACGTAGTCCGACCGTGTGTACTGCCCAAGTGCGGTGATGTCATGCCACGCCCGCCATTGTCTGACCGTATGTGCTGTCCAATGGCGGTGATGTCATGCCACGCCCGACGTAGTCCGACCATGTGTGCTGCCCAAAGGCAATGATGGCATGCCACGCCCGACGTCATTCGACTGTGTGTGCTGTCCAAGGGCGGTGATGTCATGCCACGCCCGACGTAGTTCGACCGTGTGTGCTGCCCAAGGGCGCTAATGTAATGCCACTCCCGACGTCCATGCCCGACGTTGCCGACCGTGTGTACTGTCCAAAGGCAGTGATGTCATGCCACGCCTGACATTGCCGACCGTGTTTGTTGTCCAAGGGCGGTGATGACATGCCACGCCTGACGTTGCCAACCGTGTGTGCTATCCAACGGCAGTGATGTCATGCCACGCCAGACGTCGTCCAACCGTGCGTGCAGTCCAAGGAGGGTGATGTCATGCCACGCCCGATGTTGTTGGACTGTGTGTGCTTTCCAAAGGCGGTGATGGCATGTCACGCCCGACGTTCGATCAAGTTTGCCGTCCATGGGCTATGATTTCATGCCACGCCCGACGTCATTCGACCGTGTGTGCTGCCCAAAGGCGATGATGTCATGCCACGCCCGACGAAGTATGACCGTGTGTGCTGCCCAAAGGCGATGATGGCATGCCACGCTCGACGTTGTTCGACCGTGTGTGGGGTCCAAAGGCGGTGATGTCATTTCATGCCCGACGTAGTCCGACCGTGTGTGTTGTCCAAATGTGGTGATGGCACGTCACGCCCGACGTCGTTCGACCGTGTGTTGTCCAAAGGTGGTGAAGTCATGTCAAGCCCGACGTCGTTCGACCGTGTGTGCTGTCCAAAGGTGGTGATGTCATGCCACGCCCGAAGTAGTCCGACCGTGTGTGCTGTCCAAAGACAGTGATGTCATGCCACGCCTAACGTTGCCATCCATCTGTGCTGTCCAAGGGCGATTATGTCATGTCACGCCCGACGTCCTCCAACTGTGCGTGTAGTCCAAGGGCGGTGATTTCAATCCACGCATGATGTTGTTTAAGCGTGTGTGCTTTCCAAAGACGGTGATGGCGTGTCATGCCCGACGTCGTTCGACCGTGTGTGCTGTCTAAAGGCGGTGATATCATGCCACACCCGACGTCGTTCGACCGTGTGTGCTGTCTAAAGGCGGTGATGTCATGCCACGCCCGACGTAGTCCGACCGTGTGTGCTGTCCAAAGGCGGTGATGTCATGCCACGCCCGACGTTGCCGACAATCTGTGCTGTCAAAGGGCAGTAATGTCATGCCTTGCCCGACGTCCTCCAATCATGCGTGTAGTCCAAGGGCGGTGATTTCAATCCACGCCCAACGTTGTTTGAACGTTTGTGCTTTCCAAAGACGGTGATGGCATGTCATGCCCGACTTCGTTCGACCGTGTGTGCTGCCTTAAGCCAATGATGGCATGCCACACCCGACGTCGTTTTATTGTGTGTGCTGCCCAAGGGCGGTGATGTCATGCCACTCCCGACGTCGTCCGACCGTGTGTACTGTCCAAGGGCGGTGATGTCATGCCACGCCCGACGTCGTTTGACCATGTGTGCTGTCCAAGGGCAGTGATGTCATGCAACTCCCGAGGTCGTCAGACCGTGCGTGCAATCCAAGGGTGGTGATGTCATGTAGTGCCCGACGTTGTCAGACCGTATGTGCTATCCAAGGGCGGTGATGTCATGCCACAGCCGATGTTGCCGACCGTGTGTGCTTTCCAAGGGCGGTGATGTCATGCCACGTCCAACCGTATGTGCTGCCCAATGGCAATAATGTCATGCCACGCCCGTCATTACCGACCGTCTGTGCTGTCCAAGGGCGGTGATGTCATGCCATGCCCGACGTGGCCGACCGTGTTTGTTGTCCAAAGGTGATGATGTCATGCCACGCCCGACGTTGCCGACCGTGTGTATTTTCATAGGGCAGTGATGTCATGCCACGCCCGATGTTCCCGACCATGTGTGTTGTCCAAGGGTGGTGATGTCATGCCACGCCCAACATTACCGACTGTGTGTGCTTTCCAAGGGCAGTGATGTCATGCCACACCCGATGTTGCCGTCTGTGTGTGTTGTCCAAGGGCGGCGATGTCATTCCACGCCCGACATTACCGACCATGTGTGCTATCCATGGGCGGTGATGTCATGCAACATCCGACGTTGCAAACCATGTGTGCTGTCTAAGAGGGATGATGTCATGCCACGCCCTACATCGTCCAACCGTGCGTGTATTCCAAGGGTGGTGATGTCAAACCACGCCCAACGTCGTTCGACCATGTTTGCTGTCCAAGGGCTATGATGGTATGCCACACCTGACGTCGTTGCACCGTGTGTGCTTCCCAAAGGCGATGATTGCATGCCAAGCCATACGTCGTTCTACTGTGTGTGCTGTCCAAAGGCGGTGATGTTATGCCACGCCCGACGTAGTCCGACCGTGTTTGCTGCCCAAGGGCGTTTATGTCATGCCACTCCCGATGTGGTCCGACCGTATGTACTATCCAAGGGCGGTGATGTCTTGCCATGCCCGACGTTGCCGTCCGTGTGTGCTGTCCGAGGGCAATGATGTCATGCCACCCCCGACGTCGTCCGACCGTGCGTGCAGTCCAAGGGTGGTGATGTCATGCCACGCCCAACGTCGTCCGACCGTGTGTTCTTTCCAAGGGAGGTAATTCCATGCCACGACCGACATTGCCGACCGTGTTTGTAGTCCAAGGGTGGTGATTTCATGCCACGCCCGACGTCGTCCAACCGTGCGTGAAATCCTACGGAGGTAATGTCATGCCAAGCCCGACGTCGTTCGTTCGTGTTTGCTGCCCAACGACGTTGATGGCATGCCAAATCTGAAGTCGTTCGACCGAGTGTGCTGTCCAAACGCAGTGATGTCATGCCACGCCCGACGTAGTCCGACCGTGTGTGCTGTCCAAGGGCGGTGATGCCATGTGACGCCCGACATTACTGGTCGTGTGTGCTGTCCAAAGGCGGTGATGGCATGTCACGCCCGACGCCATTCGACCGTGTGTGTTGTCCAAGGGCAGTGATGGCATATCACGCCCGACATTGCCGACCGTGTGTGTTGTCCAAACACGGTGATGTCATGCCACGCCCGACGTCGTTCGACCGTGCATGCAGTCCAAGGGCGATGATGTCATGCCACGCCCGACTTCGTTCGATCGTGTGTGCTGTCCAAGGGCGGTGATGTCATGCCATGCCCGACGGTGTTTTACCGTTTGTGCAGCTCAAAGGCGATGATGACATGCCACGCCCGACATCGTCCGACCGTGCGTGCAGTCCAAGGGCGGTGATGTCATGCCATGCCAGACGTCGTTCGACCGTGTGTGTTGTACAAGGGCAGTGATGTCATTCCAAGCCCGATGTAGTCCGACCGTGTGTGCTGTCCAAAGGCGGTGATGACATGTCAAGCCCGACGTCGTTCGACCGTGTGTGTTGTCAAAGGGTAGTGATGGTATATCACGCCCGACGTTGTCGACCGTGTGTACTGTCTAAGGGCGGTGATGTCTTGCCACGCCCAACGTCGTTCGACCGTGTCTGTTGGCCAAGGGCGGTGATGTCATGCCATGCCCGACGTCATTTGACTTTTTGTGTTGCCCAAAGACGATTATGGCATGCCACGCCCGACATCGTCCGATCGTGCGTGCTGTCCAAGGGTGGTGATGTCATGCCATGCCCGACGTCGTTCGACCGTGTGTGTTGTCCAAGGGCGGTGATGTCATGCCACGCCCGATGTTATTTGACCGTTTGTGCCGCCCAAAGACGTTGATGGCATGCCACGCTCGACAGCGTCCGACCGTGCGTGTAGTCCAAGGGCCGTGATGTCATGCCACGCCCGACATTGTTCGACCGTGTGTGCAGTCCAAGGGCGGTGATGTCATGCCACGCCTGACGTTGCCGACCGTGTGTGTTATCCAAGCACAGTGATGTAATGCTACGCCTGACGTCGTCCTACTGTGCGTGCAGTCCAAGGGCGGTGATGTCAAGCCACGCTCGACATCGTTCGACATTGTTTGCCATCCAAGGGCTATGATGGAATGCCACGCCCGACGTCGTTCGACTGTGTGTGCTGCTAAAAGGTGATGATGGCATGCCACGCCTGACGTCGTTCTATCGTGTGTGCTGTCTCAAGGCGGAGATGTCATGCCAAGCCCGATGTAGTCTGACCGTGTGTGCTACCCAAGGGCGGTCATGTCATGCCACTCCCGATGTTGTTCGATCGTGTGTGGGGTCCAAAGACGGTGATGTCATTCCATGCCCGACGTAGTCTGACCGTGTGTGTTGTCCAAATGTGGTAATGGCACGTCACGCCCGACGTCATTCAACCGTGTGTGTTGTCCAAAGGCGGTGATGTCATGTCACGCCCGACGTCGTTCGACCGTGTCTGCTGTCCAAAGGTGGTGATGTCATGCCACGCCCGAAGTAGTCCGACCGTGTGTGCTGTCCGAAGACGGTGATGTCATGCCACGCTCGACGTTGCCAACCATCTGTGCTGTCCAAGGGCGGTTATGTCATGCCACGCCCGACGTCCTCCAACTGTGCGTGTAGTCCGAGGGCGGTGATTTCAATCCACGCACGACGTTGTTTGAACGTGTGTGCTTTCCAAAGACGGTGATGGCATGTCATGCCCGACGTCGTTCGACCGTGTGTGCTTCCTTAAGGCAATGATGGCATGCCACGCCCGACGTTGTTCGATCGTGTGTGCTGCCCAAGGGCGGTGATCTCATGCCACTCTGGACGTCATCCGACCGTGTGTACTGTCTAAGGGCGATGAGGTCGTGCCACGCCCGACGTCGTTCGACCGTGTGTGCTGTCAAAGGGTAGTGATGTCGTGCAACTCCCGACGTCGTCAGACCGTGCGTGCAATCCAAGGGTGGTGATGTCATGTCATGCCCGACGTCGTCCGATCGTGTGTGCTGTCCAAGGGCGGTGATGGCATTCCACGCCCGACGTTGCCGACCGTGTGTGATGTCCAAGGGCGGTGATGTCATGTCTTGCCCAATGTTGCCGAACATGTGTGTTGTCCAAGGGCGGTGATGTCATGCCACGCCCGATGTCTTCCGACCATGCGTGCAGTCCAAGGGAGGTGATGACTTGCCACGCCCGATGTCGTGATCGTGCGTGCTGCCCAACGGCGATGATGGCATGCCACACCCGATGTCGTTTTACTGAGTGTGTTGTCCAAAGGCGGTGATGGCATGTTACACCTGACGTTAATTGACCGTGTGTGCTGTCTAAAGGCGGTGATGTCATGCCACGCCCAATGTTGTTTGACCGTGTTTGCTGCCCATAGGCGATGATACAATGCCACGCCTGACGTCGTTCAACCGTGTGTGCTTTCCAAAGGCGGTGATGTCATGCCACGCCCGACATCGTTCGACCGTGTGTGCTTTCCAAGGGCAGTGATGTCATGCCACAGCCGACGTTGTTTGACCATTTGTGCAGCCCAAAGGCAATGATGGAATTCCGCGCCTGACATCGTCCGACAGTGCGTGCAGTCTTAGGGCGGTGATGTCATGCCACGCCAGACGTTGTTCGAGCGTGTGTGCTGTAAGGGCAGTGATATCATTCCATGCCCGACGTAGTCCGACCGTGTGTGCTGTTGAAAAGCGGTGATGACATGTTAAGCACGACGTCGTTCGATCGTGTGTGTTGTCCAAGGGCAGTGATGGCATATCACGCCCGACGTTGCCGACCGTGTGTACTGTCCAAGGGCGGTGATGTTATGCCACGCCTGACGTTGTTCGACCGTGTGTGCTGTCCAAGGGCGGTGATGTCATGCAACGCCCGACGTCATTTGACCGTTTATGCCGCCCAAAGACACTGATGGCATGCCACGCCCGACATCGTCTGACCGTGCGTGCAGTCCAAGGGCCGTGATTTCATGCCACGCCCAACGTCATTCAACCGTATGTGCAGTCCAAGGGTGGTGATGTCATGCCACGCCGGACGTTGCCGACCGTGTGTGTTGTCCAAGGGTGGTGGTGTAATGCCACGCCCGACGTTGTCCTACTGTGCGTGCAGTCCAAGGGCGGTGATGTCAAGCCACGCCCGACATCGTTCGATATTGTTTGCCATCAAAGGGCTATAATGGAATGCCACGCCCGACGTCGTTCGACTGTGTGTGCTACTCAAAGGTGATGATGGCATGCCACGCCCGACGTCGTTCAATCGTGTGTGCTATCTCAAGGCGGAGATGTTATGCCAAGCCCGATGTAGTCTGACCGTGTGTGCTGCCCAACGGCGGTGATGTAATGCCACTCCCGACGTCGCCCGACAGTGTGTACTCTCTAAGGGCGGTGAAGTCATGCCATGCCCGACGTTGCCGACCGTGTGTGCTGTGCAATGGCATTGATGTCAGCCACACTCGATGTTGCCAACCGTGTGTGCTGTCCAAGGGCGGTGATGTCATGCCACGCCCGACGTCATCCGACCGTGCATTCAATCCAAGGGCGGTGATGTCATGCCACGCCCGACGTCCTTCTACCGTGTGTGTTGTACAAAGGAAGTGATGTCATACCACGCCCGACGTTGCCGACCGTGTGTGCTGTCCAAGGGTAGTGATATCATGCCACGCGCGACGTTGCCAACCGTGTGTGTTGTCCAAGGGCGGTGATGTCATTCCACGCCCGAAGTCGTCCGACCTTGCATGCTGTCCAAGGGAAGTGATGTCATGCCATGCCCGACGTCGTTCGATCGTGTGTGCTATCCAAAGGCGGTGATGTCATGCAACGCCCGACGTCGTCCGACTGTGTGTACTGTCCTAGGGCGGTGAAGTCATGCCACGCCCGACGTTGCCGACCGTGTGTGCTGTCCAAGGGCGGGGATATCATGATACGCCCGACGTCGTCCGACTGTGTGTGTTGTCCAAGAGCGGTGATGTCATGCCACGCCCGACGTTGCCGACCATGTGTGCGGTCCAAGGGCGGTGATGTCATGCCAAGCCCGACGTCATTCAATCGAGTCTGTTTTTCAAGGGCGGTGATGGCATGCCACGCCTGACGTCGTCCGACCGTGTGTGCTGCCCAAAGGCGATGATGGAATGCCATGCCTGATGTCGTTTGACCGTGTGTACTGCCCAAGGGAGGTGCATCATGCCACGCCCGACGTCGTTCGATCGTGTGTGCTGCCCAACCGCGATGATGACATGCCACACCAAACGTCGTTCCACTGAGTGTGCTGCCCAAAGGCGGTGATGGCATGTCACGCCCGACGTTGTTAAACCATGCGTGCAGTCCAAGGGCGGTGATGGCATGCCACGCCCGACGTCGATCGATCGTGTGTGCAGTCCAAGGGAGGTGATGTTATGCCACGTCCGACTGTGTGTGCTGTCCAAGGGCGGTGATGGCATGCCACGCCTAACGTTGTCGACCTTTTGTGCTGTCAAAGGGCGGTGATGTCATGCCATGCCCGACGTTCCCGTTCGTGTGTGCTGTCCGAGGGTGGTGATGTCATACCACGCCCGACGTCGTCCGACCCTGCTTGTAGTCCAAAGACGGTGATGTCATGCCACGCCCTACGTCGTTCGACCGTGTGTGCTTTCCAAGGGCGGTGATGTCATGCCACGCCCTACGTCGTATGACCGTGCATGTAGTCCAAGGGTGGTGATGTCATGCCACGCCTGACGTCATTCGACCGTGTGTGCTACCCAACGGCGATGATGGCATGCAACACCTGACGTCTACGATGGAATGTGCTGTCAAAAGGCAGTGATGGCATGTCACGCCCGATGTTGTTCGACCGTGAGTGATGCCCTAAGGTGATGATGGCATGCAACGCTCGACGTCATTCGATCGTGTGTGCTATCCAAAGGCGGTGATGTCACGCAACGCCCGACGTCGTCCGACTGTGTGTACTGTCCTAGGGCGGTGATGTCATGCCACGCCCGATGTTGCCGACCGTGTGTGCTGTCCAAGCGCGGGGATGTCATGCTACGCCCGACGTCGTCCGACTGTGTGTGTTGTCCAAGAGCGGTGATGTCATGCCACGCCCGACATTGCCTACCATGTGTGCGGTCCAAGGGCGGTGATGTCATGCCACGCCCAAAGGCGGTGATGGCATGTCACGCTTGACGTCGTTAAACCGTGCGTGCAGTCCCAGGGCGGTGATGTCATGCCACGCCGGACGTTGATCGACCGTGTGTCCTGTCCAAGGGAGGTGATGTCATGCCATGTCCGACCGTGTGTGTTGTCCAAGGGCGGTGATGGCATGCCACGCCTAACGTTGTCGACCTTGTGTGCAGTCCGAGGGCGGTGATGTCATTCCACGCCCGACGTCGTCTGACCATGCGTATAGTCCAAGGACGGTGATGTCATGCCATGCCCAATGTCGTTCGACCGTTTGTGCTGTCCAATAACGGTGATGTCATGCCACGCCGTACGCCGTCTGACCGTGCGTGCAGTCCAAGGGTGGTGATGTCATGCCACGCCTGACATCGTTCGACCGTGTGTGCTGCCCAACGGCGATGATGGCATGCCACACCTGACATCGTTCGACGGAATGTGCTGTCAAAAGGCGGTGATGGCATGTCACGCCTGACGTTGTTCGACCGTGTGTGCTGTCCAAAGGCGGTGATGTTATTCCACGCCCAAAATCGTTCAACAGTGAGTGATGCCCAAAGGCGATGATAGCATGCCACGCCCGACGTCGTTCGACTGTGTGTGCTGTCCAAGAGCAATGATGTCATGTCACGCCCGACGTAGTCCGACCATGTGTGTTGCCCAATGGCGGTGATGTCATGCCACGCCCGACGTTGCCGACCGTGTGTGCTGTCCAAGGGCAGTGATGTCATGCCACACCCGACGTTGCTAACCGTGTGTGTTGTCCAAGGGAGGTGATGTCATTCCACGCCCGACGTCGTCCGACTGTGCGTGCAGTCCAAGGGCGGTGATGTCATGCCATGCCCGACGTCGTTTGACCGTGTGTGCTATCCAAAGGCGGTGATGTCATGCCAGCCCCGACGTCGTCCGACTGTGTGTGCTGTCCAAGGGCGGTGATGTCCTGCCCACTCAACGTTGCCGACCGTGTGTGCAGTCCAAGGGCGGGGATGTCATGCCACGCCCGACATCGTCTGACTGTGTGTGCTGTCCAAGAGCAATGATGTCATGCCACGCCGGACGTTGCCGACCATGTGTGCAGTCAACGGGCGGTGATGTCATGCCACACCTGATGTCGTCCGATTGTGCGTGCGGTCCAAGGGCGGTGATGTCATGCCACGCCCGACGTCGTTCGACCGAGTGTGTTTTTCAAGAGCGGTGATGGCATGCCACGCCTGACGTCGTCCGACCGTGCGTGCAGTGCAAGGGCGGTGATTACATGTCATGCCCAACTTCGTTCGACCGTGTATGCTGTCCAAAGGCGGTGATGTCATGCCACGCCCAATGTCGTTTGACCGTGTGTGCTGCCCAAAGGCGATGATGGAATGCCATGCCCGATGTCGTTCGACCATGTGTGCTGTCCAAAGGCGTTGATTTCATGCCACGCCCGACGTTGCCGACCGAGTGTGCTGTCCAAGGAAGGTGATGTTATGCCACGCCCGACGTCGTCCGACCATGCGTGCATTCCAAGGAAGGTGATATCATGCCACGCCCGACATCGTTTGATCGTGTGTGCTGCCCAACCGCAATGATGACATGCCATACCAAACGTCATTCGACCGAATGTGCTGTCCAAAGGCGGTGATGTCATTCCACGCCCGACGTCGATTGACCGTGTGTGCTGTCCAAGGGAGGTGATGTCATCCCACGTCCGATGCCGTCCGACCGTGTGTGCTGTCCAAGGGCGGTGATGGCATGCCACGCCTAACATTGTCGACCTTGTATGCTGTCCAAGGGCGCTGATGTCATGCCACGCCTAACGTTACCGTCTGTGTGTGCTCTACGAGCGCGGTGATGTCATGCCACGCCCGAGGTCGCCCAACCGTGCGTGTAGTCCAAGGACGGTAATGTCATGCCACGCCTGACATCGTTTGATCGTGTGTGTTGTCCCAAGGCGGTGATGTCATGCCACGCCCGACGTTGCCGACCGTGTGTGCTGCCCAACGGCGATGATGGCATGCCACATCCGATGTCATTTTACTGAGTGTGTTGTCCCAAGGCGGTGATGGCATGTAACACCCGACGTCAATTAGCCGTGTGTGCTGTCCAAAGGCGGTGATGTCATGCCACGCCTAACATCGTTTGACCATGTTTGCTGCCCATAGGCGATGATGGAATGCCACGCCTGACGTCGTTCAACCGTGTGTGCTGTCCAAAGGAGGTGATGTCATGCCACACCCGACATCGTTCGACCGTGTGTGCTTTCCAAGGGCGGTGATGTCATGCCACAGCCGACGTTGCCGACTGTGTATGCTGTCCAAGGGAGGTGATGTCATGCCACGCCCGACGTTGCCAACCGTGTGTGTTGTCCAAGGGCGGTGATGTCATGCGACGCCCGTCATTACCGACCTTATGTGCTGTCCATGGGAGTTGATGTCATGCAACGCCCGACATAGCCGACCGTGTGTGTTGTCCAAGGGCGGTGATGGCATGCCACGCCTAATGTTGTCGACCTTGTGTGCTGTCCAAGGGCGGTGATGTCATTCCACGCCCGACGTTACCATCCGTGTGTGCAGTCCGAGGGCGGTGATGTGATGCCATGCCCGACGTCGTCTGACCATGCGTGTAGTCCAAGGACGGTGATGTCATGCCACGCCTGACGTCATTCGACCGTGTGTGCTGCCCAAGGGCGATGATGTCATGCCACGCCCTACGTCATTTGACTGTGCGTGCTGTCCAAGGGTGATGATGTCATGCCACGCCTGACTTCGTTCGACCATGTGTGCTGCCCTACAGCGATGATGGCATGCCACACCTGACGTCGTTCGACGGAATGTGCTGTCAAAAGGCGGTGATGGCATGTCAAGCCCGACGTTGTTCAACCGTGTGTGCTGTCCAAAGGCTGTGATGTTATTCCACGCCCAATGTCGTTAGACCGTGTGGGCTGCCCAAAGGCGATGATGGTATGCCACGCCCGACATCGTTCGACCGTTTGTGCTGTCCAAGGGTGGTTATGTCATTCCACGCCCGACGTCATCCGCTTGTGCGTGTAGTCCAAGGGCGATGATGTCATGCCATGTCCAACATCGTTCGACTGTGTGTGCTATCCAAAGGCGTTGATGTCATTCCACGCCCGACGTTGTCCGACTGTATGTGTTGTCCAAGGGCGGTGAAGTCATGCCACACTCGACGTTGCCAACCGTGTGTGCTGTCCCAGGGCGGGGATTTCTTGCCACGCCCGACGTCGTCCGACTGTGTGTGTTGTCCAAGAGCGGTGATGTCATGCCACGCCCGACGTTGCCGACCGTGTGTGCGGTCGAAGGGCGGTGATGTCATGCCACACCTGATGTCGTCCGACTGTGCGTGTGGTCCAAGGGCATCGATGTCATGCAACGCCTGACGTCGTTCGACCGAGTGTGTTTTTCAAGGGCGGTGATGGCATGCCACGCTTGACGTCGTCTGATCGTGCGTGCAGTGCAAGGGCGGTGATGGCATGTCATGCCCAACTTCGTTCGACCGTGTGTGTTGTCCAAAGTCAGTGATGTCATGCCATGCCCAACGTTGTTTGACCATGTGTGCTGCCCAAAGGCGATAATGGAATGCCATGCCAGATGTCGTTCGACCGTGTGTGCTGTCCCAAGGCGGTGATTTCATGCCATGCCCGACGTTGCCGACCGAGTGTGCTGTCCAAGGGCGGTGATGTTATGCCACGTTCGACGTCGTCGACCATGCATGCATTCCAAGGGAGGTGATATCATGCCACGCCCGCTATCGTTCGATCGTGTGTGATGCCCAACCGCAATAGTGACATGCCACACCAAACGTCGTTCGACCGAGTGTGCTGTCCAAAGGCAGTGATGGCATGTCACGCCCGACATCGTTCGACCATGCGTGCAGTCCAAGGGGGTGATGTCATGCCACGCCCGACGTCGATCGACCGTGTGTGCTGTCCAAGAGAGGTGATGTCATGCCACGACTGACGTCGTCCGACCGTGTGTGCTGTCCAAGGGCGGTGATGGCATGCCACGCCTAACGTTGTCGACCTTGTGTGCTGTCCAAGGGCGGTGATGTCATGCCACTCCCGACATTACCATCCATGTGTGCTGTCCGAGGGCGGTGATGACATGCCACGCCCGAGGTCCTCCGACTGTGCGTGTAGTCCAAGGACGGCGATGTCATGCCACGCCTGACGTCGTTCAACCGTGTGTACTGTCCATGGGCGGTGATGTCATGCCACGCCCGACGTTGCCGATCGTGTGTGCTGTCCAAGGGCGGTGATGTCATGCCACGCCCGACGCTCCCGACCGTGTGTGCTGTCGAGCGACGGTGATGTCATGCCACGCCCGACGTCGTCCAATCGTGTGTGCAGTCCAAAGGCGGTGATGTCAAGCAAAACCCAACGTCGTTGGACTGTGTGTGCTTTCCAAAGGCGGTGATGGCATGTCACGCCCGACGTCGTTCGATCGTGTTTGCCGTCCTTGGGCTATGATGACATGCCACCCCCGACGTCGTTCGACTGTGTGTGCTGCCCAAAGGCGATGATGGCATGCCACGCCCGACATTATTGACAGTGTGTGGTGTCCAAAGACGGTGATGTCATGCCATGCCCGACGTAGTCCGCCGTGTGTGTTATCGAAAGGCGGTGATGGCACGTCACACCCAACGTCATTCGACCGTGTGTGCTGTCCAAAGGCGGTGATTTCATGCCACGCCTGACGTAGTGCGACCGTGTGTGCAGTCCAAGGGCGGTGATGTCATGCCACGCCCGACGTTGCCGACCGTGTGTGCTGTCCAAGGGAGGTGATGTCATGCCACGCCCGACGTCGTCCAACCGTGCGTGCAGTCCAAAGGCGGTGATTTCAATCCAAGCCAGACGTTGTTTGAACGTTTGTGCTTTCCAAAGGCGGTGATGGCATGTCGCGCCAGACGTCGTTCGACTTTGTGTGCTGCCTTAAGGTTTTGATGGCATGCCACGCCCAACATCGTACGACCGTGTGTGTTGTCCAAAGGCATTGATGTCATGCCACGCCCCACATACTCTGAACGTGTGTGCTGTCCAAAGGCGGTGATGGCATGTCACGCCCGACGTCGTTTGATCGTGTGTGATGCCCAACGGCGATTATAGCATGCCACGCCTGACGTCGTTCGACAGTGTGTGCTGTCCAAGGGCGGTGATTTCATGCCACGGCCGACGTCGTCCGACTGTATGTGCCAACCAAGGGCGGTGATGGCTTACCATGCCTGACGTTGCCGACCTTGTGTGTTGTCCAAGGGTGGTGATGTCATGCCACGCCCTAAGTTGCCGACCGTGTGTGCTGTCCAAGGGCGGTGATGTCATGCCACGCCCGATGTCATCGCACCGTGTGTGCAGTCCAAGGGCGGTGATGTCTTGTCACGCCCGACATCGTTCACCGTGTGTGCTATCCAAGGGCGGTGATATCATTCCACGCCTGACGTTGCCGACTGTTTGTGCTGTCCAAGGGGGTGATGTCATGCCACGCCCGACGTCGTCCGACCGTGCGTGCAGTCCAAGGGCGATGATGTCATGCCACGCCTGACGTCATTCGACCGTGTGTGCTGTCCAAGGGCGGTGATAACAAGCCACGCCCGACGTCGTCAGACCGTGTGTGTAGTCCAAGGGAGGTGATGTCATGCCACGCATGACGTCGTCCGACCATGAGTGCTGTCTAAGGGTGGTGCTGGCATGCCACACCCGACGACGTCCGACCGTGCGTGCAGTCCTAGGGCGGTGATGTCATGCCACACCCGACGTCATTCGACCGTGTGTGCTGTCCAAGGGCGGTGATAACTTGCCACGCCTGACGTCGTTTGACCGTGTGTGCAGTCCAAGGGAGGTGATGTCATGCCACGCCCGATGTCGTTCGACCGTGTGTGCTGCCCAACGGTGATGATATCATGCCACACCCAATGTCGTTCGACCGAGTATGCTGTCCAACACCGGTGATGACATGTCACGCCCGATGTCGTTCGACCGTATGTGCTGTACAAAGGCGGTGATGTCGTGCCCCGCCCAACATCGTTTGACTGTGTGTGCTGCCTAAAGGCATGATGGAAGCCACGCCCGATGTCGTTCCACCGTGTGTGCTGTCCAAAGGCGGTGATGTCATGCCACGCCTGACGTAGTCTGACCATGTGTGCTGCCCAAGGGCGGTGATGTCATGCAACGCCTGGCGTTGTCTGACCGTATGTGCTGTCCAATGGCAGTGATGTCATGCCTTACCCGACGTAGTCGGACCGTGTGTGCTGCCAAAAGGCAATGATGGCATGCCGCGCCCGACGTTATTCGACCGTGTGTGCTGTCCAAGGGCGGTGATGTCATGCCACGCCTGACATTGCCGACCGTGTTTGCTGTCCAAGAGCGGTGATGACATGCGACGCCCAACGTTGCCAACCGTGTGTGCTGTCCAACGGCGGTGATGTCATGCCACACCCGACGTCGTCCAACCGTGCGTGCAGTCCAAGGAGGGTGATGTCATGCGACGCCCGATGTCGTTGGACTGTGTGTGCTTTCCAAAGGCGATGATGGCATGTCATGCTCGACGTCGTTCGATCGTGTTTGCCGTCCATGGGCTATGATGTCATGCCACGCCCGATGTCGTTCGACCGTGCGTGTTGCCCAAAGGCGATGATGTCATGCCACGCCCGACGTAGTCGGACCGTGTGTGCTACCCAAAGGCGATGATGGCATGCCACGCTCGACATTGTTTGACCGTGTGTGGGGTCCAAAGGTGGTGATGTCATTCCATGCCCGACGTAGTCCGACCGTTTGTGTTGTCCAAATGTGGTGATGGCACGTCACACCCGACGTCATTTGACCGTGTGTGCTGTCCAAAGGCGGTGATGTCATCTCACGCCCGACGTCGTTCGATCGTTTGTGTTGTCCAAAGGCGGTGATGTCATGCCACGCCCAAAGTAGTTCGACCGTGTGTGCTGTCCAAAGGAGGTGATGTCATGCCACGCCGGACGTCCTCCAACAGTGCGTGTAGTCCAAGGGCGGTGATTTCAATCCACGCCCGACGTTTTTTGAACGTGTGTGCTGCCTTAAGGCAATAATGGCATGCCACACCCGACGTCGTTCGATCGTGTGTGCTGCCCAATGGCGGTGATGTCATGCCACTCCCGACGTCGTTCGACCGTGTGTACTGTCCAAGCGCGGTGATGTCGTGCCACGCCCGACGTCGTTCGACCGTGTGTGCTGTCTAAGGGCAGTGATGTCATGTAACTCCCGACATCGTCGGACCGTGCGTGCAATCCAAGGGTGGCAATGTCATGTCATGCCCGACGTCGTCAGACCGTGTGTGCTGTCCAAGGGCGGTGATGGCATGCCACGCTCGACGTTGCCGACCGTGTGTAATTTCCAAATGCAAGGATATCATGCCTTGCTCGATGTTGCTGAACATGTGTGCTTGTCAAGGGCGGTGATGTCATGCCACGCCCAACGTCTTCCGACCATGCGTGCAGTCCAAGGTAGTTGATGACATGCCACGCCCGACGTCGTTCGACCGTGTGTGCTACCCAACGGCGATGATGGCATGCCACACCCGATGTCGTTTTACTGAGTGTGTTGTCCAAGGCGGTGTTGGCATGTTACACCCGACGTTAATTGACCGTGTGTGCCGTCCAAAGGCAGTGATGTCATACCACGCCCAACGTCAATCAACGGTGTGTTCTGTCCAAAGGCAGTGATGTCATGCCACGACCAACATCGTTCGACCGTGTGTTCTTTCCAAGGGCGATGATGTCATGCCACAGCGAACGTTGTTTGACCGTTTGTGCAGCCCAAAGGCGATGATGGAATGCCACGCCGGACATCGTCCGACCGTGCGTGCAGTCCAATGGCGGTGATGTCATGCCACGCCTGACGTCGTTCGACCGTGTGTGCTGTACAAGGATAGTGATATCATTCCATGCCCGACGTAGACCAATCGTGTGTGCTGTCCAAAATCGGTGATGACATGTCAAGCCTGACGTCGTTCGACTGTGTGTGTTGTCCAAGGGCAATGATGTAATATCACGCCCGACGTTGCCGACCGTGTGTACTGTCCAAGGGCGGTGACGTCATGCCACGCCCAATGTCGTTCGACTGTATGTGCTGTTCAAGGGCGGTGATGTCATTCCACGCCTGACGTCATTTGACCGTTTGTGCTGCCCAAAGACGATGATGGCATGCCACGCTCGACATCGTTCGACCATGTGTGCTGTCAAAGGGCGGTGATGTCATGCCATGCCCGACGTTGTTCGACCGTGTGTGCTGTCCAAGGGCGGTGATGTCTTGTCACGCCCGACGTAATTTGACCGTTTGTGCCGCCCAAAGACGCTGATAACATGCCACGCCCGACATCGTCTGACCGTGCGTGCAGCCTAAGGGCCGTGATGTCATGCCACGCCCGACGTCGTTCAACCGTATCTGTAGTCCAAGGGCGGTGATGTCATGCCACGACCGACGTCGTTCCACCGTGGGTGCTGTCTCAAGGCGGAGATGTTATGCCAAGCCCGATGTAGTCTGACCGTGTGAGCTGCCCAAGGGCGGTGATGTTATGCCACTCTCGACGTCGCCCGACAGTGTGTACTTTCTAAGGGCGATGATGTCATGCCATGCCCGACGGTTCCGACCGTGTGTGCTGTGCAGTGGCAGTGATGTCATGCCACGCTCGATGTTGCCGACCGTGTGTAACGTCCAAGGGCGGTGATGTCATGGCACGCCCGACATCATCCAACCGTGCATTCAGTCCAAGGGCGGTGATGTCATGCCACGCCCGACGTCCTTCGAGCGTGTGTGCTGTCCAAAGGCAGTGATGTCATGCCACGCCCGACGTTGCCGACCGTGTGTGCTTTCCAAGGGCAGTTATGTCATGCCACGCCTGACATTTCTAACCGTGTGTGTTGTCCAAGGGCGGTGATGTCATTCCACACCCGACGTCGTCCTACCGCGCATGTATTCCAAGGGCGGTGATGTCATGCCATGCCCGACGTCATACGACCGTATGTGCTATCCAAAGGCGGTAATGTCATGCAACGCCCGACGTCATCCGACTGTGTGTACTGTCCTAGGGCGGTGATGTCATGCCACGCCCGACGTTCCTGACAGTGTGTGTTGTCCAAGGGCGGGGATGTCATGCCACGCCTGACGTCGTTCGACTGTGTGTGTTGTCCAAGAGCGGTGATGTCATGCCACGCCCGACGTTGCCGACCATGTGTGCGGTCCAAGGGTGGTGATGTCATGCCACGCTCGACGTCGTTCGATCTAGTGTGTTTTTCAAGGGCGGTGATGGCATGCCACGCCTGACGTCATACGACCGTGTGTGCTGCCCAAAGGCGATGATGGAATGCCATGCTCGATGTCGTTCGACCGTGTGAGCTGTCCAAAGGCGGTGATTTCATGCCACGCCCGACGTTGCCGACCGAGTGTGCTGTCCTAGGGCGTTGATTTTATGCCATGCCCGACGTTGTCCGACCATGCGTGCATTCCAAGGGAGGTGATATCATGCCACGCCAAACGTCGTTCGATCGTGTGTGCTGCCCACCCGCAATGATGACATGCCACACCAAACGTCGTTGGACCGATTGTGCTGCCCAAAGGCGGTGATGGCAGTCACGCCCGACGTCGTTAACCCGTGCGTGCAGTCCAAGGGCTTTGATGTCATGCCACGCCCGGCGTCGATCGACCATGTGTGCTGTCCAAGGGAGGTGATGTCATGCCACGTCTGACGTCGTCCGACCGTGTGTGTTGTCCAAGGGCGGTGATAGCATCCGACGCCTAACGTTGTCGACCTTGTGTGCTGTCCAAGGGCGGTGATTTCATGCCACGCCTGACGATACCGTCCGTGTGTGCTGTCCGAGGGCGGTGATGTCATGCCACGCCCGACGTCATCTGACCGTACGTGTAGTCCAAGGACGGTGATGTCATGCCACTCCCTACGTCGTTCGACCGTGTGTGCTGTCCAAGGGCGGTGATGTCATGACACACACTACGTCGTTTGACTGTGCGTGCAGTCCAAGGGTGGTGATGTCATGTCACGCCTGACATCATTCGACCATGTGTGCTGCCCAACGGCGATGATGGCATGCCACACCTGACGTCGTTCGACGGATTGTGCTGTCAAAAGGCGGTGATGGCATGTCACGCCCAACGTTGTTCGACCATGAGTGCTGCCCAAAGGTGGTGATGTTATTCCACGCCCAACATCGTTCGACCGTGAGTGCTGCCAAAAGGCGATGACGGCATGCCACGCTCGACGTTGTTCGACCGTATGCGCTGTCCAAGAGCAACGATGTCATGCCACGCGCGACGTAGTCCGACCATGTGTGCTGCCCAAAGGCGGTGATGTCATGCCACGCCCGACGTTCCCGACCGTGTGTGTTGTCCAAGGGCAGTGATGTCATGCCATGCCCGACGTTGCCAACCGTGTGTGCTGTCCAAAGGCGGTGATGTCATTCAACGCCCAACGTCGTCCGACCGTGCGTGCAGTCAAAGGGTGGTGATGTCATGCCATGCCCGATGTCGTTCTAACGTGTTTGCTATCCAAAGGCGGTGATGTCATGCCACGCCCGACGTCGTCTGACTGTGTGTGTTGTCCAAGGGCGGTGATGTCATGCCACGCTCGATGTTGCTGACCGTGTGTGCTGTCCAAGGGCGGGGATGTCATGCCACGCCCGACTTCGTCCAAATGTGTGTGCTGTCCAAGAGCAATGATGTCATGCCACGCCCAATGTTGCCGACCATATGTGCGGTCCAAGGGCGGTGATGTCATGCCACGCCCGACGTTGCCGATCGTGTGTGCTGCCCAAGGGCGGGGATTTCATGCCACGCGCGATGTTGTCTGACCGTATGTGCTGTCCAATGGCGGTGATATCATGCTACGCCCGACGTAGTCGGACCGTGTGTGCTGCCAAAAGGCAATGATGGCATGCCACGCCCGACGTCATTCGACCGTGTGTGCTGTCCAAGGGCGGTGATGTCATGCCACGCCTGACATTGCCGACCGTGTTTGCTGTCCAAGGGCGGTGATGACATGCCACGCCCAACATTGCCAACCGTGTGTGCTGTCCAACGGTAGTGATGTCATGCCACGCCCCACATCGTCCAACCGTGCGTGAAGTCCAAGTATGGTGGTGTCGTGCCACGCTCGATGTCGTTGGATTGTGTGTGCTTTCCAAAGGCGGTGATGGCATGTCACGCCCGACGTCGTTCGATCGTGTTTGCCGTCCATGGGCTATGACGTCATGACACGCCCGACGTCGTTCGACCGTGTGTGCTGCCCAAAGGCGATGATGTCATGCCACGCCCGACGTAGTCTGACCGTGCGTGCTACCCAAAGGTGATGATGGCATGCCACGCTCGACGTTGTTCGACTGTTTGTGGGGTCCAAAGGTGGTGATGTCATTCCATGCCCGACGTAGTTCGACCGCGTGTGTTGTCCAAATGTGGTGATGGTACGTCACGCCCGACGTCGTTTGACCGTGTGTGCGGTCCAAAGGCGGTGATGTCATCTCACGCCCGACATCGTTCGACCGTGTCTGCTGTCCAAAGGAGGTGATGTCATGCCACGCCCGAAGTAGTCTGACCGTGTGTGCTGTCTAAAGGCGGTGATGTCATGCCACGCCTGACGTTGCCGACCATCTGTGCTGTCCAAGGGCGGTGATGCCATGCCACGCCCGACGTCCTCCAACCGTGCGTGAAGTCCAAGGGCGGTGATTTCAATCCACGCCCAACGTTGTTTGAACGTGTGTGCTGCCTTAAGGCAATGATGGCATGCCACGCCCGACGTCGTTCGATCGTGTGTGCTGCCCAATGGCGGTGATGTCATGCCACTTCCGACGTCGTCTGACCGTGTGTACTGTCCAATGGCGGTGATGTCGTGCCACGCTTGACGTCGTTTGACCGTGTGTGCTATCCAAGGGCAGTGATGTCATGCAACTCCCGACGTCGTCAGACCGTGCGTGCAATCCAAGGGTGGTGATGTCATGTCATGCCCGACGTCGTCCGACCGTGTGTGCTGTCCAAGGGCAGTGATGGCATGCCACGCCCGACGTTGCCGACCGTGTGTGATTTCCTAGGGCGGTGATGTCATGCCTTGCCCGACGTTGCCGAACATGTGTGTTGTCCAAGGGCGGTGATGTCATGCCACGCCCAACGTCTTCTGACCATGCGTGCAGTCCAAGGGAGGTGATGACATACCACGCCCGACGTCGTTCGACCGTGTGTGTTGCCCAATGGCGATGATGGCATGCCACACCCGATGTCGTTTTACTGAGTGTGTTGTCCAAAGGCGGTGATGGCATGTTACACCCGCCATTAATTGACCATGTGTGCTGTCCAAAGGCGGTGATGTCATGCCACGCCGAACGTCGTTTGACTGTGTTTGCTGCCCATAGGCGATGATGGAATGCCACGCCTGACGTCGTTCAACCGTGTGCGTTGTCCAATGGTGGTGATGTCATGCCACGCCCGACATCGTTCGACCGTGTGTTCTTTCCAAGGGCGGTGATGTCATGCCATATCCGACGTTGTTTGACCGTTTGTGCAGCCCAAAGGCGATGATGGAATGCCACGCCCGACATCGTCCCACCGTGCGTGCAGTCCAAGGGCGGTGATGTCATGCCACGCCAGACGTTGTTCGACCGTGTGTGCTGTAAAAGGGCAGTGATATCATTCCATGCCCGACGTAGTACAATCGTGTGTGCTGTCCAAAAGCGGTGATGACATGTCAAGCCCGACGTCGATCGACCGTATGTGTTGTCCAAGGGTATTGATGGAATATCACGCCCGACGTTGCCGACCGTGTGTACTGTCCAAGGGCGTTCATGTCATGCCACGCCTGACGTCGTCCGACCGTGCGTGCAGTCCTAGGGCGGTGATGTCATTCCATGCCCGATGTTGCCGACCGTGTGTGCTGTCCAAGGGCGGTGATGTCATACCATGCCCGACGTCGTCCGATCGTGCGTGCAGTACAAGGGCGGTGATGTAAAGCCACACCCAAAGTTTTTCGACCGTGTGTGCTGTCCAAAGGCGGTGATGGCATGTCACGCCCGACGTCATTTGATCGTAAGTGCTGTCCAAAGGTGTTGATATCATGCCACGCCCAACGTCGTTCGACCGTGTGTGCTTCCCAAAGGCGATGATGGCATGCCACGCCTGACATCATTTGACTGTGTGAGCTGTCTAGGGGCGGTGATGTCATACCACGCCCGACGTCGTCCGACCGTGTGTGCAGTCCAAGGGCGGTGACGTAGAGCCACACCCGACATTTTTCGACCGTGTGTGCTGTCCAAAGGCGGTGATAGCATGTCACGCCCAACATCGTTTAACCATAAGTGCTATTCAAAGGCGTTGATGTCATGCCACGCCCAACGTCGTTCGACCGTGTGTGATTACCAAAGGCGGTGATGGCATGTAACACTTGACGTCGTCCGACCGTGTTTGCCATCCAAGGGCTATGATGGCAAGCCACGCCTGACGTCGTTCGACCGTTTGTGCTGCTAAAAGGCGATGATGGCATGCCACGCCCAACGTCGTTCGACCGTGTGTGCTGTCCAAAGGCGGTGTTGTTATGCCAGACCTGACATAGTTAGACCGTGTGTACTGTCCAAGGACGGTGATGTCATGCCACGCCTAACATCGTCCGACCGTGTGTGCTGTCCAAGGGTAGTGATGTCATGCCAAGCCCGACGTTACCGATCGTGTGTGTTGTTCAAGGGCGGTGATGTCATACCATGCCCGACGTCGTCCGATCGTGCGTGCAGTACAAGGGCGGTGATGTAAAGCCACACCCAAAGTTTTTCGACCGTGTGTGCTGTCCAAAGGCGGTGATGGCATGTCACGCCCGACGTCATTTGATCGTAAGTGCTGTCCAAAGGTGTTGATGTCATGCCACGCCCAACGTTGTTCGACCGTGTGTGCTTCCCAAAGGCGATGATGGCATGCCACGCCTGACATCATTTGACTGTGTGAGCTGTCTAGGGGCGGTGATGTCATACCACGCCCGACGTCGTCCTACCGTGCGTGCAGTCCAAGGGCGGTGACGTAGAGCCACACCCGACATTTTTCGACCGTGTGTGCAGTCCAAAGGCGGTGATAGCATGTCACGCCCAACATCGTTTAACCATAAGTGCTATTCAAAGGCGTTGATGTCATGCCACGCCCAACGTCGTTCGACCGTGTGTGATTACCAAAGGCGGTGATGGCATGTAACGCTTGACGTCGTCCGACCGTGTTTGCCATCCAAGGGCTATGATGGCAAGCCACGCCTGACGTCGTTCGACCGTTTGTGCTGCCAAAAGGCGATGATGGCATGCCACGCCCAACGTCGTTCGACCGTGTGTGCTGTCCAAAGGCGGTGTTGTTATGCCAGACCTGACATAGTTAGACCGTGTGTACTGTCCAAGGACGGTGATGTCATGCCACGCCTAACATCGTCCGACCGTGTGTGCTGTCCAAGGGTAGTGATGTCATGCCAAGCCCGACGTTACCGATCGTGTGTGTTGTTCAAGGGCGGTGATGTCATGCCACGCCCGACATTGTCGACCGTGTGTGCTGTCCAAGGGCGGTGATATCATGCCACGCCCAACGTCGTCCGACCGTGCGTGCAGTCAAAGGGCGGTGAATTCAATCCACGCCCGACGTTGTTAAACATGTGTGCTGTCCAAAGTTGGTAACGGCATGTCACGCCGAACGTCATTCGATAATGTGTGCTGTCCAAAGGTGGCAATGTCGTGCCATGCCCAACGTCGTTTGACCGTGTGTGCTTTCCAAGGGCAGTGATGTCATGCCACGCCCAACGTCGTCTGACCGTGTGTCCAGTCCAAGGGTTGTGATGTCATGCCACTCCCGACGTCGTCGGACCGTGTGTGTTGTCCAAGGGTGGTGATGGCATGCCACGCCCGACGTTGCCGACCGTGTATGCTGTCCAAGGGCGGTGATGTCATGGCACGCCCGTCATTGCCAATCGTGTGTGCTGTCCAAGTGAGGTGATGTCATGACACACCCGACGTCGTTCGACTGTGTGTGCTGTCCAAGGGAGGTGATGTCATGACACGCCCAACGTCGTTCGATCGTGTGTCCTGCCCAACGGTGATGATGGCATGCCACACTCGATGTCGTTTTACCGAGTGTGTTGTCCAAAGGCGGTGATGGCATGTCAAACACGACGTCGTTCCACCGTGTGTGCTGTCCAAAGGCGGTGATGTCGTGCCACGCCCAACATCGTTAGACCGTGTGTGCTGTCCAAAGGCGGTGATGTTATGCCACACCTGACGTAGTTAGACCGTGTGTATTGTCGAAGGACGGTGATGTCATGCCACGCCTGACGTCGTCCGACAGTGTGTGCTGTCCAAGGGCAGTGATGTCATGCCAAGCCTGATGTTGCCGATCGTGTGTGCTGTTTAAGGGCGGTGATGTCATGCCACGCCCGACGTTGCCGACCGTGTGTGCTGTCCAAGGGCGGTGATGTCATGCCACGCCCAACGTCGTCCGACCGTGCGTGCTGTCCAAGGGCGGTGATTTCAATCCACGCCCGACGTTGTTAAACATGTGTGCTGTCCAAAGGCGGTAACGGCATGTCACGCCCAACGTCGTTCGATGATGTGTGCTGTCCAAAGGCGGTGATGTCGTGCCACGCCCAACGTCGTTTAGCCGTGTGTGCTGTCAGAAGGTGGTGATGTCATGCCACGCCCAACGTCATCCGACCGTGCGTCCAGTCCAAGGGTGGTGATGTCATGCCACGCCCGACGTCGTCCGACCGTATGTGTTGTCCAAGGGCGGTGATGGCATGCCACGCCCGACGTTGTCGACCGAGTGTGCTGTCCAAGGGCGGTGATGTCATGGCACGCCTGACATTGCCGACCGTGTGTGCTATCCAAGGGAGGTGATGTCATGACACACCCGACGTCGTTCGACCGTGTGTGCTGTCCAAAGGAGGTGATGTCATGACACACCCAACGTCGTTCGATCGTTGTTCTACCTAACGGTGATGATGGCATGCCACACTCGATGTCGTTTTACCGAGTGTGTTGTCCAAAGGCAGTGATGGCATG
The DNA here is from genome assembly GCF_036512215.1 of Solanum lycopersicum. Classification (NCBI taxonomy): domain Eukaryota; kingdom Viridiplantae; phylum Streptophyta; class Magnoliopsida; order Solanales; family Solanaceae; genus Solanum; species Solanum lycopersicum. The sequence goes on from NC_090807.1 coordinate 11,105,245, forward strand.
TCAAACACGACGTCGTTCGATCGTGTGTGCTGTCCAAAGGCGGTGATGTCATGCCACGCCTAACGTCGTTTGACGGTGTGAGCTGCCCATTGGCGGTGATGGATTGCCACGCCCAACGTCGTTCGACCATGTGAGCTATCTAAAGGCGGTGATGTCATGCCACTCCCGAAGTAGTCCAACCATATGTGTTGCCCAAGGGTGGTGATGTCATGCCACGCCCGACGTCATTCGACCGTGTGTGCTGTCCAAGGGCGGTGATGTCAAACCACGACCGACGTCGTCCGACAGTGTGTGCAGTCCAAGGGAGGTGATGTCATGCCATCCCCAATGTCGTTCAGCCGTGTGTGCTGCCCAACGGCGATGATATCATGTCACACCCGATGTCGTTCGAACGAGTGTGATGTCCAAAGGCAGTGATGGCATGTCACGCCCGACGTTGTTCGATCGTGGGTGCTGTCCAAAGGCGGTGATGTCGTGCCACGCCCAACATCGTTCGACCTTGTGTGCTGTCCAAAGGAGGTGATATTATGCCACGCCCGACGTCGTTCGACCGTGTGTGTTGTCCAAGGGCGGTGATGCATGACACACCTTACATTGCCGACCGTGTGTGCTGTCCAAGGGAGGTGATGTCAAGCCACGCCCGACGTTGTCGACTGTGTGTGTTGTCCAAGGGCGGTGATGTCATTCCACGCCCGACGTCGTTCGACCGTGCGTGCATTCGAAGGGTGGTGATGTCATGCCATGCTTGACGTCATTCGACCGTGCGTGCTGTCCAAAGGCGGTGATGTTGTGCCACGCTCAACATCGTTTGACCTTGTGTGTTGTCCAAAGGAGGTGATATTATGCCACGCCTGACGTCGTTCGACCGTGTGTGCTGTCCAAGCGCGGTGATGCATGCCACGCCTGACATTGCCGACCGTGTGTGTTGTCCAAGGAAGGTGATGTCATGCCACGCCCGACGTTGTCGACTATGTGTGCTGTCCAAGGGTGGTGATGTCATGCCACGCCCGACATCTTCCAACCGTTTGTGCAGTCCAAGGGAGGTGATGTCATGCCATGCCCGATGTCCTTCGACCGTATGTGCTGCCCAAGAGAATGATATCATGCCAAACCCGACGTCGTTCGACCGAGTGTGCTTTCCAAAGGCGGTGATTTCATGCAAAGCCCGACGTTGTCCGACCGTGTGTGCTGTTTAAGGGCTGTGATGGCATGCCACGCCCGACGCCATTCGACCGTGTGTGCTGTCCAAGGGCAGTGATGTCATGCCACGCCCGACGTCGTCCGACCGTGCGAGCAGTCCAAGGGCGATGATGTCATGCCACGCCCGACTTCGTTCGACCGTGTGTGCTGTCCAAGGGCGGTGATGTCATGCCATGCCCGACGTTGTTTGACCATTTGTGCAGCCCAAAGGCGATGATGGCATGCCATGCCCGACATCATCCGACCATGTGTGTTGTCCAAAGGCGGTGATGACATGTCAAGCCTGACGTCGTTCGACTGTGTATGTTGTCCAAGGGTAGTGATGGTATATCACCCCCGACGTTGTCGACCGTGTGTACTGTCTAAGGGCGATGATGTCATGCCATGCCCAACGTCGTTCGACCGTGTGTGCTGTCAAAAGGCGGTGATGTCATGCCATGCCCGACGTCATTTGACTATTTGTGTTGCCCAAAGACGATGATGGCATGCCACGCCCGATATCATCCGATCGTGCGTGCTGTCCAAGGCCCGACGTCGTTCGACCGTGTGTGCTGTCCAAGGGCGGTGATGTCATGCCACGCCCGACGCTATTTGACCGTTTGTGCCGCCCAAAGATGTTGATGGCATGCCACGCCCGACAGCGTCCGACCGTGCGTGTAGTCCAAGGGCCGTGTTTTCATGCCACGCCCGACGTCGTTCAACCATGTGTGCAGTCCAAGGGCGGTGATGCCATGCCACGCCCGACGTTGCCGACCATGTGTGTTGTCCAAGGGCAGTGATTTAATGCTACGCTCGACGTCGTCCTACTGTGCGTGCAGTCCAAGGGCAGTGATGTCAAGCCACACTCGAATATCGTTCGACATTGTTTGCCATCCAAGGGCTATGATGGAATGCCACGCCCGACGTCGTTCGACTGTGTGTGCTGCTCAAAGGTGATGATGGCATGCCACGCCTGACGTCGTTCGACTGTGTGTGTTGTCTCAAGGCGGAGATGTCATGCTATGCCCGATGTAGTCTGACCGTGTGTGCTGCCCAGGGGAGGTCATGTCATGCCACTCCTGACGTCGTCCGACAGTGCGTACTGTCTAAGGGCGGTGATGTCATGCCATGCCCGACGTTGCCAACCGTGTGAGCTGTGCAATGGCAGTGATGTCATGCCACGCTCGATGTTGCCGACCGTGTGTGCTGTCCAAGGGCGGTGATGTCATTCCATGCCCGACGTCATCCGACTGTGCGTTCAGTCCAAGGGTGGTGATGTCATGCCACGCATGACATCCTTCGACCGTGTGTGCTGTCCAAAGGCAGTGATGTCATGCCACGCCCGATGTTGCCGACCGTGTGTGCTGTCCAAGGGTAGTGATGTCAAGCCACGCCCCCCGTTGCCAACCGTGTGTGCTGTCAAAGGGCGGTGATGTAATTCCACGCCCGACATCGTCTGACCGTGCGTGCAGACTAAGGGAATGATGTCATGCCATGCCTGATGTCGTTCGACCGTGTGTGCTATCCAATTGCAGTGATGTCATGCCACGTCCGACGTCGTCCGATTGTTTGTACTGTCCAAGGGCGGTGATGTCATGCCACGCCCAACTTTGCCAACCGTGTGTGTTGTCCAAGGGCGGGGATGTCATTCCACGCCTGACGTCGTCTGATTGTGTGTGCTGTCCAAGAGCGGTGATGTCATGCCACGCCCGACGTTGCCGACCATGTGTGCAGTCCAAGAGTGGTGATTTCATGCCACGCCCAACGTTGTTCGAGCAAGTGTGTTTTTCAAGGGCGGTGATGGCATGCCACGCCTAACGTCGTCCGACCGTGCGTGCAGTGCAAGGGCGGTGATGGCATGTCATGCCCAACTTCGTTCAACTGTGTGTGCTATCCAAAGGCGGTGATGTCATGCCACGCCCAACGTCATTTGATCGTGTGTGCTGCCCAAAGGCGATGATGGAATATCATGCCTGATGTCGTTCGACCTTGTGTGCTGTCCAAAGGCGGTGATTTCATGTCACGCCCGACATTGCCGACCGAGTGTGCTGTCCAAGGACGGTGATGTTATGCCACGCCCGACGTCGTCCGACCATGCGTGCATTCCAAGGGAGGTGATATCATGCCATGCCCGACGTCGTTCGATCGTGTGTTGCCCAACCGCGATGATGACATGCCACACCAAACATCGTTCGACCGAGTGTGCTGCCCAAAGGCGGTGATGGCATGTCACGCCCGACGTTGTTCGACCGTGCGTGCAGTCCAAGGGCGGTGATGTCATGCCACGCCCGATGTCGATCGATAGTGTGTGTTGTCCAAGGGAGGTGATGTCATGCCACGTCCGACCGTGTGTGTTGTCCAAGGGCGGTGATGGCATGCCACGCCTAATGTTGTCGACCTTGTGTGCTGTCCAAGGGCGGTGATGTCATTCCACGCCCGACGTTACCATCCGTGTGTGCAGTCCGAGGGCGGTGATGTGATGCCATGCCCGACGTCGTCTAACCATGCGTGTAGTCCAAGGACGGTGATGTCATGCCACGCCTGACGTCATTCGACCGTGTGTGCTGCCCAAGGGCGATGATGTCATGCCACGCCCTACGTCGTTTGACTGTGCGTGCTGTCCAAGGGTGATGATGTCATGCCACGCCTGACTTCGTTCGACCATGTGTGCTGCCCTACGGCGATGATGGCATGCCACACCTGACGTCGTTCGACGGAATGTGCTGTCAAAAGGCGGTGATGGCATGTCACGCCCGACGTTGTTCAACCGTGTGTGCTGTCCAAAGGCTGTGATGTTATTCCACGCCCAATGTCGTTAGACCGTGTGGGCTGCCCAAAGGCGATGATGGTATGCCACGCCCGACGTCGTTCGACCGTTTATGCTGTCCAAGGGTGGTTATGTCATTCCACGCCCGACGTCATCCGCTTGTGCGTGTAGTCCAAGGGCGATGATGTCATGCCATGTCCAACGTCGTTCGACTGTGTGTGCTATCCAAAGGCGTTGATGTCATTCCACGCCCGACGTTGTCCGACTGTGTGTGTTGTCCAAGGGCGGTGAAGTCATGCCACACTCGACGTTGCCGACCGTGTGTGCTGTCCCAGGGCGGGGATGTCTTGCCACGCCCGACGTCGTCCGACTGTGTGTGTTGTCCAAGAGCGGTGATGTCATGCCACGCCCGACGTTGCCGACCGTGTGTGCGATCGAAGGGCGGTGATGTCATGCCACGCCTGATGTCGTCCGACTGTGCGTGAGGTCCAAGGGCATCGATTTCATGCCACGCCTGACGTTGTTCGACCGAGTGTGTTTTTCAAGGGCGGTGATGGAATGCCACGCTTGACGTCGTCTAATCGTGCGTGCAGTGCAAGGGCGGTGATGGCATGTCATGCCCAACTTCGTTCGATCGTGTGTGCTGTCAAAAGTCGGTGATGTCATGCCACGCCCAACGTTGTTTGACCGTGTGTGCTGCCCAAAGGCGATGATGGAATGCCATGCCCGATGTCATTCGACCGTGTGTGCTGTCCAAAGGCGGTGATTTCATGCCACGCCCGACGTTGCCGACCGAGTGTGCTGTCCAAGGGCGGTGATGTTATGCCACGCCCGACGTCGTCCGACCATGCGTGCATTCCAAGGGAGGTGATATCATGCCACGCCCGCTATCGTTCGATCGTGTGTGATGCCCAACCGCAATGGTGACATGCCACACCAAACGTCGTTTGACCGAGTGTGCTGTCCAAAGGCAGTGATGGCATGTCACGCCCGACGTCGTTCGACCGTGCGTGCAGTCCAAGGGGGTGATGTCATGCCACGCCCGACGTCGATCGACCGTGTGTGCTGTCCAAGAGAGGTGATGTCATGCCACGTCTGACGTTGTCCGACCGTGTGTGCTGTCCAAGGGCGGTGATGGCATGCCACGCCTAACGTTGTCGACCTTGTGTGCTGTCCAAGGGCGGTGATTTCATGCCACTCCGGACATTACCGTCCATGTGTGCTGTCCGAGGGCGGTGATGACATGCCACGCCCGAGGTCCTTCGACTGTGCGTGTAGTCCAAGGACGGCGATGTCATGCCACGCCTGACGTCGTTCAACCGTGTGTGCTGTCCATGGGCGGTGATGTCATGCCACGCCCGACGTTGCCGACCGTGTGTGCTGTCCAAGGGCGGTGATGTCATGCCATGCCCGACGCTCCCGACCGTGTGTGCTGTCGAGCGACGGTGATGTCATGCCACGCTCGACGTCGTTTAATCGTGTGTGCAGTCCAAAGGCGGTGATGTCAAGCAAAACCCGACGTCGTTGGACTGTGTGTGCTTTCCAAAGGCGGTGATGGCATGTCACGCCCGACGTCGTTCGATCGTGTTTGCCGTCCTTGGGCTATGATGTCATGCCACCCCCGACGTCGTTCGACTGTGTGTGCTGCCCAAAGGCGATGATGGCATGCCACGCCTAACATTGTTGACAGTGTGTGGTGTCCAAAGGCGGTGATGTCATGCCATGCCCAACGTAGTCCGCCGTGTGTGTTGTCGAAAGGCGGTGATGGCACGTCACGCCCAACGTCATTCGACCGTGTGTGCTATCCAAAGGCGGTGATTTCATGCCACGCCCGACGTAGTCCGACCGTGTGTGCAGTCCAAGGGCGGTGATGTCATGCCAAACCCGACGTTGCCGACCGTGTGTGCTGATGTCATGCCACGCCCGACGTCGTCCAACCGTGCGTGCAGTCCAAAGGCGGTGATTTCAATCCAAGCCCGACGTTGTTTGAACGTGTGTGCTTTCCAAAGGCGGTAATGGCATGTCACGCCCGACGTCGTTCGACTTTGTGTGCTGCCTTAAGGTTTTGATGGCATGCCACGCCCAACGTCGTACGACCGTGTGTGTTGTCCAAAGGCATTGATGTCATGCCACGCCCCACATACTCTGAACGTGTGTGCTGTCCAAAGGCGGTGATGGCATGTCACGCCCGACGTCGTTTGATCGTGTGTGATGCCTAACGGCGATTATGGCATGCCACGCCCGACATCGTTCGACAGTGTGTGCTGTCCAAGGGCGGTGATTTCATGCCACGGCTGACGTCGTCCGATTGTATGTGCCAACCAAGGGCGGTGATGGCTTACCACGCCTGACGTTGCCGACCTTGTGTGTTGTCCAAGGGCGGTGATGTTATGCCACGCCCTAAGTTGCCGACTGTGTGTGCTGTCCAAGGGCGGTGATGTCATGCCACGCCCGATGTCGTCGCACCGTGTGTGCAGTCCAAGGGCGGTGACGTCTTGTCACGCCCGACATCGTTCACCGTGTGTGCTATCCAAGGGCGGTGATATCATTCCACGCCTGACGTTGCCGACCGTTTGTGCTGTCCAAGTGGGTGATGTCATGCCACGCCCGACGTCGTCCGACCGTGCGTGCAGTCCAAGGGCGGTGATGTCATGCCACGCCTGACGTCATTCGACCATGTGTGCTGTCCAAGGGCGGTGATAACAAGCCACGCCCGACGTCGTCAGACCGTGTGTGTAGTCCAAGGGAGGTGATGTCATACCACGCATGACGTCGTCCGACCATGTGTGCTGTCTAAGGGTGGTGCTGGCATGCCACGCCTGACGACGTCCGACTGTGCGTGCAGTCCAAGGGCGGTGATATCATGCCACACCCGACGTCATTCGACCGTGTGTGCTGTCAAAGGGCGGTGATAACATGCCACGCCTGACGTCGTTTGACCGTGTGTGCAGTCCAAGGGAGATGATGTCATGCCACGCCCGATGTGTTCGACCGTGTGTGCTGCCCAACGGTGATGATATCATGCCACACCCAATGTCGTTCGACCGAGTGTGCTGTCCAACGGCGGTGATGACATGTCACGCCCGATGTCGTTCGACCGTGTGTGCTGTACAATGGCGGTGATGTGGTGCCCCGCCCAACGTCGTTTGACCGTGTGTGCTGCCTAAAGGCATGATGGAATGCCA